>NW_026989750.1:0-326555 GCF_036321535.1 Camelus dromedarius
ACAGTCGAGCGCTGCGTAACGAACGTCTCTCCACATGCTCAGTTCTGAGAGATAAGTGTGTGTGAAAGAAGTCCTTCACATAGATTTTTGGGAACACAAAGTTTCTTTTCAGTGGAAAACTCCACTCCATACATATATATGCGGAGGAACAAGTTCCAAATCGGTTTTACAGTGAAAACTGCAGGAACTTCAAACCGGCACTAGGAAACAGACTGATAGACCAGAGTAAAAGTTTCTCCTGAGACCCGTTCCATTGGTGCTATATGAATGAACGTCTCTCCACTTGCTCAGTTCTTAGAGATAAGTGTGTGTGAAAGCCGTCCTTCACCTAGATTTTTGGGAACACAAAGATTCTGTACAGTTGCAAACTCCACTCCATACATATATATGGGGAGGCACAAGCTCCAAATCGTTTTTACAGTGAAAACTGCAGGATCTTCAAACCGGCACTTGGAAACAGACTGAGAAACCAGAGTAAAAGTTTCCCCTGCAACCCGTTCCCTTGGTGCTAGATGAACGAACGTGTATCAACATGCTCATTTCTGAGAGATAAGTGTGTGGAAAGCCGTCCTTCACCTAGCTTGTTGGGAACACAAAGTTTCTTTTCAGTTGCAAACTCCACTCCATACATATATATGAGGAAGTACTAGCTCCAACTCATTTTTACAGTGAAAACTTCAGGAACTTCAAACCGGCTCTAGGAAACATACGGAGTAACCAGAGTAAAAATTTCTACTGCAACCCAGTCCCTTGGTGCTAGATGAACGAACGTCTCTCCACATGTTCAGTTCTCAGAGATAAGTGTGTGTGAAAGCCGTCCTTCACCTAGATTTTTGGGAACACAAAGTTTCTTTACACTTGCAAACTCCAATCCATATATATATGTGGGGGGTACAAGCTCCAACTCGGTTTTACAGTGAAAACTGCAGGAACTTCGAACCGGCACAAGGAAACAGACTGAGAAACCAGAGTAAAAGTTTCTCCTGCAACCCGTTCCCTTGGTGCTAGATGAACGAACGACTCTCCACATGCTCAGTTCTGAGAGATAAGTGTGTTTGAAAGCCGTCCTTCACCTAGATTTTTGGGAACACAAAGTTTCTTTACAGTTGCAAATTCCACTCCATACATATAAATGGGGAGGTACAAGCTCAAATTCGGTTTTACAGTGAAAACTGCAGGAACTTCAAACCGGCACTCGTACACAGTTTGAGAAACCACAGAAAAAGTTTATCCTGCAACCCGTTAAAATTGGTGCTAGATGAACGAACGTCTCTCCACTTGCTCAGTTCTGAGAGATAATTGTGTGTAAAAGCCGTCCTTCAACTAGGTTTTTGGGAACACAATATTTCTTTACAGTTGCAAACTCCACTCCATACATACATATGGGGAGGTACTAGTTCCAACACGGTTTTACAGTGAAAATTGCAGGATCTTCAAACCGGCACTAGGAAACAGACTGAGAAACCAGAGTAAAAGTTTCTCCTGAAACCCGTTCCCTTTGTGGTAGATGAACGAACGTCTCTCCACATGTTCAGTTCTGAGAGATAAGTGTATGTGAAAGCCGTACTTCACCTAGCTTGTTGGGAACACAAAGTTTCTTTTACAGTTGCCAACTCCACACCATACATATATATGGGGAGGTACAAGCTCCAACACGGTTTTACAGTGAAAATTGCAGGATCTTCAAACCGGCACTAGGAAACTGACTGAGAGTGCAGAGTAAAAGTTTCTCCTGCAACCCGTTCCCGTGGTGCTAGATGAACGAAGGTCTCGCCACATTCTCTGTTCTGAGAGATAAGTGTGTGTGAAAGCCGTACTTCACCTAGATTTTTGGAACACAAATTTACTTTACAGTTGCAAACTCCACTCCTTACATATATAAGGGGAGGTACAAGCTCGAAATCGGTTTTACAGTAAAAA
Organism: Camelus dromedarius; assembly: GCF_036321535.1. Classification (NCBI taxonomy): domain Eukaryota; kingdom Metazoa; phylum Chordata; class Mammalia; order Artiodactyla; family Camelidae; genus Camelus; species Camelus dromedarius. The sequence goes on from NW_026989750.1 coordinate 1,921, forward strand.
CTGCAGGAGCTTCAAACCGGCACTAAGAAACAGTCTGAGAAACCATAGTAAAAGTTTCTCCTGCAACCCGTTCCTTTGGTGCTAGATGAACGAACGTCTCTCCACATGCTCAGTTCTGAGAGATAAGTGTGTTTGGAAGGCGTCCTTCAACTATGTTGTTGGGAACACAAAGATTCTTTTCAGTTGCAAACTCCATTCCATACATATATATGAGGAGGTACTAGCTCCAACTCATTTTTACAGTGAAAACTGCAGGAACTTCAAACCGGCACTAGGAAACAGACTGAGAAACCAGAGTAAAAGTTTCTCCTGCTACCCGTTCCTTGGTGCTAGATGAACCAAAGTCTCTCCATATGCTCAGTTCTGAGGGATAAGTGTGTGTGAAAGCCGTCCTTCACCTAGCTTGTTGGGAACACAAAGATCCTTTTCAGTTGCAAAGTCCAATCCATACATATATATGGGGAGGTAAAAGCTCCAACTCGGTTTTACAGTGAAAACTGCAGGAACTTCAAACCGGCACTAGGAAACAGACTGAGAAACCAGAGTAAAAGTTTCTCCTGCAACCCGTTCCCTTGGTGCTAGATGAACGAACTTCTCTCCACATGCTCAGTTCTGAGAGATAAGTGTGTGTGAAAGCCGTCCTTCACCTATCTTTTTGGGAACACAAAGTTTCTTTAGAGTTGCAAACTCCACTCCATACATATATATGGGGAGGTACAAGCTCCAACTCGGTTTTACAGTGAAAACTGCAGGAAATTCAAACCGGCACTAAGAAACAGACCGAGAAACCAGAGTAAAAGTTTCTCAGGCAAACTGTTCCATTTTTGCTAGATGAACGAACGTCTGTCCACATGCTCAGTTCTGAGAAATAAATGTGTGTGGAAGCCGTCCTTCAACTAGCTTGTTGGGAACACAAAGATTCTTTTCAGTTGCAAACTCCACTCCATACATATATATGAGGAAGTACTAGCTCCAACTCATTTTTACAGTGAAAACTTCAGGAACTTCAAACCGGCTCTAGGAAACATACGGAGTAACCAGAGTAAAAATTTCTACTGCAACCCAGTCCCTTGGTGCTAGATGAACGAACGTCTCTCCACATGTTCAGTTCTCAGAGATAAGTGTGTGTGAAAGCCGTCCTTCACCTAGATTTTTGGGAACACAAAGTTTATTTACACTTGCAAACTCCAATCCATATATATATGTGGGGGGTACAAGCTCCAACTCGGTTTTACAGTGAAAACTGCAGGAACTTCAAACCGGCACAAGGAAACAGACTGAGAAACCAGAGTAAAAGTTTCTCCTGCAACCCGTTCCCTTGGTGCTAGATGAACGAACGACTCTCCACATGCTCAGTTCTGAGAGATAAGTGTGTTTGAAAGCCGTCCTTCACCTAGATTTTTGGGAACACAAAGTTTCTTTACAGTTGCAAATTCCACTCCATACATATAAATGGGGAGGTACAAGCTCAAATTCGGTTTTACAGTGAAAACTGCAGGAACTTCAAACCGGCACTCGGACACAGTTTGAGAAACCACAGAAAAAGTTTATCCTGCAACCCGTTAAATTGGTGCTAGATGAACGAACGTCTCTCCACTTGCTCAGTTCTGAGAGATAATTGTGTGTAAAAGCCGTCCTTCAACTAGGTTTTTGGGAACACAATGTTTCTTTACAGTTGCAAACTCCACTCCATACATACATATGGGGAGGTACTAGTTCCAACACGGTTTTACAGTGAAAATTGCAGGATCTTCAAACCGGCACTAGGAAACAGACTGAGAAACCAGAGTAAAAGTTTCCCCTGAAACCCGTTCCCTTTGTGGTAGATGAACGAACGTCTCTCCACATGTTCAGTTCTGAGAGATAAGTGTATGTGAAAGCCGTACTTCACCTAGCTTGTTGGGAACACAAAGTTTCTTTACAGTTGCCAACTCCACACCATACATATATATGGGGAGGTACAAGCTCCAACACGGTTTTACAGTGAAAATTGCAGGATCTTCAAACCGGCACTAGGAAACTGACTGAGAGAGCAGAGTAAAAGTTTCTCCTGCAACCCGTTCCCGTGGTGCTAGATGAACGAAGGTCTCGCCACATTCTCTGTTCTGAGAGATAAGTGTGTGTGAAAGCCGTACTTCACCTAGATTTTTGGGAACACAAATTTACTTTACAGTTGCAAACTCCACTCCTTACATATATAAGGGGAGGTACAAGCTCGAAATCGGTTTTACAGTAAAAACTGCAGGAGCTTCAAACCGGCACTAAGAAACAGACTGAGAAAACAGAGTAAAAGTTTATCCTGCAACCTGTTGCCTTGGTGCTAGATGAACGAACGTCTCTCCACATGATCAGTACTGAGAGATAAGTGTGTGTGAAAGCCGTCCTTCACCTAGCTTGTTGGGAACACAAAGTTTCTTTTCAGTGGAAAACTCCACTCCATACATATATATGGGGAGGTACTAGCTCCAACTCGGGTTTATAGTGAAAACTGCAGGAAATTCAAACCGGCACTAAGAAACAGTCCGAGAAACCATAGTAAAAGTTTCTCCTGCAACCCGTTCCTTTGGTGCTAGATGAACGAATGTCTCTCCACATGCTCAGTTCTGAGAGATAAGTGTGTTTGGAAGGCGTCCTTCAACTATGTTGTTGGGAACACAAAGATTCTTTTCAGTTGCAAACTCCATTCCATACATATATATGAGGAGGTACTAGCACCAACTCATTTTTACAGTGAAAACTGCAGGAACTTCAATCCGGCACTAGGAAACAGACTGAGAAACCAGAGTAAAAGTTTCTCCTGCTACCCGTTCCTTGGTGCTAGATGAACCAAAGTCTCTCCATATGCTCAGTTCTGAGAGATAAGTGTGTGTGAAAGCCGTCCTTCACCTAGCTTGTTGGGAACACAAAGATCCTTTTCAGTGGCAAACTCCACTCCATACATATATATGGGGAGGTACTAGCTCCAACTCGGTTTTACAGTGAAAACTGCAGGAAATTCAAACCGGCACCAAGAAACAGACCGAGAAACCATAGAAATAGTTTCTCCTGCAAACCGTTCCCTTTTTGCTATATGAGCGAACTTCTCTCTACATGCTCAGTTCAGAGAGATAAGTGTGTGTGAAAGCCGTCCTTCACCAAGATTTTTGGGAACACATAGTTTCTTTACAGTTGCAAACTCCACTCCATACATACATATGGGGAGGTACTAGTTCCAACACGGTTTTACAGTGAAAACTGCAGGAACATCAAACCGGAACTAGGAAACAGACTGAGAAAACAGAGTATTAGTTTCTCCTGGAACCATTTCCCTTTGTGCTAGATGAACGAACGTCTCTCCACATGCTCAGTTCTGAGAGATAAGTGTGTGTGAAAGAAGTCCTTCACATAGATTTTTGGGAACACAAAGTTTCTTTTCAGTGGAAAACTCCACTCCATACATATATATGCGGAGGAACAAGTTCCAAATCGGTTTTACAGTGAAAACTGCAGGAACTTCAAACCGGCACTAGGAAACAGACTGATAGACCAGAGTAAAAGTTTCTCCTGAGACCCGTTCCATTGGTGCTATATGAATGAACGTCTCTCCACTTGCTCAGTTCTTAGAGATAAGTGTGTGTGAAAGCCGTCCTTCACCTAGATTTTTGGGAACACAAAGATTCTGTACAGTTGCAAACTCCACTCCATACATATATATGGGGAGGCACAAGCTCCAAATCGTTTTTACAGTGAAAACTGCAGGATCTTCAAACCGGCACTTGGAAACAGACTGAGAAACCAGAGTAAAAGTTTCCCCTGCAACCCGTTCCCTTGGTGCTAGATGAACGAACGTGTATCAACATGCTCATTTCTGAGAGATAAGTGTGTGGAAAGCCGTCCTTCACCTAGCTTGTTGGGAACACAAAGTTTCTTTTCAGTTGCAAACTCCACTCCATACATATATATGAGGAAGTACTAGCTCCAACTCATTTTTACAGTGAAAACTTCAGGAACTTCAAACCGGCTCTAGGAAACATACGGAGTAACCAGAGTAAAAATTTCTACTGCAACCCAGTCCCTTGGTGCTAGATGAACGAACGTCTCTCCACATGTTCAGTTCTCAGAGATAAGTGTGTGTGAAAGCCGTCCTTCACCTAGATTTTTGGGAACACAAAGTTTCTTTACACTTGCAAACTCCAATCCATATATATATGTGGGGGGTACAAGCTCCAACTCGGTTTTACAGTGAAAACTGCAGGAACTTCGAACCGGCACAAGGAAACAGACTGAGAAACCAGAGTAAAAGTTTCTCCTGCAACCCGTTCCCTTGGTGCTAGATGAACGAACGACTCTCCACATGCTCAGTTCTGAGAGATAAGTGTGTTTGAAAGCCGTCCTTCACCTAGATTTTTGGGAACACAAAGTTTCTTTACAGTTGCAAATTCCACTCCATACATATAAATGGGGAGGTACAAGCTCAAATTCGGTTTTACAGTGAAAACTGCAGGAACTTCAAACCGGCACTCGTACACAGTTTGAGAAACCACAGAAAAAGTTTATCCTGCAACCCGTTAAATTGGTGCTAGATGAACGAACGTCTCTCCACTTGCTCAGTTCTGAGAGATAATTGTGTGTAAAAGCCGTCCTTCAACTAGGTTTTTGGGAACACAATATTTCTTTACAGTTGCAAACTCCACTCCATACATACATATGGGGAGGTACTAGTTCCAACACGGTTTTACAGTGAAAATTGCAGGATCTTCAAACCGGCACTAGGAAACAGACTGAGAAACCAGAGTAAAAGTTTCTCCTGAAACCCGTTCCCTTTGTGGTAGATGAACGAACGTCTCTCCACATGTTCAGTTCTGAGAGATAAGTGTATGTGAAAGCCGTACTTCACCTAGCTTGTTGGGAACACAAAGTTTCTTTACAGTTGCCAACTCCACACCATACATATATATGGGGAGGTACAAGCTCCAACACGGTTTTACAGTGAAAATTGCAGGATCTTCAAACCGGCACTAGGAAACTGACTGAGAGTGCAGAGTAAAAGTTTCTCCTGCAACCCGTTCCCGTGGTGCTAGATGAACGAAGGTCTCGCCACATTCTCTGTTCTGAGAGATAAGTGTGTGTGAAAGCCGTACTTCACCTAGATTTTTGGGAACACAAATTTACTTTACAGTTGCAAACTCCACTCCTTACATATATAAGGGGAGGTACAAGCTCGAAATCGGTTTTACAGTAAAAACTGCAGGAGCTTCAAACCGGCACTAAGAAACAGTCTGAGAAACCATAGTAAAAGTTTCTCCTGCAACCCGTTCCTTTGGTGCTAGATGAACGAACGTCTCTCCACATGCTCAGTTCTGAGAGATAAGTGTGTTTGGAAGGCGTCCTTCAACTATGTTGTTGGGAACACAAAGATTCTTTTCAGTTGCAAACTCCATTCCATACATATATATGAGGAGGTACTAGCTCCAACTCATTTTTACAGTGAAAACTGCAGGAACTTCAAACCGGCACTAGGAAACAGACTGAGAAACCAGAGTAAAAGTTTCTCCTGCTACCCGTTCCTTGGTGCTAGATGAACCAAAGTCTCTCCATATGCTCAGTTCTGAGGGATAAGTGTGTGTGAAAGCCGTCCTTCACCTAGCTTGTTGGGAACACAAAGATCCTTTTCAGTTGCAAAGTCCAATCCATACATATATATGGGGAGGTAAAAGCTCCAACTCGGTTTTACAGTGAAAACTGCAGGAACTTCAAACCGGCACTAGGAAACAGACTGAGAAACCAGAGTAAAAGTTTCTCCTGCAACCCGTTCCCTTGGTGCTAGATGAACGAACTTCTCTCCACATGCTCAGTTCTGAGAGATAAGTGTGTGTGAAAGCCGTCCTTCACCTATCTTTTTGGGAACACAAAGTTTCTTTAGAGTTGCAAACTCCACTCCATACATATATATGGGGAGGTACAAGCTCCAACTCGGTTTTACAGTGAAAACTGCAGGAAATTCAAACCGGCACTAAGAAACAGACCGAGAAACCAGAGTAAAAGTTTCTCAGGCAAACTGTTCCATTTTTGCTAGATGAACGAACGTCTGTCCACATGCTCAGTTCTGAGAAATAAATGTGTGTGGAAGCCGTCCTTCAACTAGCTTGTTGGGAACACAAAGATTCTTTTCAGTTGCAAACTCCACTCCATACATATATATGAGGAAGTACTAGCTCCAACTCATTTTTACAGTGAAAACTTCAGGAACTTCAAACCGGCTCTAGGAAACATACGGAGTAACCAGAGTAAAAATTTCTACTGCAACCCAGTCCCTTGGTGCTAGATGAACGAACGTCTCTCCACATGTTCAGTTCTCAGAGATAAGTGTGTGTGAAAGCCGTCCTTCACCTAGATTTTTGGGAACACAAAGTTTATTTACACTTGCAAACTCCAATCCATATATATATGTGGGGGGTACAAGCTCCAACTCGGTTTTACAGTGAAAACTGCAGGAACTTCAAACCGGCACAAGGAAACAGACTGAGAAACCAGAGTAAAAGTTTCTCCTGCAACCCGTTCCCTTGGTGCTAGATGAACGAACGACTCTCCACATGCTCAGTTCTGAGAGATAAGTGTGTTTGAAAGCCGTCCTTCACCTAGATTTTTGGGAACACAAAGTTTCTTTACAGTTGCAAATTCCACTCCATACATATAAATGGGGAGGTACAAGCTCAAATTCGGTTTTACAGTGAAAACTGCAGGAACTTCAAACCGGCACTCGGACACAGTTTGAGAAACCACAGAAAAAGTTTATCCTGCAACCCGTTAAATTGGTGCTAGATGAACGAACGTCTCTCCACTTGCTCAGTTCTGAGAGATAATTGTGTGTAAAAGCCGTCCTTCAACTAGGTTTTTGGGAACACAATGTTTCTTTACAGTTGCAAACTCCACTCCATACATACATATGGGGAGGTACTAGTTCCAACACGGTTTTACAGTGAAAATTGCAGGATCTTCAAACCGGCACTAGGAAACAGACTGAGAAACCAGAGTAAAAGTTTCCCCTGAAACCCGTTCCCTTTGTGGTAGATGAACGAACGTCTCTCCACATGTTCAGTTCTGAGAGATAAGTGTATGTGAAAGCCGTACTTCACCTAGCTTGTTGGGAACACAAAGTTTCTTTACAGTTGCCAACTCCACACCATACATATATATGGGGAGGTACAAGCTCCAACACGGTTTTACAGTGAAAATTGCAGGATCTTCAAACCGGCACTAGGAAACTGACTGAGAGAGCAGAGTAAAAGTTTCTCCTGCAACCCGTTCCCGTGGTGCTAGATGAACGAAGGTCTCGCCACATTCTCTGTTCTGAGAGATAAGTGTGTGTGAAAGCCGTACTTCACCTAGATTTTTGGGAACACAAATTTACTTTACAGTTGCAAACTCCACTCCTTACATATATAAGGGGAGGTACAAGCTCGAAATCGGTTTTACAGTAAAAACTGCAGGAGCTTCAAACCGGCACTAAGAAACAGACTGAGAAAACAGAGTAAAAGTTTATCCTGCAACCTGTTGCCTTGGTGCTAGATGAACGAACGTCTCTCCACATGATCAGTACTGAGAGATAAGTGTGTGTGAAAGCCGTCCTTCACCTAGCTTGTTGGGAACACAAAGTTTCTTTTCAGTGGAAAACTCCACTCCATACATATATATGGGGAGGTACTAGCTCCAACTCGGGTTTATAGTGAAAACTGCAGGAAATTCAAACCGGCACTAAGAAACAGTCCGAGAAACCATAGTAAAAGTTTCTCCTGCAACCCGTTCCTTTGGTGCTAGATGAACGAATGTCTCTCCACATGCTCAGTTCTGAGAGATAAGTGTGTTTGGAAGGCGTCCTTCAACTATGTTGTTGGGAACACAAAGATTCTTTTCAGTTGCAAACTCCATTCCATACATATATATCAGGAGGTACTAGCACCAACTCATTTTTACAGTGAAAACTGCAGGAACTTCAATCCGGCACTAGGAAACAGACTGAGAAACCAGAGTAAAAGTTTCTCCTGCTACCCGTTCCTTGGTGCTAGATGAACCAAAGTCTCTCCATATGCTCAGTTCTGAGAGATAAGTGTGTGTGAAAGCCGTCCTTCACCTAGCTTGTTGGGAACACAAAGATCCTTTTCAGTGGCAAACTCCACTCCATACATATATATGGGGAGGTACTAGCTCCAACTCGGTTTTACAGTGAAAACTGCAGGAAATTCAAACCGGCACCAAGAAACAGACCGAGAAACCATAGAAATAGTTTCTCCTGCAAACCGTTCCCTTTTTGCTATATGAGCGAACTTCTCTCTACATGCTCAGTTCAGAGAGATAAGTGTGTGTGAAAGCCGTCCTTCACCAAGATTTTTGGGAACACATAGTTTCTTTAGAGTTGCAAAGTCCAATCCATACATATATATGGGGAGGTAAAAGCTCCAACTCGGTTTTACAGTGAAAATTGCAGGAACTTCAAACCGGCACTAGGAAACAGACTGAGAAACCAGAGTAAAAGTTTCTCCTGCAACCCGTTCCCTTGGTGCTAGATGAACGAACGTCTGTCCACATGCTCAGTTCTGAGAGATAAGTGTGTGTGAAAGCCGTCCTTCACCTAGATTTATAGGAACACAAAGATTCTTTACAGTTGCAAACTCCACTCCATACATATATATGGGGAGGAACAAGCCCCAAATCGGTTTTACTGTGAAAACTGCAGGAACATCAAACCGGCACTAATAAACAGACGGAGAAACCAGAGTAAAAATTTCCCCTGCAACCCGTTCCCTTTTTGCTACATGAACGGACGTCTCTCCACAAGCTCAGTTCTGAGAGATAAGTGTGTGTGAAAGCCGTCCTTCAACTAGAGTTTTGGGAACACATAGTTTCTTTACAGTTGCAAACTCCATTCCATATATATATATGGGGAGGTACAAGCTTCAACTCGGTATTACAGTGAAAACTGCAGGAACTTCAAACCGGCACTAGGAAACAGACTGAGAAAACAGAGTAAAAGTTTCCCCTGCAACCCTTTCCCTTGGTGCTAGATGAACGAACTTCTCTCCACATGCTCAGTTCTGAGAGATAAGTGTGTGTGAAAGCCGTCCTTCACCTATCTTTTTGGGAACACAAAGTTTCTTTACAGTTGCAAACTCCACTCCATACATATATATGGGGAGGTACAAGCTCCAACTCGGTTTTACAGTGAAAACTGCAGGAAATTCAAACCGGCACTAAGAAACAGACCGAGAAACCAGAGTAAAAGTTTCTCAGGCAAACCGTTCCATTTTTGCTAGATGAACGAACGTCTCTCCACATGCTCAGTTCTGAGAAATAAATGTGTGTGGAAGCCGTCCTTCAACTAGCTTGTTGGGAACACAAAGATTCTTTTCAGTTGCAAACTCCACTCCATACATATATATGAGGAAGTACTAGCTCCAACTCATTTTTACAGTGAAAACTTCAGGAACTTCAAACCGGCTCTAGGAAACATACGGAGTAACCAGAGTAAAAATTTCTACTGCAACCCAGTCCCTTGGTGCTAGATGAACGAACGTCTCTCCACATGTTCAGTTCTCAGAGATAAGTGTGTGTGAAAGCCGTACTTCACCTAGATTTTTGGGAACACAAAGTTTCCTTACACTTGCAAACTCCAATCCATATATATATGTGGGGGGTACAAGCTCCAACTCGGTTTTACAGTGAAAACTGCAGGAACTTCAAACCGGCACAAGGAAACAGACTGAGAAACCAGAGTAAAAGTTTCTCCTGCAACCCGTTCCCTTGGTGCTAGATGAACGAACGACTCTCCACAAGCTCAGTTCTGAGAGATAAGTGTGTTTGAAAGCCGTCCTTCACCTAGATTTTTGGGAAAACAAAGTTTCTTTACAGTTGCAAATTCCACTCCATACATATAAATGGGGAGGTACAAGCTCAAATTCGGTTTTAAAGTGAAAACTGCAGGAACTTCAAACCGGCACTCGGACACAGTTTGAGAAACCACAGAAAAAGTTTATCCTGCAACCCGTTCCTTTTGTGCTAGATGAACGAAAGTCTCTCCACCTGCTCAGTTCTGAGAGATAAGTGTGTTTGAAAGCCGTCCTTCATAGATTTTTGGGAACACAAATTTTCTTTACAGTTGCAAATTCCACTCCATACAAATATATGGGGAGGTACAAGCTCTAACTCGGTTTTATAGTGAAAACTGCAGGATCTTCAAACCGGCACTAAGAAACAGACTGAGAAAACAGAGTAATAGTTTATACTGCAACCCGTTGCCTTGGTGCTAGATGAAAGAACGTCTCTCCACATGCTCAGTTCTGAGTGATAAGTGTGAGTTAAAGCCGTCCTTCACCTAGATTTTTGGGAACACATTGTTTCTTTACAGTTGCAAACTGCACTCCATACATTCATATGGGGAGGAACTAGTTCCAACATGGTTTTACAGTGAAATCTGCAGGAAATTCAAACCGGCACTAGGAAACAGACTGAGAAAACAGAGTAAAAGTTTCTCCTGCAAACCTTTCCATTTTTGCTAGATGAACGAACGACTCTCCACATGCTCAGTTCTGAGAGATAAGTGTGTGTGAAAGCCGTCCTTCACCTAGCTTGTTGGGAACACAAAGTTTCTGTACAGTTGCAAACTCCACTCCATACATATATATGGGGAGGTACAAGCTCGAACTCGGTTTTACAGTGAAAACTGCAGGAACTTCAAACCGGCACTAGGAAACAGAGTGAGAAACCAGAGTAAAAGTTTCTCTTGCAACCGGTTCCCTTGGTGCTAGATGAACGAACGTCTCTCAACATGCTCAGTTCTGAGAGATAAGTGTGTGTGAAAGCCGTCCTTCACCTATCTTGTTGGGAACACAAAGTTTCTTTTCATTTGCAAAATCCACTCCATATATATATATGGGGATTTACTAGCTCCAACTCGGTTTTATAGTGAAAAATGCAGGAAATTCAAACCGGCACTAAAAAACATTCCGAGAAACCATAATAAAAGTTTCTCCTGCAACCCGTTCCTTGGTGCTAGATTAACGAACGCCTCTCCACATTCTCAGTTCTGAGATATAAGTGTGTGTGAAAGCCGTACTTCACCTAGATTTTTGGGAACACATTGTTTCTTTACAGTTGCAAACTGCAATCCATGCATTCATATGGAGAGGTACTAGTTCCAACACGGTTTTACAGAGAAATCTGCAGGAAATTCAAACCGGCACTAGGAAACAGACTGAGAAAACAGAGTAAATGTTTCTCCTGAAACCCGTTCCCTTGGTGCTAGTTGAGCGAACTTCTCTCTACATGCTCAGTTCAGAGAGATAAGTGTGTGTGAAAGCCGTCCTTCACCAAGATTTTTGGGAACACATAGTTTTTTTACACTTGCAAAGTCCAATCCATACATATATATGGGGAGGAAAAAGCTCCAACACGGTTTTACAGTGAAAACTGCAGGAAATTCAAACCGGCACTAGGAAACAGACTGAGAAACCAGAGTAAAAGTTCTCCTGCAACCCGTTCCCTTGGTGCTAGATTAACGAACGCCTCTCCACATTCTCAGTTCTGAGATATAAGTGTGTGTGAAAGCCGTACTTCACCTAGATTTTTGGGAACACATTGTTTCTTTAAAGTTGCAAACGGCACTCCATGCATTCATATGGAGAGGTACTAGTTCCAACACGGTTTTACAGAGAAATCTGCAGGAAATTCAAACCGGCACTAGGAAACAGACTGAGAAAACAGAGTAAAAGTTTCTCCTGAAACCCGTTCCCTTGGTGCTAGATGAACGAACGTCTCTCCACATGCTCACTTCTGAGAGATAAGTGTGTGTGAAAGCCGTCCTTCACCTAGATTTTTGGGAACACAAAGTTCCTTTACAGTTGCAAACTCCACTCCATACATATATTATGGGGTGTAACAATCACCAAATCGGTTTTACGGTGAAAACTGCAGGAACTTCAAACCGGCTCTAGGAAACAGACGGTGAAACCAGAGTAAAAGTTTCTCCTGAAACCCGTTCCCTTGGTGCTAGATGAACGAACGTCTCTCCACATGCTCACTTCTGAGAGATAAGTGTGTGTGAAAGCCGTCCTTCAACTAGATTTTTGGGAACACAAAGTTTCTTTACAGTTGCAAACTCCAATCCATACATATATATGGGGAGGTACAAGCTCCAACTCGGTTTTACAGTGAAAACTGCAGGAAATTCAAACCGGCACTAAGAAACAGACCGAGAAACCAGAGTAAAAGTTTCTCCTGCAAACCGTTCCATTTTTGCTAGATGAACGAACGTCTCTCCACATGCTCAGTTCTGAGAAATAAATGTGTGTGGAAGCCGTCCTTCAACTAGCTTGTTGGGAACACAAAGATTCTTTTCAGTTGCAAACTCCACTCCATACATATATATGAGGAAGTACTAGCTCCAACTCATTTTTACAGTGAAAACTTCAGGAACTTCAAACCGGCTCTAGGAAACATACGGAGTAACCAGAGTAAAAGTTTCTACTGCAACCCGGTCCCTTGGTGCTAGATGAACGAACGTCTCTCCACATGTTCAGTTCTCAGAGATAAGTGTGTGTGAAAGCCGTACTTCACCTAGATTTTTGGGAACACAAAGTTCCTTTACACTTGCAAACTCCAATCCATATATATATGTGGGGGGTACAAGCTCCAACTCGGTTTTACAGTGAAAACTGCAGGAACTTCAAACCGGCACAAGAAAACAGACTGAGAAACCAGAGTAAAAGTTTCTCCTGAAACCCGTTCCCTTGGTGCTAGATGAACGAACGACTCTCCAAATGCTCAGTTCTGAGAGATAAGTGTGTTTGAAAGCCGTCCTTCACCTAGATTTTTGGGAACACAAAGTTTCTTTACAGTTGCAAATTCCACTCCATACTTATAAATGGGGAGGTACAAGCTCAAATTCGGTTTTACAGTGAAAACTGCAGGAACTTCAAACCGGCACTCGGACACAGTTTGAGAAACCACAGAAAAAGTTTATCCTGCAACCCGTTCCCTTGGTGCTAGATGAACGAACGTCTCTCCACCTGCTCAGTTCTGAGAGATAAGTGTGTTTGAAAGCCGTCCTTCACCTAGCTTGTTGGGAACGGAAAGTTTCTGTACAGTTGCAAAATCCACTCCATACATATATATGGGGAGGTACAAGCTCCAACTCGGTTTTACAGTGAAAACTGCAGGAACTTCAAACCGACACTCAGAAACAGTCCGAAAAACCATAGTAAAAGTTTCTCCTGCAACCCGTTCCTTTGGTGCTAGATGAACGAATGTCTCTCCACATGCTAAGTTCTGAGAGATAAATGTGTGTGGAAGGCGTCCTTCAACTAGGTTGTTGGGAACACAAAGCTTCTTTTCAGTTGCAAACTCCACTCCATACATATATATGAGGAAGTACTAGCTCCAACTCATTTTTACAGTGAAATCTGCAGGAAATTCAATCCCGCACTAGGAAACAGACTGAGAATCCACAGTAATATTTTCTCCTGCAACCCGTTCCCTTGCTGCTAGATGAACAAAAGTCTCTCCATATGCTCAGTTCAAAGAGATAAGTGTGTGTGAAAACCGTCCTTCACCTAGCTTGTTGGGAACACCAAGATCCATTTCAGTGTCAAACTCCACTCCATACATATATATGGGGAGGTACTAGCTCCAACTCGTTTTTACAGTGAAAACTGCAGGAAATTCAAACCGGCACTAAGAAACAGACCGAGAAACCATAGAAATAGTTTCTCCTGCAAACCGTTCCATTTTTGCTAGATGAGCGAACTTCTCTCCATATGCTCAGTTCAGAGAGATAAGTGTGTATGAAAGCCGTCCTTCACCAAGATTTTTGGGAACACATAGTTTTTTACAGTTGCAAAGTCCAATCCATACATATATATAGGGGAGGTACAAGCACCAACTCGGTTTTACAGTGAAAACTGCAGGAAATTCAAACCGGCACTAGGAAACAGACTGAGAAACCAGAGTAAAAGTTTCTCCTGCAACCCGTTCCCTTGGTGCTAGATGAACGAACGACTCTCCACAAGCTCAGTTCTGAGAGATAAGTGTGTTTGAAAGCCGTCCTTCACCTAGATTTTTGGGAAAACAAAGTTTCTTTACAGTTGCAAATTCCACTCCATACATATAAATGGGGAGGTACAAGCTCAAATTCGGTTTTAAAGTGAAAACTGCAGGAACTTCAAACCGGCACTCGGACACAGTTTGAGAAACCACAGAAAAAGTTTATCCTGCAACCCGTTCCTTTTGTGCTAGATGAACGAAAGTCTCTCCACCTGCTCAGTTCTGAGAGATAAGTGTGTTTGAAAGCCGTCCTTCATAGATTTTTGGGAACACAAATTTTCTTTACAGTTGCAAATTCCACTCCATACAAATATATGGGGAGGTACAAGCTCTAACTCGGTTTTATAGTGAAAACTGCAGGATCTTCAAACCGGCACTAAGAAACAGACTGAGAAAACAGAGTAATAGTTTATACTGCAACCCGTTGCCTTGGTGCTAGATGAAAGAACGTCTCTCCACATGCTCAGTTCTGAGTGATAAGTGTGAGTTAAAGCCGTCCTTCACCTAGATTTTTGGGAACACATTGTTTCTTTACAGTTGCAAACTGCACTCCATACATTCATATGGGGAGGAACTAGTTCCAACATGGTTTTACAGTGAAATCTGCAGGAACTTCAAACCGGCACTAGGAAACAGACTGAGAAAACAGAGTAAAAGTTTCTCCTGCAACCGGTTCCCTTGGTGCTAGATGAACGAACGTCTCTCAACATGCTCAGTTCTGAGAGATAAGTGTGTGTGAAAGCCGTCCTTCACCTATCTTGTTGGGAACACAAAGTTTCTTTTCATTTGCAAAATCCACTCCATATATATATATGGGGATTTACTAGCTCCAACTCGGTTTTATAGTGAAAAATGCAGGAAATTCAAACCGGCACTAAAAAACATTCCGAGAAACCATAATAAAAGTTTCTCCTGCAACCCGTTCCTTGGTGCTAGATTAACGAACGCCTCTCCACATTCTCAGTTCTGAGATATAAGTGTGTGTGAAAGCCGTACTTCACCTAGATTTTTGGGAACACATTGTTTCTTTACAGTTGCAAACTGCAATCCATGCATTCATATGGAGAGGTACTAGTTCCAACACGGTTTTACAGAGAAATCTGCAGGAAATTCAAACCGGCACTAGGAAACAGACTGAGAAAACAGAGTAAATGTTTCTCCTGAAACCCGTTCCCTTGGTGCTAGTTGAGCGAACTTCTCTCTACATGCTCAGTTCAGAGAGATAAGTGTGTGTGAAAGCCGTCCTTCACCAAGATTTTTGGGAACACATAGTTTTTTTACACTTGCAAAGTCCAATCCATACATATATATGGGGAGGAAAAAGCTCCAACACGGTTTTACAGTGAAAACTGCAGGAAATTCAAACCGGCACTAGGAAACAGACTGAGAAACCAGAGTAAAAGTTCTCCTGCAACCCGTTCCCTTGGTGCTAGATTAACGAACGCCTCTCCACATTCTCAGTTCTGAGATATAAGTGTGTGTGAAAGCCGTACTTCACCTAGATTTTTGGGAACACATTGTTTCTTTAAAGTTGCAAACGGCACTCCATGCATTCATATGGAGAGGTACTAGTTCCAACACGGTTTTACAGAGAAATCTGCAGGAAATTCAAACCGGCACTAGGAAACAGACTGAGAAAACAGAGTAAAAGTTTCTCCTGAAACCCGTTCCCTTGGTGCTAGATGAACGAACGTCTCTCCACATGCTCACTTCTGAGAGATAAGTGTGTGTGAAAGCCGTCCTTCACCTAGATTTTTGGGAACACAAAGTTCCTTTACAGTTGCAAACTCCACTCCATACATATATTATGGGGTGTAACAATCACCAAATCGGTTTTACGGTGAAAACTGCAGGAACTTCAAACCGGCTCTAGGAAACAGACGGTGAAACCAGAGTAAAAGTTTCTCCTGAAACCCGTTCCCTTGGTGCTAGATGAACGAACGTCTCTCCACATGCTCACTTCTGAGAGATAAGTGTGTGTGAAAGCCGTCCTTCAACTAGATTTTTGGGAACACAAAGTTTCTTTACAGTTGCAAACTCCAATCCATACATATATATGGGGAGGTACAA
This sequence comes from Camelus dromedarius, assembly GCF_036321535.1. Lineage (NCBI taxonomy): Eukaryota > Metazoa > Chordata > Mammalia > Artiodactyla > Camelidae > Camelus > Camelus dromedarius. The sequence continues at coordinate 18,064 of NW_026989750.1, forward strand.
GCTCCAACTCGGTTTTACAGTGAAAACTGCAGGAAATTCAAACCGGCACTAAGAAACAGACCGAGAAACCAGAGTAAAAGTTTCTCCTGCAAACCGTTCCATTTTTGCTAGATGAACGAACGTCTCTCCACATGCTCAGTTCTGAGAAATAAATGTGTGTGGAAGCCGTCCTTCAACTAGCTTGTTGGGAACACAAAGATTCTTTTCAGTTGCAAACTCCACTCCATACATATATATGGGGAGGAACAAGCCCCAAATCGGTTTTACTGTGAAAACTGCAGGAACATCAAACCGGCACTAATAAACAGACGGAGAAACCAGAGTAAAAATTTCCCCTGCAACCCGTTCCCTTTTTGCTACATGAACGGACGTCTCTCCACAAGCTCAGTTCTGAGAGATAAGTGTGTGTGAAAGCCGTCCTTCAACTAGAGTTTTGGGAACACATAGTTTCTTTACAGTTGCAAACTCCATTCCATATATATATATGGGGAGGTACAAGCTTCAACTCGGTATTACAGTGAAAACTGCAGGAACTTCAAACCGGCACTAGGAAACAGACTGAGAAAACAGAGTAAAAGTTTCCCCTGCAACCCTTTCCCTTGGTGCTAGATGAACGAACTTCTCTCCACATGCTCAGTTCTGAGAGATAAGTGTGTGTGAAAGCCGTCCTTCACCTATCTTTTTGGGAACACAAAGTTTCTTTACAGTTGCAAACTCCACTCCATACATATATATGGGGAGGTACAAGCTCCAACTCGGTTTTACAGTGAAAACTGCAGGAAATTCAAACCGGCACTAAGAAACAGACCGAGAAACCAGAGTAAAAGTTTCTCAGGCAAACCGTTCCATTTTTGCTAGATGAACGAACGTCTCTCCACATGCTCAGTTCTGAGAAATAAATGTGTGTGGAAGCCGTCCTTCAACTAGCTTGTTGGGAACACAAAGATTCTTTTCAGTTGCAAACTCCACTCCATACATATATATGAGGAAGTACTAGCTCCAACTCATTTTTACAGTGAAAACTTCAGGAACTTCAAACCGGCTCTAGGAAACATACGGAGTAACCAGAGTAAAAATTTCTACTGCAACCCAGTCCCTTGGTGCTAGATGAACGAACGTCTCTCCACATGTTCAGTTCTCAGAGATAAGTGTGTGTGAAAGCCGTACTTCACCTAGATTTTTGGGAACACAAAGTTTCCTTACACTTGCAAACTCCAATCCATATATATATGTGGGGGGTACAAGCTCCAACTCGGTTTTACAGTGAAAACTGCAGGAACTTCAAACCGGCACAAGGAAACAGACTGAGAAACCAGAGTAAAAGTTTCTCCTGCAACCCGTTCCCTTGGTGCTAGATGAACGAACGACTCTCCACAAGCTCAGTTCTGAGAGATAAGTGTGTTTGAAAGCCGTCCTTCACCTAGATTTTTGGGAAAACAAAGTTTCTTTACAGTTGCAAATTCCACTCCATACATATAAATGGGGAGGTACAAGCTCAAATTCGGTTTTAAAGTGAAAACTGCAGGAACTTCAAACCGGCACTTGGACACAGTTTGAGAAACCACAGAAAAAGTTTATCCTGCAACCCGTTCCTTTTGTGCTAGATGAACGAAAGTCTCTCCACCTGCTCAGTTCTGAGAGATAAGTGTGTTTGAAAGCCGTCCTTCATAGATTTTTGGGAACACAAATTTTCTTTACAGTTGCAAATTCCACTCCATACAAATATATGGGGAGGTACAAGCTCTAACTCGGTTTTATAGTGAAAACTGCAGGATCTTCAAACCGGCACTAAGAAACAGACTGAGAAAACAGAGTAATAGTTTATACTGCAACCCGTTGCCTTGGTGCTAGATGAAAGAACGTCTCTCCACATGCTCAGTTCTGAGTGATAAGTGTGAGTTAAAGCCGTCCTTCACCTAGATTTTTGGGAACACATTGTTTCTTTACAGTTGCAAACTGCACTCCATACATTCATATGGGGAGGAACTAGTTCCAACATGGTTTTACAGTGAAATCTGCAGGAAATTCAAACCGGCACTAGGAAACAGACTGAGAAAACAGAGTAAAAGTTTCTCCTGCAAACCTTTCCATTTTTGCTAGATGAACGAACGACTCTCCACATGCTCAGTTCTGAGAGATAAGTGTGTGTGAAAGCCGTCCTTCACCTAGCTTGTTGGGAACACAAAGTTTCTGTACAGTTGCAAACTCCACTCCATACATATATATGGGGAGGTACAAGCTCGAACTCGGTTTTACAGTGAAAACTGCAGGAACTTCAAACCGGCACTAGGAAACAGAGTGAGAAACCAGAGTAAAAGTTTCTCCTGCAACCGGTTCCCTTGGTGCTAGATGAACGAACGTCTCTCAACATGCTCAGTTCTGAGAGATAAGTGTGTGTGAAAGCCGTCCTTCACCTATCTTGTTGGGAACACAAAGTTTCTTTTCATTTGCAAAATCCACTCCATATATATATATGGGGATTTACTAGCTCCAACTCGGTTTTATAGTGAAAAATGCAGGAAATTCAAACCGGCACTAAAAAACATTCCGAGAAACCATAATAAAAGTTTCTCCTGCAACCCGTTCCTTGGTGCTAGATTAACGAACGCCTCTCCACATTCTCAGTTCTGAGATATAAGTGTGTGTGAAAGCCGTACTTCACCTAGATTTTTGGGAACACATTGTTTCTTTACAGTTGCAAACTGCAATCCATGCATTCATATGGAGAGGTACTAGTTCCAACACGGTTTTACAGAGAAATCTGCAGGAAATTCAAACCGGCACTAGGAAACAGACTGAGAAAACAGAGTAAATGTTTCTCCTGAAACCCGTTCCCTTGGTGCTAGTTGAGCGAACTTCTCTCTACATGCTCAGTTCAGAGAGATAAGTGTGTGTGAAAGCCGTCCTTCACCAAGATTTTTGGGAACACATAGTTTTTTTACACTTGCAAAGTCCAATCCATACATATATATGGGGAGGAAAAAGCTCCAACACGGTTTTACAGTGAAAACTGCAGGAAATTCAAACCGGCACTAGGAAACAGACTGAGAAACCAGAGTAAAAGTTCTCCTGCAACCCGTTCCCTTGGTGCTAGATTAACGAACGCCTCTCCACATTCTCAGTTCTGAGATATAAGTGTGTGTGAAAGCCGTACTTCACCTAGATTTTTGGGAACACATTGTTTCTTTAAAGTTGCAAACGGCACTCCATGCATTCATATGGAGAGGTACTAGTTCCAACACGGTTTTACAGAGAAATCTGCAGGAAATTCAAACCGGCACTAGGAAACAGACTGAGAAAACAGAGTAAAAGTTTCTCCTGAAACCCGTTCCCTTGGTGCTAGATGAACGAACGTCTCTCCACATGCTCACTTCTGAGAGATAAGTGTGTGTGAAAGCCGTCCTTCACCTAGATTTTTGGGAACACAAAGTTCCTTTACAGTTGCAAACTCCACTCCATACATATATTATGGGGTGTAACAATCACCAAATCGGTTTTACGGTGAAAACTGCAGGAACTTCAAACCGGCTCTAGGAAACAGACGGTGAAACCAGAGTAAAAGTTTCTCCTGAAACCCGTTCCCTTGGTGCTAGATGAACGAACGTCTCTCCACATGCTCACTTCTGAGAGATAAGTGTGTGTGAAAGCCGTCCTTCAACTAGATTTTTGGGAACACAAAGTTTCTTTACAGTTGCAAACTCCAATCCATACATATATATGGGGAGGTACAAGCTCCAACTCGGTTTTACAGTGAAAACTGCAGGAAATTCAAACCGGCACTAAGAAACAGACCGAGAAACCAGAGTAAAAGTTTCTCCTGCAAACCGTTCCATTTTTGCTAGATGAACGAACGTCTCTCCACATGCTCAGTTCTGAGAAATAAATGTGTGTGGAAGCCGTCCTTCAACTAGCTTGTTGGGAACACAAAGATTCTTTTCAGTTGCAAACTCCACTCCATACATATATATGAGGAAGTACTAGCTCCAACTCATTTTTACAGTGAAAACTTCAGGAACTTCAAACCGGCTCTAGGAAACATACGGAGTAACCAGAGTAAAAGTTTCTACTGCAACCCGGTCCCTTGGTGCTAGATGAACGAACGTCTCTCCACATGTTCAGTTCTCAGAGATAAGTGTGTGTGAAAGCCGTACTTCACCTAGATTTTTGGGAACACAAAGTTCCTTTACACTTGCAAACTCCAATCCATATATATATGTGGGGGGTACAAGCTCCAACTCGGTTTTACAGTGAAAACTGCAGGAACTTCAAACCGGCACAAGAAAACAGACTGAGAAACCAGAGTAAAAGTTTCTCCTGAAACCCGTTCCCTTGGTGCTAGATGAACGAACGACTCTCCAAATGCTCAGTTCTGAGAGATAAGTGTGTTTGAAAGCCGTCCTTCACCTAGATTTTTGGGAACACAAAGTTTCTTTACAGTTGCAAATTCCACTCCATACTTATAAATGGGGAGGTACAAGCTCAAATTCGGTTTTACAGTGAAAACTGCAGGAACTTCAAACCGGCACTCGGACACAGTTTGAGAAACCACAGAAAAAGTTTATCCTGCAACCCGTTCCCTTGGTGCTAGATGAACGAACGTCTCTCCACCTGCTCAGTTCTGAGAGATAAGTGTGTTTGAAAGCCGTCCTTCACCTAGCTTGTTGGGAACGGAAAGTTTCTGTACAGTTGCAAAATCCACTCCATACATATATATGGGGAGGTACAAGCTCCAACTCGGTTTTACAGTGAAAACTGCAGGAACTTCAAACCGGCACTCAGAAACAGTCCGAAAAACCATAGTAAAAGTTTCTCCTGCAACCCGTTCCTTTGGTGCTAGATGAACGAATGTCTCTCCACATGCTAAGTTCTGAGAGATAAATGTGTGTGGAAGGCGTCCTTCAACTAGGTTGTTGGGAACACAAAGCTTCTTTTCAGTTGCAAACTCCACTCCATACATATATATGAGGAAGTACTAGCTCCAACTCATTTTTACAGTGAAATCTGCAGGAAATTCAATCCCGCACTAGGAAACAGACTGAGAATCCACAGTAATATTTTCTCCTGCAACCCGTTCCCTTGCTGCTAGATGAACAAAAGTCTCTCCATATGCTCAGTTCAAAGAGATAAGTGTGTGTGAAAACCGTCCTTCACCTAGCTTGTTGGGAACACCAAGATCCATTTCAGTGTCAAACTCCACTCCATACATATATATGGGGAGGTACTAGCTCCAACTCGTTTTTACAGTGAAAACTGCAGGAAATTCAAACCGGCACTAAGAAACAGACCGAGAAACCATAGAAATAGTTTCTCCTGCAAACCGTTCCATTTTTGCTAGATGAGCGAACTTCTCTCCATATGCTCAGTTCAGAGAGATAAGTGTGTATGAAAGCCGTCCTTCACCAAGATTTTTGGGAACACATAGTTTTTTACAGTTGCAAAGTCCAATCCATACATATATATAGGGGAGGTACAAGCACCAACTCGGTTTTACAGTGAAAACTGCAGGAAATTCAAACCGGCACTAGGAAACAGACTGAGAAACCAGAGTAAAAGTTTCTCCTGCAACCCGTTCCCTTGGTGCTAGATGAACGAACGACTCTCCACAAGCTCAGTTCTGAGAGATAAGTGTGTTTGAAAGCCGTCCTTCACCTAGATTTTTGGGAAAACAAAGTTTCTTTACAGTTGCAAATTCCACTCCATACATATAAATGGGGAGGTACAAGCTCAAATTCGGTTTTAAAGTGAAAACTGCAGGAACTTCAAACCGGCACTCGGACACAGTTTGAGAAACCACAGAAAAAGTTTATCCTGCAACCCGTTCCTTTTGTGCTAGATGAACGAATGTCTCTCCACATGCTAAGTTCTGAGAGATAAATGTGTGTGGAAGGCGTCCTTCAACTAGGTTGTTGGGAACACAAAGCTTCTTTTCAGTTGCAAACTCCACTCCATACATATATATGAGGAAGTACTAGCTCCAACTCATTTTTACAGTGAAATCTGCAGGAAATTCAATCCCGCACTAGGAAACAGACTGAGAATCCACAGTAATATTTTCTCCTGCAACCCGTTCCCTTGCTGCTAGATGAACAAAAGTCTCTCCATATGCTCAGTTCAAAGAGATAAGTGTGTGTGAAAACCGTCCTTCACCTAGCTTGTTGGGAACACCAAGATCCATTTCAGTGTCAAACTCCACTCCATACATATATATGGGGAGGTACTAGCTCCAACTCGTTTTTACAGTGAAAACTGCAGGAAATTCAAACCGGCACTAAGAAACAGACCGAGAAACCATAGAAATAGTTTCTCCTGCAAACCGTTCCATTTTTGCTAGATGAGCGAACTTCTCTCCATATGCTCAGTTCAGAGAGATAAGTGTGTATGAAAGCCGTCCTTCACCAAGATTTTTGGGAACACATAGTTTTTTACAGTTGCAAAGTCCAATCCATACATATATATAGGGGAGGTACAAGCACCAACTCGGTTTTACAGTGAAAACTGCAGGAAATTCAAACCGGCACTAGGAAACAGACTGAGAAACCAGAGTAAAAGTTTCTCCTGCAACCCGTTCCCTTGGTGCTAGATGAACGAACGACTCTCCACAAGCTCAGTTCTGAGAGATAAGTGTGTTTGAAAGCCGTCCTTCACCTAGATTTTTGGGAAAACAAAGTTTCTTTACAGTTGCAAATTCCACTCCATACATATAAATGGGGAGGTACAAGCTCAAATTCGGTTTTAAAGTGAAAACTGCAGGAACTTCAAACCGGCACTCGGACACAGTTTGAGAAACCACAGAAAAAGTTTATCCTGCAACCCGTTCCTTTTGTGCTAGATGAACGAAAGTCTCTCCACCTGCTCAGTTCTGAGAGATAAGTGTGTTTGAAAGCCGTCCTTCATAGATTTTTGGGAACACAAATTTTCTTTACAGTTGCAAATTCCACTCCATACAAATATATGGGGAGGTACAAGCTCTAACTCGGTTTTATAGTGAAAACTGCAGGATCTTCAAACCGGCACTAAGAAACAGACTGAGAAAACAGAGTAATAGTTTATACTGCAACCCGTTGCCTTGGTGCTAGATGAAAGAACGTCTCTCCACATGCTCAGTTCTGAGTGATAAGTGTGAGTTAAAGCCGTCCTTCACCTAGATTTTTGGGAACACATTGTTTCTTTACAGTTGCAAACTGCACTCCATACATTCATATGGGGAGGAACTAGTTCCAACATGGTTTTACAGTGAAATCTGCAGGAAATTCAAACCGGCACTAGGAAACAGACTGAGAAAACAGAGTAAAAGTTTCTCCTGCAAACCTTTCCATTTTTGCTAGATGAACGAACGACTCTCCACATGCTCAGTTCTGAGAGATAAGTGTGTGTGAAAGCCGTCCTTCACCTAGCTTGTTGGGAACACAAAGTTTCTGTACAGTTGCAAACTCCACTCCATACATATATATGGGGAGGTACAAGCTCGAACTCGGTTTTACAGTGAAAACTGCAGGAACTTCAAACCGGCACTAGGAAACAGAGTGAGAAACCAGAGTAAAAGTTTCTCTTGCAACCGGTTCCCTTGGTGCTAGATGAACGAACGTCTCTCAACATGCTCAGTTCTGAGAGATAAGTGTGTGTGAAAGCCGTCCTTCACCTATCTTGTTGGGAACACAAAGTTTCTTTTCATTTGCAAAATCCACTCCATATATATATATGGGGATTTACTAGCTCCAACTCGGTTTTATAGTGAAAAATGCAGGAAATTCAAACCGGCACTAAAAAACATTCCGAGAAACCATAATAAAAGTTTCTCCTGCAACCCGTTCCTTGGTGCTAGATTAACGAACGCCTCTCCACATTCTCAGTTCTGAGATATAAGTGTGTGTGAAAGCCGTACTTCACCTAGATTTTTGGGAACACATTGTTTCTTTACAGTTGCAAACTGCAATCCATGCATTCATATGGAGAGGTACTAGTTCCAACACGGTTTTACAGAGAAATCTGCAGGAAATTCAAACCGGCACTAGGAAACAGACTGAGAAAACAGAGTAAATGTTTCTCCTGAAACCCGTTCCCTTGGTGCTAGTTGAGCGAACTTCTCTCTACATGCTCAGTTCAGAGAGATAAGTGTGTGTGAAAGCCGTCCTTCACCAAGATTTTTGGGAACACATAGTTTTTTTACACTTGCAAAGTCCAATCCATACATATATATGGGGAGGAAAAAGCTCCAACACGGTTTTACAGTGAAAACTGCAGGAAATTCAAACCGGCACTAGGAAACAGACTGAGAAACCAGAGTAAAAGTTCTCCTGCAACCCGTTCCCTTGGTGCTAGATTAACGAACGCCTCTCCACATTCTCAGTTCTGAGATATAAGTGTGTGTGAAAGCCGTACTTCACCTAGATTTTTGGGAACACATTGTTTCTTTAAAGTTGCAAACGGCACTCCATGCATTCATATGGAGAGGTACTAGTTCCAACACGGTTTTACAGAGAAATCTGCAGGAAATTCAAACCGGCACTAGGAAACAGACTGAGAAAACAGAGTAAAAGTTTCTCCTGAAACCCGTTCCCTTGGTGCTAGATGAACGAACGTCTCTCCACATGCTCACTTCTGAGAGATAAGTGTGTGTGAAAGCCGTCCTTCACCTAGATTTTTGGGAACACAAAGTTCCTTTACAGTTGCAAACTCCACTCCATACATATATTATGGGGTGTAACAATCACCAAATCGGTTTTACGGTGAAAACTGCAGGAACTTCAAACCGGCTCTAGGAAACAGACGGTGAAACCAGAGTAAAAGTTTCTCCTGAAACCCGTTCCCTTGGTGCTAGATGAACGAACGTCTCTCCACATGCTCACTTCTGAGAGATAAGTGTGTGTGAAAGCCGTCCTTCAACTAGATTTTTGGGAACACAAAGTTTCTTTACAGTTGCAAACTCCAATCCATACATATATATGGGGAGGTACAAGCTCCAACTCGGTTTTACAGTGAAAACTGCAGGAAATTCAAACCGGCACTAAGAAACAGACCGAGAAACCAGAGTAAAAGTTTCTCCTGCAAACCGTTCCATTTTTGCTAGATGAACGAACGTCTCTCCACATGCTCAGTTCTGAGAAATAAATGTGTGTGGAAGCCGTCCTTCAACTAGCTTGTTGGGAACACAAAGATTCTTTTCAGTTGCAAACTCCACTCCATACATATATATGAGGAAGTACTAGCTCCAACTCATTTTTACAGTGAAAACTTCAGGAACTTCAAACCGGCTCTAGGAAACATACGGAGTAACCAGAGTAAAAGTTTCTACTGCAACCCGGTCCCTTGGTGCTAGATGAACGAACGTCTCTCCACATGTTCAGTTCTCAGAGATAAGTGTGTGTGAAAGCCGTACTTCACCTAGATTTTTGGGAACACAAAGTTCCTTTACACTTGCAAACTCCAATCCATATATATATGTGGGGGGTACAAGCTCCAACTCGGTTTTACAGTGAAAACTGCAGGAACTTCAAACCGGCACAAGAAAACAGACTGAGAAACCAGAGTAAAAGTTTCTCCTGAAACCCGTTCCCTTGGTGCTAGATGAACGAACGACTCTCCAAATGCTCAGTTCTGAGAGATAAGTGTGTTTGAAAGCCGTCCTTCACCTAGATTTTTGGGAACACAAAGTTTCTTTACAGTTGCAAATTCCACTCCATACTTATAAATGGGGAGGTACAAGCTCAAATTCGGTTTTACAGTGAAAACTGCAGGAACTTCAAACCGGCACTCGGACACAGTTTGAGAAACCACAGAAAAAGTTTATCCTGCAACCCGTTCCCTTGGTGCTAGATGAACGAACGTCTCTCCACCTGCTCAGTTCTGAGAGATAAGTGTGTTTGAAAGCCGTCCTTCACCTAGCTTGTTGGGAACGGAAAGTTTCTGTACAGTTGCAAAATCCACTCCATACATATATATGGGGAGGTACAAGCTCCAACTCGGTTTTACAGTGAAAACTGCAGGAACTTCAAACCGGCACTCAGAAACAGTCCGAAAAACCATAGTAAAAGTTTCTCCTGCAACCCGTTCCTTTGGTGCTAGATGAACGAATGTCTCTCCACATGCTAAGTTCTGAGAGATAAATGTGTGTGGAAGGCGTCCTTCAACTAGGTTGTTGGGAACACAAAGCTTCTTTTCAGTTGCAAACTCCACTCCATACATATATATGAGGAAGTACTAGCTCCAACTCATTTTTACAGTGAAATCTGCAGGAAATTCAATCCCGCACTAGGAAACAGACTGAGAATCCACAGTAATATTTTCTCCTGCAACCCGTTCCCTTGCTGCTAGATGAACAAAAGTCTCTCCATATGCTCAGTTCAAAGAGATAAGTGTGTGTGAAAACCGTCCTTCACCTAGCTTGTTGGGAACACCAAGATCCATTTCAGTGTCAAACTCCACTCCATACATATATATGGGGAGGTACTAGCTCCAACTCGTTTTTACAGTGAAAACTGCAGGAAATTCAAACCGGCACTAAGAAACAGACCGAGAAACCATAGAAATAGTTTCTCCTGCAAACCGTTCCATTTTTGCTAGATGAGCGAACTTCTCTCCATATGCTCAGTTCAGAGAGATAAGTGTGTATGAAAGCCGTCCTTCACCAAGATTTTTGGGAACACATAGTTTTTTACAGTTGCAAAGTCCAATCCATACATATATATAGGGGAGGTACAAGCACCAACTCGGTTTTACAGTGAAAACTGCAGGAAATTCAAACCGGCACTAGGAAACAGACTGAGAAACCAGAGTAAAAGTTTCTCCTGCAACCCGTTCCCTTGGTGCTAGATGAACGAACGACTCTCCACAAGCTCAGTTCTGAGAGATAAGTGTGTTTGAAAGCCGTCCTTCACCTAGATTTTTGGGAAAACAAAGTTTCTTTACAGTTGCAAATTCCACTCCATACATATAAATGGGGAGGTACAAGCTCAAATTCGGTTTTAAAGTGAAAACTGCAGGAACTTCAAACCGGCACTCGGACACAGTTTGAGAAACCACAGAAAAAGTTTATCCTGCAACCCGTTCCTTTTGTGCTAGATGAACGAAAGTCTCTCAACCTGCTCAGTTCTGAGAGATAAGTGTGTTTGAAAGCCGTCCTTCATAGATTTTTGGGAACACAAATTTTCTTTACAGTTGCAAATTCCACTCCATACAAATATATGGGGAGGTACAAGCTCTAACTCGGTTTTATAGTGAAAACTGCAGGATCTTCAAACCGGCACTAAGAAACAGACTGAGAAAACAGAGTAATAGTTTATACTGCAACCCGTTGCCTTGGTGCTAGATGAAAGAACGTCTCTCCACATGCTCAGTTCTGAGTGATAAGTGTGAGTTAAAGCCGTCCTTCACCTAGATTTTTGGGAACACATTGTTTCTTTACAGTTGCAAACTGCACTCCATACATTCATATGGGGAGGAACTAGTTCCAACATGGTTTTACAGTGAAATCTGCAGGAAATTCAAACCGGCACTAGGAAACAGACTGAGAAAACAGAGTAAAAGTTTCTCCTGCAAACCTTTCCATTTTTGCTAGATGAACGAACGACTCTCCACATGCTCAGTTCTGAGAGATAAGTGTGTGTGAAAGCCGTCCTTCACCTAGCTTGTTGGGAACACAAAGTTTCTGTACAGTTGCAAACTCCACTCCATACATATATATGGGGAGGTACAAGCTCGAACTCGGTTTTACAGTGAAAACTGCAGGAACTTCAAACCGGCACTAGGAAACAGAGTGAGAAACCAGAGTAAAAGTTTCTCCTGCAACCGGTTCCCTTGGTGCTAGATGAACGAACGTCTCTCAACATGCTCAGTTCTGAGAGATAAGTGTGTGTGAAAGCCGTCCTTCACCTATCTTGTTGGGAACACAAAGTTTCTTTTCATTTGCAAAATCCACTCCATATATATATATGGGGATTTACTAGCTCCAACTCGGTTTTATAGTGAAAAATGCAGGAAATTCAAACCGGCACTAAAAAACATTCCGAGAAACCATAATAAAAGTTTCTCCTGCAACCCGTTCCTTGGTGCTAGATTAACGAACGCCTCTCCACATTCTCAGTTCTGAGATATAAGTGTGTGTGAAAGCCGTACTTCACCTAGATTTTTGGGAACACATTGTTTCTTTACAGTTGCAAACTGCAATCCATGCATTCATATGGAGAGGTACTAGTTCCAACACGGTTTTACAGAGAAATCTGCAGGAAATTCAAACCGGCACTAGGAAACAGACTGAGAAAACAGAGTAAATGTTTCTCCTGAAACCCGTTCCCTTGGTGCTAGTTGAGCGAACTTCTCTCTACATGCTCAGTTCAGAGAGATAAGTGTGTGTGAAAGCCGTCCTTCACCAAGATTTTTGGGAACACATAGTTTTTTTACACTTGCAAAGTCCAATCCATACATATATATGGGGAGGAAAAAGCTCCAACACGGTTTTACAGTGAAAACTGCAGGAAATTCAAACCGGCACTAGGAAACAGACTGAGAAACCAGAGTAAAAGTTCTCCTGCAACCCGTTCCCTTGGTGCTAGATTAACGAACGCCTCTCCACATTCTCAGTTCTGAGATATAAGTGTGTGTGAAAGCCGTACTTCACCTAGATTTTTGGGAACACATTGTTTCTTTAAAGTTGCAAACGGCACTCCATGCATTCATATGGAGAGGTACTAGTTCCAACACGGTTTTACAGAGAAATCTGCAGGAAATTCAAACCGGCACTAGGAAACAGACTGAGAAAACAGAGTAAAAGTTTCTCCTGAAACCCGTTCCCTTGGTGCTAGATGAACGAACGTCTCTCCACATGCTCACTTCTGAGAGATAAGTGTGTGTGAAAGCCGTCCTTCACCTAGATTTTTGGGAACACAAAGTTCCTTTACAGTTGCAAACTCCACTCCATACATATATTATGGGGTGTAACAATCACCAAATCGGTTTTACGGTGAAAACTGCAGGAACTTCAAACCGGCTCTAGGAAACAGACGGTGAAACCAGAGTAAAAGTTTCTCCTGAAACCCGTTCCCTTGGTGCTAGATGAACGAACGTCTCTCCACATGCTCACTTCTGAGAGATAAGTGTGTGTGAAAGCCGTCCTTCAACTAGATTTTTGGGAACACAAAGTTTCTTTACAGTTGCAAACTCCAATCCATACATATATATGGGGAGGTACAAGCTCCAACTCGGTTTTACAGTGAAAACTGCAGGAAATTCAAACCGGCACTAAGAAACAGACCGAGAAACCAGAGTAAAAGTTTCTCCTGCAAACCGTTCCATTTTTGCTAGATGAACGAACGTCTCTCCACATGCTCAGTTCTGAGAAATAAATGTGTGTGGAAGCCGTCCTTCAACTAGCTTGTTGGGAACACAAAGATTCTTTTCAGTTGCAAACTCCACTCCATACATATATATGAGGAAGTACTAGCTCCAACTCATTTTTACAGTGAAAACTTCAGGAACTTCAAACCGGCTCTAGGAAACATACGGAGTAACCAGAGTAAAAGTTTCTACTGCAACCCGGTCCCTTGGTGCTAGATGAACGAACGTCTCTCCACATGTTCAGTTCTCAGAGATAAGTGTGTGTGAAAGCCGTACTTCACCTAGATTTTTGGGAACACAAAGTTCCTTTACACTTGCAAACTCCAATCCATATATATATGTGGGGGGTACAAGCTCCAACTCGGTTTTACAGTGAAAACTGCAGGAACTTCAAACCGGCACAAGAAAACAGACTGAGAAACCAGAGTAAAAGTTTCTCCTGAAACCCGTTCCCTTGGTGCTAGATGAACGAACGACTCTCCAAATGCTCAGTTCTGAGAGATAAGTGTGTTTGAAAGCCGTCCTTCACCTAGATTTTTGGGAACACAAAGTTTCTTTACAGTTGCAAATTCCACTCCATACTTATAAATGGGGAGGTACAAGCTCAAATTCGGTTTTACAGTGAAAACTGCAGGAACTTCAAACCGGCACTCGGACACAGTTTGAGAAACCACAGAAAAAGTTTATCCTGCAACCCGTTCCCTTGGTGCTAGATGAACGAACGTCTCTCCACCTGCTCAGTTCTGAGAGATAAGTGTGTTTGAAAGCCGTCCTTCACCTAGCTTGTTGGGAACGGAAAGTTTCTGTACAGTTGCAAAATCCACTCCATACATATATATGGGGAGGTACAAGCTCCAACTCGGTTTTACAGTGAAAACTGCAGGAACTTCAAACCGGCACTCAGAAACAGTCCGAAAAACCATAGTAAAAGTTTCTCCTGCAACCCGTTCCTTTGGTGCTAGATGAACGAATGTCTCTCCACATGCTAAGTTCTGAGAGATAAATGTGTGTGGAAGGCGTCCTTCAACTAGGTTGTTGGGAACACAAAGCTTCTTTTCAGTTGCAAACTCCACTCCATACATATATATGAGGAAGTACTAGCTCCAACTCATTTTTACAGTGAAATCTGCAGGAAATTCAATCCCGCACTAGGAAACAGACTGAGAATCCACAGTAATATTTTCTCCTGCAACCCGTTCCCTTGCTGCTAGATGAACAAAAGTCTCTCCATATGCTCAGTTCAAAGAGATAAGTGTGTGTGAAAACCGTCCTTCACCTAGCTTGTTGGGAACACCAAGATCCATTTCAGTGTCAAACTCCACTCCATACATATATATGGGGAGGTACTAGCTCCAACTCGTTTTTACAGTGAAAACTGCAGGAAATTCAAACCGGCACTAAGAAACAGACCGAGAAACCATAGAAATAGTTTCTCCTGCAAACCGTTCCATTTTTGCTAGATGAGCGAACTTCTCTCCATATGCTCAGTTCAGAGAGATAAGTGTGTATGAAAGCCGTCCTTCACCAAGATTTTTGGGAACACATAGTTTCTTTACAGTTGCAAAGTCCAATCCATACATATATATAGGGGAGGTACAAGCACCAACTCGGTTTTACAGTGAAAACTGCAGGAAATTCAAACCGGCACTAGGAAACAGACTGAGAAACCACAGTAAAAGTTTCTCCTGAAACCCGTTCCCTTGGTGCTGGATGAACGAACTTCTCTCCACATGCTCAGTTCTGAGAGATAAGGGTGTGTGAAAGCCGTCCTTCAACTAGATTTTTGGGAACACAAAGTTTCTTTACAGTTGCAAACTCCACTCCATACATATATATGGGGAGGTACAAGCTCCAACTCGGTTTTACGGTGAAAACTGCAGGAAATTCAAACCGGCACTAAGAAACAGACCGAGAAACCAGAGTAAAACTTTCTCCTGCAACACGTTCCCTTGGTGCAAGATGAACGAACGTCACTCAACATGCTCAGTTCTGAGAGATAAGTGTGTTTGAAAACCGTCCTTCACATAGATTTTTGGGAACACAAATTTTCTTTACAGTTGCAAATTCCACTCCATACATATATATGGGGAGGTACAATCTCTAACTCGGTTTTATAGTGAAAACTGCAGGATCTTCAAACCAGCACTAAGAAACAGACTGAGAAAACAGAGTAATAGTTTATACTGCAACCCGTTGCCTTGGTGCTAGATGAAAGAACGTCTCTCCACATGCTCAGTTCTGAGTGATAAGTGTGAGTTAAAGCCGTCCTTCACCTAGATTTTTGGGAAAACATTGTTTCTTTACAGTTGCAAACTGCACTCCATACATTCATATGGGGAGGAACTAGTTCCAACATGGTTTTACAGTGAAATCTGCAGGAAATTCAAACCGGCACTAGGAAACAGACTGAGAAAACAGGGTAAAAGTTTCTCCTGGAACCCGTTCCCTTGGTGCTAGATGAACGAACGTCTCTCCACATGCTCAGTTCTGAGAGATATGTGTGTGAAAGCCGTCCTACAACTAGCTTGTTGGGAACACAAAGTTTCTTTTCAGTGGCAAACCCCACTCCATATATATATATGGGGAGGTACTAGCTCCAACTCGGTTTTATATTGAAAGCTGCAGGAAATTCATACCGGTACTAAGAAACAGACCGAGAAACCAGAGTAAAAGTTTCTCCTGCAAACCGTTCCATTTTTGCTAGATGAACGAACGACTCTCCACATGCTCAGTTCTGAGAGATAAGTGTGTGTGAAAGCCGTTCTTCACCTAGCTTGTTGGGAACACAAAGTTTCTGTACAGTTGCAAACTCCACTCCATACATATATATGGGGAGGTACAAGCTCCAACTCGGTTTTACAGTGAAAACAGCAGGAACTTCAAACCGGCACTAGGAAACAGAGTGAGAAACCAGAGTAAAAGTTTCTCCTGCAACCGGTTCCCTTGGTGCTAGATGAACGAACGTCTCTCAACATGCTCAGTTCTGAGAGATAAGTGTGTGTGAAAGCCGTCCTTCACCTATCTTGTTGGGAACACAAAGTTTCTTTTCATTTGGAAAATCCACTCCATATATATATATGGGGATTTACTAGCTCCAACTCGGTTTTATAGTGAAAACTGCAGGAAATTCAAACCGGCACTAAAAAACATTCCGAGAAACCATAATAAAAGTTTCTCCTGCAACCCGTTCCTTGGTGCTAGATTAACGAACGCCTCTCCACATTCTCAGTTCTGAGATATAAGTGTGTGTGAAAGCCGTACTTCACCTTGATTTTTGGGAACACATTGTTTCTTTACAGTTGCAAACTGCACTCCATGCATTCATATGGAGAGGTACTAGTTCCAACACGGTTTTACAGAGAAATCTGCAGGAAATTCAAACCGGCACTCGGAAACAGACTGAGAAAACAGAGTAAAAGTTTCTCCTGAAACCCGTTCCCTTGGTGCTAGTTGAGCGAACTTCTCTCTACATGCTCAGTTCAGAGAGATAAGTGTGTGTGAAAGCCGTCCTTCACCAAGACTTTTGGGAACACATAGTTTTTTACACTTGCAAAGTCCAATCCATACATATATATGGGGAGGTAAAAGCTCCAACTCGGTTTTACAGTGAAAACTGCAGGAAATTCAAACCGGCACTAGGAAACAGACTGAGAAACCAGAGTAAAAGTTTCTCCTGCAACCCGTTCCCTTGGTGCTAGATGAACGAACGTCTGTCCACATGCTCAGTTCTGAGAGATAAGTGTGTGTGAAAGCCGTCCTTCACCTAGATTTATAGGAACACAAAGTTTCTTTACAGTTGCAAACTCCACTCCATACATATATATGGGGAGGAACAAGCCCCAAATCGGTTTTACAGTGAAAACTGCAGGAACATCAAACCGGCACTAGGAAACAGACGGAGAAACCAGAGTAAAAATTTCCCCTGCAACCCGTTCCCTTTTTGCTACATGAACGGACGTCTCTCCACATGCTCAGTTCTGAGAGATAAGTGTGTGTGAAAGCCGTCCTTCACCTAGAGTTTTGGGAACACATAGTTTCTTTACAGTTGCAAACTCCATTCCATATATATATATGGGGAGGTACAAGCTTCAACTCGGTATTACAGTGAAAACTGCAGGAACTTCAAACCGGCACTAGGAAACAGACTGAGAAAACAGAGTAAAAGTTTCCCCTGCAACCCGTTCCCTTGGGGCTAGATGAACGAACTTCTCTCCACATGCTCAGTTCTGAGAGATAAGTGTGTGTGAAAGCCGTCCTTCACCTATCTTTTTGGGAACACAAAGTTTCTTTACAGTTGCAAACTCCACTCCATACATATATATGGGGAGGTACAAGCTCCAACTCGGTTTTACAGTGAAAACTGCAGGAAATTCAAACCGGCACTAAGAAACAGACCGAGAAACCAGAGTAAAAGTTTCTCAGGCAAACCGTTCCATTTTTGCTAGATGAACGAACGTCTCTCCACATGCTCAGTTCTGCGAAATAATTGTGTGTGGAAGCCGTCCTTCAACTAGCTTGTTGGGAACACAAAGATTCTTTTCAGTTGCAAACTCCACTCCATACATATATATGAGGAATTACTAGCTCCAACTCATTTTTACAGTGAAAACTTCAGGAACTTCAAACCGGCTCTAGGAAACATACGGAGTAACCAGAGTAAAAATTTCTACTGCAACCCAGTCCCTTGGTGCTAGATGAACGAACGTCTCTCCACATGTTCAGTTCTCAGAGATAAGTGTGTGTGAAAGCCGTACTTCACCTAGATTTTTGGGAACACAAAGTTTCTTTACACTTGCAAACTCCAATCCATATATATATGTGGGGGGTACAAGCTCCAACTCGGTTTTACAGTGAAAACTGCAGGAACTTCAAACCGGCACAAGGAAACAGTCTGAGAAACCAGAGTAAAAGTTTCTCCTGCAACCCGTTCCCTTGGTGCTATATGAACGAACGACTCTCCACATGCTCAGTTCTGAGAGATAAGTGTGTTTGAAAGCCGTCCTTCACCTAGATTTTTGGGAACACAAAGTTTCTTTACAGTTGCAAATTCCACTCCATACATATAAATGGGGAGTTACAAGCTCAAATTCGGTTTTACAGTGAAAACTGCAGGAACTTCAAACCGGCACTCGGACACAGTTTGAGAAACCACAGAAATAGTTTATCCTGCAAACCGTTTCTTTGGTGCTAGATGAACGAACGTCTCTCCACCTGCTCAGTTCTGAGATATAAGTGTGTTTGAAAGCCGTCCTTCACATAGATTTTTGGGAACACAAATTTTCTTTACAGTTGCAAATTCCACTCCATACATATATATGGGGAGGTACAAGCTCTAACTCGGGTTTATAGTGAAAACTGCAGGAACTTCAAACCGGCACTAAGAAACAGACTGAGAAAACAGAGTAATAGTTTATACTGCAACCCGTTGCCTTGGTGCTAGATGAAAGAACGTCTCTCCACATGCTCAGTTCTGAGTGATAAGTGTGAGTTAAAGCCGTCCTTCACCTATCTTTTTGGGAACACAAAGTTTCTTTTCAGTGGCAAACTCCACTCCATATATATATATGGGGAGGTACTAGCTCCAACTCGGTTTTATAGTGAAAGCTGCAGGAAATTCATACCGGCACTAAGAAACAGACCGAGAAACCAGAGTAAAAGTTTCTCCTGCAAACCGTTCCATTTTTGCTAGATGAACGAACGACTCTCCACATGCTCAGTTCTGAGAGATAAGTGTGTGTGAAAGCCGTTCTTCACCTAGCTTGTTGGGAACACAAAGTTTCTGTACAGTTGCAAACACCACTCCATACATATATATGGGGAGGTACAAGCTCCAACTCGGTTTTACAGTGAAAACTGCGGGAACTTCAAACCGGCACTAGGAAACAGAGTGAGAAACCAGAGAAAAAGTTTCTCCTGCAACCGGTTCCCTTGGTGCTAGATGAACGAACGTCTCTCAACATGCTCAGTTCTGAGAGATAAGTGTGTGTGAAAGCCGTCCTTCACCTATCTTGTTGGGAACACAAAGTTTCTTTTCATTTGCAAAATCCACTCCATACATATATATGGGGAGGTACTAGCTCCAACTCGGTTTTATAGTGAAAACTGCAGGAAATTCAAACAGGCACTAAAAAACATTCCGAGAAACCATAGTAAAAGTTTCTCCTGCAGCCCGTTCCTTGGTGCTAGATTAACGAACGCCTCTCCACATTCTCAGTTCTGAGATATAAGTGTGTGTGAAAGCCGTACTTCACCTAGATTTTTGGGAACACATTGTTTCTTTACAGTTGCAAACTGCACTCCATGCTTTCATATGGATAGGTACTAGTTCCAACACGGTTTTACAGAGAAATCTGCAGGAACTTCAAACCGGCTCTAGGAAACATACGGAGTAACCAGAGTAAAAGTTTCTACTGCAAACCGGTCCCTTGGTGCTAGATGAACGACCGTCTCTCCACATGTTCAGTTCTCAGAGATAAGTGTGTGTGAAAGCCGTACTTCACCTAGATTTTTGGGAACACAAAGTTTCTTTACACTTGCAAACTCCAATCCATATATATATGTAGGGGGTACAAGCTCCAACTCGGTTTTACAGTGAAAACTGCAGGAACTTCAAACCGGCACAAGGAAACAGACTGAGAAACCAGAGTAAAAGTTTCTCCTGAAACCCGTTCCCTTGGTGCTAGATGAACGAACGACTCTCCAAATGCTCAGTTCTGAGAGATAAGTGTGTGTGAAAGCCGTCCTTCACCTAGCTTGTTGGGAACGGAAAGTTTCTGTAGAGTTGCAAAATTCACTCCATACATATATATGGGGAGGTACAAGCTCCAACTCGGTTTTACAGTGAAAACTGCAGGAACTTCAAACCGGCACTCAGAAACAGTCCGAAAAACCATAGTAAAAGTTTCTCCTGCAACCCGTTCCTTTGGTGCTAGATGAACGAATGTCTCTCCACATGCTAAGTTCTGAGAGATAAATGTGTGTGGAAGGCGTCCTTCAACTAGGTTGTTGGGAACACAAAGATTCTTTTCAGTTGCAAACTCCACTCCATACATATATATGAGGAAGTACTAGCTCCAACTCATTTTTACAGTGAAAACTGCAGGAAATTCAATCCGGCACTAGGAAACAGACTGAGAATCCACAGTAATAGTTTCTCCTGCAACCCGTTCCCTTGCTGCTAGATGAACGAAAGTCTCTCCATATGCTCAGTTGAAAGAGATAAGTGTGTGTGAAAACCGTCCTTCACCTAGCTTGTTGGGAACACCAAGATCCATTTCAGTGTCAAACTCCACTCCATACATATATATGGGGAGGTACTAGCTCCAACTCGTTTTTACAGTGAAAACTGCAGGAAATTCAAACCGGCACTAAGAAACAGACCGAGAAACCATAGAAATAGTTTCTCCTGCAAACCGTTCCATTTTTGCTAGATGAGCGAACTTCTCTCCACATGCTCAGTTCAGAGAGATAAGTGTGTATGAAAGCCGTTCTTCACCAAGATTTTTGGGAACACATAGTTTCTTTACAGTTGCAAAGTCCAATCCATACATATATATAGGGGAGGTACAAGCACCAACTCGGTTTTACAGTGAAAACTGCAGGAAATTCAAACCGGCACTATAAAACAGTCCGAGAAACCATAGTAAAAGTTTATCCTGCAACCCGTTCCCTTGGTGCTGGATGAACGAACTTCTCTCCACATGCTCAGTTCTGAGAGATAAGTGTGTGTGAAAGCCGTCCTTCAACTAGATTTTTGGGAACACAAAGTTTCTTTACAGTTGCAAACTCCACTCCATACATATATATGCGGAGGTACAAGCTCCAACTCGGTTTTACGGTGAAAACTGCAGGAAATTCAAACTGGCACTAAGAAACAGACCGAGAAACCAGAGTAAAAGTTTCTCCTGCAACACGTTCCCTTGGTGCTAGATGAACGAACGTCACTCAACATGCTCAGTTCTGAGAGATAATTGTGTGTGAATGCCGTCCTTCACCTATCTTGTTGGGAACACAAAGTTTCGTTTCAGTGGCAAACTCCACTCCATACATATATAAGGGGAGGTACTAGCTCCAACTCGGTTTTATAGTGAAAACTGCAGGAAATTCAAACCGGCACTATAAAACAGTCCGAGAAACCATAGTAAAAGTTTATCCTGCAACCCGTTCCATGGTGCTAGATTAACGAACGCCTCTCCACATTCTCAGTTCTGAGAGATAAGTGTGTGTGAAAGCCGTAATTCACATAGATTTTTGGGAACACATTGTTTCTTTACAGTTGCAAACTCCACTCCATGCATTCATATGGAGAGGTACTAGTTCCAACACGGTTTTACAGAGAAATCTGCAGGAAATTCAAACCGGCACCAGGAAACAGACTGAGAAAACAGAGTAAAAGTTTCTCCTGAAACCCGTTCCCTTGGTGCTAGATGAACGAACGTCTCTCCACATGCTCAGTTCTGAGAGATAATTGTGTGTGAAAGCCGTCCTTCACCTAGATATTTGGGAACACAAAGTTCCTTTACAGTTGCAAACTCCACTCCATACATATATTATGGGGAGTAACAAGCCCCAAATCGGTTTTACGGTGAAAACTGCAGGAACTTCAAACCGGCTCTAGGAAACAGACGGTGAAACCAGAGTAAAAGTTTCTCCTGAAACCCGTTCCCTTGGTGCTGGATGAACGAACGTCTCTCCACATGCTCAGTTCTGAGAGATAAGTGTGTGTGAAAGCCGTCCTTCAACTAGATTTTTGGGAACACAACGTTTCTTTACAGTTGCAAACTCCACTCCATACATATATATGGGGAGGTACAAGCTCCAACTCGGTTTTACAGTGAAAACTGCAGGAAATTCAAACCGGCACTAAGAAACAGACCGAGAAACCAGAGTAAAAGTTTCTCCTGCAAACCGTTCCATTTTTGCTAGATGAACGAACGTCTCTCCACACGCCCAGTTCTGAGAAATAAGTGTTTGTGGAAGCCGTCCTTCAACTAGCTTGTTGGGAATACAAAGATTATTTTCAGTTGCAAACTCCACTCCATACATATATATGAGGAAGTACTAGCTCCAACTCATTTTTACAATGAAAACTTCAGGAAATTCAAACCGGCTCTAGGAAACATACGGAGTAACCAGAATAAAAGTTTCTACTGCAACCCGGTCCCTTGGTGCTAGATGAACGAACGTCTCTCCACATGCTCAGTTCTGAGAGATAAGTGTGTGTGAAAGCCGTCCTTCACCTATCTTGTTGGGAACACAAAGTTTCTTTTCATTTGCAAAATCCACTCCATACATATATATGGGGAGGTACTAGCTCCAACTCGGTTTTATAGTGAAAACTGCAGGAAATTCAAACAGGCACTAAAAAACATTCCGAGAAACCATAGTAAAAGTTTCTCCTGCAGCCCGTTCCTTGGTGCTAGATTAACGAACGCCTCTCCACATTCTCAGTTCTGAAATATAAGTGTGTGTGAAAGCCGTACTTCACCTAGATTTTTGGGAACACATTGTTTCTTTACAGTTGCAAACTGCACTCCATGCATTCATATGGAGAGGTACTAGTTCCAACACGGTTTTACAGAGAAATCTGCAGGAAATTCAAACCGGCACTAGGAAACAGAATGAGAAAACAGAGTAAAAGTTTCTCCTGAAACCCGTTCCCTTTGTGCTAGATGAGCGAACTTCTCTCTACATGCTCAGTTCAGAGAGATAAGTGTGTGTGGAAGCCGTCCTTCAACTAGCTTGTTGGGAACACAAAGATTCTTTTCAGTTGCAAACTCCACTCCATAAATATATATGAGGAAGTACTAGCTCCAACTCATTTTTACAGTGAAAACTTCAGGAACTTCAAACCGGCTCTAGGAAACATACGGAGTAACCAGAGTAAAAATTTCTACTGCAACCCAGTCCCTTGGTGCTAGATGAACGAACGTCTCTCCACATGTTCAGTTCTCAGAGATAAGTGTGTGTGAAAGCCGTACTTCACCTAGATTTTTGGGAACACAAAGTTTCTTTACACTTGCAAACTCCAATCCATATATATATGTGGGGGGTACAAGCTCCAACTCGGTTTTACAGTGAAAACTGCAGGAACTTCAAACCGGCACAAGGAAACAGTCTGAGAAACCAGAGTAAAAGTTTCTCCTGCAACCCGTTCCCTTGGTGCTAGATGAACGAACGACTCTCCACATGCTCAGTTCTGAGAGATAAGTGTGTTTGAAAGCCGTCCTTCACCTAGATTTTTGGGAACACAAAGTTTCTTTACAGTTGCAAATTCCACTCCATACATATAAATGGGGAGTTACAAGATCAAATTCGGTTTTACAGTGAAAACTGCAGGAACTTCAAACCGGCACTCGGACACAGTTTGAGAAACCACAGAAATAGTTTATCCTGCAACCCGTTTCTTTGGTGCTAGATGAACGAACGTCTCTCCACCTGCTCAGTTCTGAGATATAAGTGTGTTTGAAAGCCGTACTTCACATAGATTTTTGGGAACACAAATTTTCTTTACAGTTGCAAATTCCACTCCATACATATATATGGGGAGGTACAAGCTCTAACTCGGGTTTATAGTGAAAACTGCAGGAACTTCAAACCGGCACTAAGAAACAGACTGAGAAAACAGAGTAATAGTTTATACTGCAACCCGTTGCCTTGGTGCTAGATGAAAGAACGTCTCTCCACATGCTCAGTTCTGAGAGATAAGTGTGTGTGAAAGCCGTCCTTCAACTAGATTTTTGGGAACACAACGTTTCTTTACAGTTGCAAACTCCACTCCATACATATATATGGGGAGGTACAAGCTCCAACTCGGTTTTACAGTGAAAACTGCAGGAACTTCAAACCGGCACTCAGAAACAGTCCGAAAAACCATAGTAAAAGTTTCTCCTGCAACCCGTTCCTTTGGTGCTAGATGAACGAATGTCTCTCCACATGCTAAGTTCTGAGAGATAAATGTGTGTGGAAGGCGTCCTTCAACTAGGTTGTTGGGAACACAAAGATTCTTTTCAGTTGCAAACTCCACTCCATACATATATATGAGGAAGTACTAGCTCCAACTCATTTTTACAGTGAAAACTGCAGGAAATTCAATCCGGCACTAGGAAACAGACTGAGAATCCACAGTAATAGTTTCTCCTGCAACCCGTTCCCTTGCTGCTAGATGAACGAAAGTCTCTCCATATGCTCAGTTGAAAGAGATAAGTGTGTGTGAAAACCGTCCTTCACCTAGCTTGTTGGGAACACCAAGATCCATTTCAGTGTCAAACTCCACTCCATACATATATATGGGGAGGTACTAGCTCCAACTCGTTTTTACAGTGAAAACTGCAGGAAATTCAAACCGGCACTAAGAAACAGACCGAGAAACCATAGAAATAGTTTCTCCTGCAAACCGTTCCATTTTTGCTAGATGAGCGAACTTCTCTCCACATGCTCAGTTCAGAGAGATAAGTGTGTATGAAAGCCGTCCTTCACCAAGATTTTTGGGAACACATAGTTTCTTTACAGTTGCAAAGTCCAATCCATACATATATATGCGGAGGTACAAGCTCCAACTCGGTTTTACGGTGAAAACTGCAGGAAATTCAAACCGGCACTAAGAAACAGACCGAGAAACCAGAGTAAAAGTTTCTCCTGCAACACGTTCCCTTGGTGCTAGATGAACGAACGTCACTCAACATGCTCAGTTCTGAGAGATAATTGTGTGTGAAAGCCGTCCTTCACCTATCTTGTTGGGAACACAAAGTTTCGTTTCAGTGGCAAACTCCACTCCATACATATATAAGGGGAGGTACAAGCTCCAACTCGGTTTTATAGTGAAAACTGCAGGAAATTCAAACCGGCACTATAAAACAGTCCGAGAAACCATAGTAAAAGTTTATCCTGCAACCCGTTCCATGGTGCTAGATTAACGAACGCCTCTCCACATTCTCAGTTCTGAGAGATAAGTGTGTGTGAAAGCCGTAATTCACATAGATTTTTGGGAACACATTGTTTCTTTACAGTTGCAAACTCCACTCCATGCATTCATATGGAGAGGTACTAGTTCCAACACGGTTTTACAGAGAAATCTGCAGGAAATTCAAACCGGCACCAGGAAACAGACTGAGAAAACAGAGTAAAAGTTTCTCCTGAAACCCGTTCCCTTGGTGCTAGATGAACGAACGTCTCTCCACATGCTCAGTTCTGAGAGATAATTGTGTGTGAAAGCCGTCCTTCACCTAGATATTTGGGAACACAAAGTTCCTTTACAGTTGCAAACTCCACTCCATACATATATTATGGGGAGTAACAAGCCCCAAATCGGTTTTACGGTGAAAACTGCAGGAACTTCAAACCGGCTCTAGGAAACAGACGGTGAAACCAGAGTAAAAGTTTCTCCTGAAACCCGTTCCCTTGGTGCTGGATGAACGAACGTCTCTCCACATGCTCAGTTCTGAGAGATAAGTGTGTGTGAAAGCCGTCCTTCAACTAGATTTTTGGGAACACAACGTTTCTTTACAGTTGCAAACTCCACTCCATACATATATATGGGGAGGTACAAGCTCCAACTCGGTTTTACAGTGAAAACTGCAGGAAATTCAAACCGGCACTAAGAAACAGACCGAGAAACCAGAGTAAAAGTTTCTCCTGCAAACCGTTCCATTTTTGCTAGATGAACGAACGTCTCTCCACACGCCCAGTTCTGAGAAATAAGTGTTTGTGGAAGCCGTCCTTCAACTAGCTTGTTGGGAACACAAAGATTATTTTCAGTTGCAAACTCCACTCCATACATATATATGAGGAAGTACTAGCTCCAACTCATTTTTACAATGAAAACTTCAGGAAATTCAAACCGGCTCTAGGAAACATACGGAGTAACCAGAATAAAAGTTTCTACTGCAACCCGGTCCCTTGGTGCTAGATGAACGAACGTCTCTCCACATGCTCAGTTCTGAGAGATAAGTGTGTGTGAAAGCCGTCCTTCACCTATCTTGTTGGGAACACAAAGTTTCTTTTCATTTGCAAAATCCACTCCATACATATATATGGGGAGGTACTAGCTCCAACTCGGTTTTATAGTGAAAACTGCAGGAAATTCAAACAGGCACTAAAAAACATTCCGAGAAACCATAGTAAAAGTTTCTCCTGCAGCCCGTTCCTTGGTGCTAGATTAACGAACGCCTCTCCACATTCTCAGTTCTGAAATATAAGTGTGTGTGAAAGCCGTACTTCACCTAGATTTTTGGGAACACATTGTTTCTTTACAGTTGCAAACTGCACTCCATGCATTCATATGGAGAGGTACTAGTTCCAACACGGTTTTACAGAGAAATCTGCAGGAAATTCAAACCGGCACTAGGAAACAGAATGAGAAAACAGAGTAAAAGTTTCTCCTGAAACCCGTTCCCTTTGTGCTAGATGAGTGAACTTCTCTCTACATGCTCAGTTCAGAGAGATAAGTGTGTGTGGAAGCCGTCCTTCAACTAGCTTGTTGGGAACACAAAGATTCTTTTCAGTTGCAAACTCCACTCCATACATATATATGAGGAAGTACTAGCTCCAACTCATTTTTACAGTGAAAACTTCAGGAACTTCAAACCGGCTCTAGGAAACATACGGAGTAACCAGAGTAAAAATTTCTACTGCAACCCAGTCCCTTGGTGCTAGATGAACGAACGTCTCTCCACATGTTCAGTTCTCAGAGATAAGTGTGTGTGAAAGCCGTACTTCACCTAGATTTTTGGGAACACAAAGTTTCTTTACACTTGCAAACTCCAATCCATATATATATGTGGGGGGTACAAGCTCCAACTCGGTTTTACAGTGAAAACTGCAGGAACTTCAAACCGGCACAAGGAAACAGTCTGAGAAACCAGAGTAAAAGTTTCTCCTGCAACCCGTTCCCTTGGTGCTAGATGAACGAACGACTCTCCACATGCTCAGTTCTGAGAGATAAGTGTGTTTGAAAGCCGTCCTTCACCTAGATTTTTGGGAACACAAAGTTTCTTTACAGTTGCAAATTCCACTCCATACATATAAATGGGGAGTTACAAGATCAAATTCGGTTTTACAGTGAAAACTGCAGGAACTTCAAACCGGCACTCGGACACAGTTTGAGAAACCACAGAAATAGTTTATCCTGCAACCCGTTTCTTTGGTGCTAGATGAACGAACGTCTCTCCACCTGCTCAGTTCTGAGATATAAGTGTGTTTGAAAGCCGTACTTCACATAGATTTTTGGGAACACAAATTTTCTTTACAGTTGCAAATTCCACTCCATACATATATATGGGGAGGTACAAGCTCTAACTCGGGTTTATAGTGAAAACTGCAGGAACTTCAAACCGGCACTAAGAAACAGACTGAGAAAACAGGGTAATAGTTTATACTGCAACCCGTTGCCTTGGTGCTAGATGAAAGAAGGTCTCTCCACATGCTCAGTTCTGAGAGATAAGTGTGTGTGAAAGCCGTCCTTCAACTAGATTTTTGGGAACACAACGTTTCTTTACAGTTGCAAACTCCACTCCATACATATATATGGGGAGGTACAAGCTCCAACTCGGTTTTACAGTGAAAACTGCAGGAAATTCAAACCGGCACTAAGAAACAGACCGAGAAACCAGAGTAAAAGTTTCTCCTGCAAACCGTTCCATTTTTGCTAGATGAACGAACGTCTCTCCACACGCCCAGTTCTGAGAAATAAGTGTTTTTGGAAGCCGTCCTTCAACTAGCTTGTTGGGAACACAAAGATTCTTTTCAGTTGCAAACTCCACTACATAAATATATATGAGGAAGTACTAGCTCCAACTCATTTTTACAATGAAAACTTCAGGAAATTCAAACCGGCTCTAGGAAACATACGGAGTAACCAGAGTAAAAGTTTCTACTGCAACCCGGTCCCTTGGTGCTAGATGAACGAACGTCTCTCCACATGCTCAGTTCTGAGAGATAAGTGTGTGTGAAAGCCGTTCTTCACCTAGCTTGTTGGGAACACAAAGTTTCTGTACAGTTGCAAACACCACTCCATACATATATATGGGGAGGTACAAGCTCCAACTCGGTTTTACAGTGAAAACTGCAGGAACTTCAAACCGGCACTAGGAAACAGAGTGAGAAACCAGAGAAAAAGTTTCTCCTGCAACCGGTTCCCTTGGTGCTAGATTAACGAACGTCTCTCAACATGCTCAGTTCTGAGAGATAATTGTGTGTGAAAGCCGTCCTTCACCTATCTTGTTGGGAACACAAAGTTTCTTTTCATTTGCAAAATCCACTCCATACATATATATGGGGAGGTACTAGCTCCAACTCGGTTTTATAGTGAAAACTGCAGGAAATTCAAACAGGCACTAAAAAACATTCCGAGAAACCATAGTAAAAGTTTCTCCTGCAGCCCGTTCCTTGGTGCTAGATTAACGAACGCCTCTCCACATTCTCAGTTCTGAAATATAAGTGTGTGTGAAAGCCGTACTTCACCTAGATTTTTGGGAACACATTGTTTCTTTACAGTTGCAAACTGCACTCCATGCATTCATATGGAGAGGTACTAGTTCCAACACGGTTTTACAGAGAAATCTGCAGGAAATTCAAACCGGCACTAGGAAACAGAATGAGAAAACAGAGTAAAAGTTTCTCCTGAAACCCGTTCCCTTTGTGCTAGATGAGTGAACTTCTCTCTACATGCTCAGTTCAGAGAGATAAGTGTGTGTGGAAGCCGTCCTTCAACTAGCTTGTTGGGAACACAAAGATTCTTTTCAGTTGCAAACTCCACTCCATACATATATATGAGGAAGTACTAGCTCCAACTCATTTTTACAGTGAAAACTTCAGGAACTTCAAACCGGCTCTAGGAAACATACGGAGTAACCAGAGTAAAAATTTCTACTGCAACCCAGTCCCTTGGTGCTAGATGAACGAACGTCTCTCCACATGTTCAGTTCTCAGAGATAAGTGTGTGTGAAAGCCGTACTTCACCTAGATTTTTGGGAACACAAAGTTTCTTTACACTTGCAAACTCCAATCCATATATATATGTGGGGGGTACAAGCTCCAACTCGGTTTTACAGTGAAAACTGCAGGAACTTCAAACCGGCACAAGGAAACAGTCTGAGAAACCAGAGTAAAAGTTTCTCCTGCAACCCGTTCCCTTGGTGCTAGATGAACGAACGACTCTCCACATGCTCAGTTCTGAGAGATAAGTGTGTTTGAAAGCCGTCCTTCACCTAGATTTTTGGGAACACAAAGTTTCTTTACAGTTGCAAATTCCACTCCATACATATAAATGGGGAGTTACAAGATCAAATTCGGTTTTACAGTGAAAACTGCAGGAACTTCAAACCGGCACTCGGACACAGTTTGAGAAACCACAGAAATAGTTTATCCTGCAACCCGTTTCTTTGGTGCTAGATGAACGAACGTCTCTCCACCTGCTCAGTTCTGAGATATAAGTGTGTTTGAAAGCCGTACTTCACATAGATTTTTGGGAACACAAATTTTCTTTACAGTTGCAAATTCCACTCCATACATATATATGGGGAGGTACAAGCTCTAACTCGGGTTTATAGTGAAAACTGCAGGAACTTCAAACCGGCACTAAGAAACAGACTGAGAAAACAGGGTAATAGTTTATACTGCAACCCGTTGCCTTGGTGCTAGATGAAAGAAGGTCTCTCCACATGCTCAGTTCTGAGAGATAAGTGTGTGTGAAAGCCGTCCTTCAACTAGATTTTTGGGAACACAACGTTTCTTTACAGTTGCAAACTCCACTCCATACATATATATGGGGAGGTACAAGCTCCAACTCGGTTTTACAGTGAAAACTGCAGGAAATTCAAACCGGCACTAAGAAACAGACCGAGAAACCAGAGTAAAAGTTTCTCCTGCAAACCGTTCCATTTTTGCTAGATGAACGAACGTCTCTCCACACGCCCAGTTCTGAGAAATAAGTGTTTTTGGAAGCCGTCCTTCAACTAGCTTGTTGGGAACACAAAGATTCTTTTCAGTTGCAAACTCCACTACATACATATATATGAGGAAGTACTAGCTCCAACTCATTTTTACAATGAAAACTTCAGGAAATTCAAACCGGCTCTAGGAAACATACGGAGTAACCAGAGTAAAAGTTTCTACTGCAACCCGGTCCCTTGGTGCTAGATGAACGAACGTCTCTCCACATGCTCAGTTCTGAGAGATAAGTGTGTGTGAAAGCCGTTCTTCACCTAGCTTGTTGGGAACACAAAGTTTCTGTACAGTTGCAAACACCACTCCATACATATATATGGGGAGGTACAAGCTCCAACTCGGTTTTACAGTGAAAACTGCAGGAACTTCAAACCGGCACTAGGAAACAGAGTGAGAAACCAGAGAAAAAGTTTCTCCTGCAACCGGTTCCCTTGGTGCTAGATGAACGAACGTCTCTCAACATGCTCAGTTCTGAGAGATAAGTGTGTGTGAAAGCCGTCCTTCACCTATCTTGTTGGGAACACAAAGTTTCTTTTCATTTGCAAAATCCACTCCATACATATATATGGGGAGGTACTAGCTCCAACTCGGTTTTATAGTGAAAACTGCAGGAAATTCAAACAGGCACTAAAAAACATTCCGAGAAACCATAGTAAAAGTTTCTCCTGCAGCCCGTTCCTTGGTGCTAGATTAACGAACGCCTCTCCACATTCTAAGTTCTGAGATATAAGTGTGTGTGAAAGCCGTACTTCACCTAGATTTTTGGGAACACATTGTTTCTTTACAGTTGCAAACTGCACTCCATGCTTTCATATGGAGAGGTACTAGTTCCAACACGGTTTTACAGAGAAATCTGCAGGAAATTCAAACCGGCACTAGGAAACAGACTGAGAAAACAGAGTAAAAGTTTCTCCTGAAACCCGTTCCCTTGGTGCTAGATGAACGAACGTCTCTCCACATGCTAAGTTCTGAGAGATAAGTGTGTGTGAAAGCCGTCCTTCACCTAGATTTTTGGGAACACAAAGTTCCTTTACAGTTGCAAACTCCACTCCATACATATATTATGGGGCGTAACAATCCCCAAATCGGTTTTACGGTGAAAACTGCAGTAACTTCAAACCGGCTCTAGGAAACAGACGGTGAAACCAGAGTAAAAGTTTCTCCTGAAACCCGTTCCCTTGGTGCTAGATGAACGAACGTCTCTCCACATGCTCAGTTCTGAGAGATAAGTGTGTGTGAAAGCAGTCCTTCAACTAGATTTTTGGGAACACAAAGTTTCTTTACAGTTGCAAACTCCACTCCATACATATATATGGGGAGGTACAAGCTCCAACTCGGTTTTACAGTGAAAACTGCAGGAAATTCAAACCGTCACTAAGAAACAGATCGAGAAACCAGAGTAAATGTTTCTCCTGCAAACCGTTCCATTTTTGCTAGATGAACGAACGTCTCTCCACATGCTCAGTTCTGAGAAATAAATGTGTGTGGAAGCCGTCCTTCAACTAGCTTGTTGGGAACACAAAGATTCTTTTCAGTTGCAAACTCCACTCCATACATATAAATGAGGAAGTACTAGCTCCAACTCATTTTTACAGTGAAAACTTCAGGAACTTCAAACCGGCTCTAGGAAACATATGGAGTAACCAGAGTAAAAGTTTCTACTGCAACCCGGTCCCTTGGTGCTAGATGAACGAACGTCTCTCCACATGTTCAGTTCTCAGAGATAAGTGTGTGTGAAAGCCGTACTTCACCTAGATTTTTGGGAACACAAAGTTTCTTTACACTTGCAAACTCCAATCCATATATATATGTAGGGGGTACAAGCTCCAACTCGGTTTTACAGTGAAAACTGCAGGAACTTCAAACCGGCACAAGGAAACAGACTGAGAAACCAGAGTAAAAGTTTCTCCTGAAACCCGTTCCCTTGGTGCTAGATGAACGAACTACTCTCCAAATGCTCAGTTCTGAGAGATAAGTGTGTTTGAAAGCCGTCCTTCACCTAGATTTTTGGGAACACAAAGTTTCTTTACAGTTGCAAATTCCACTCCATACTTATAAATGGGGAGGTACAAGCTCAAATTCGGTTTTACAGTGAAAACTGCAGGAACTTCAAACCGGCACTCGGACACAGTTTGAGAAACCACAGAAAAAGTTTATCCTGCAACCCGTTCCCTTGGTGCTAGATGAACGAACGTCTCTCCACCTGCTCAGTTCTGAGAGATAAGTGTGTTTGAAAGCCGTCCTTCACCTAGCTTGTTGGGAACGGAATGTTTCTGTACAGTTGCAAAATCCACTCCATACATATATATGGGGAGGTACAAGCTCCAACTCGGTTTTACAGTGAAAACTGCAGGAACTTCAAACCGGCACTCAGAAACAGTCCGAAAAAACATAGTAAAAGTTTCTCCTGCAACCCGTTCCTTTGGTGCTAGATGAACGAATGTCTCTCCACATGCTAAGTTCTGAGAGATAAATGTGTGTGGAAGGCGTCCTTCAACTAGGTTGTTGGGAACACAAAGATTCTTTTCAGTTGCAAACTCCACTCCATACATATATATGAGGAAGTACTAGCTCCAACTCATTTTTACAGTGAAAACTGCAGGAAATTCAATCCGGCACTAGGAAACAGACTGAGAATCCACAGTAATAGTTTCTCCTGCAACCCGTTCCCTTGCTGCTAGATGAACGAAAGTCTCTCCATATGCTCAGTTGAAAGAGATAAGTGTGTGTGAAAACCGTCCTTCACCTAGCTTGTTGGGAACACCAAGATCCATTTCAGTGTCAAACTCCACTCCATACATATATATGGGGAGGTACTAGCTCCAACTCGTTTTTACAGTGAAAACTGCAGGAAATTCAAACCGGCACTAAGAAACAGACCGAGAAACCATAGAAATAGTTTCTCCTGCAAACCGTTCCATTTTTGCTAGATGAGCGAACTTCTCTCCACATGCTCAGTTCAGAGAGATAAGTGTGTATGAAAGCCGTCCTTCACCAAGATTTTTGGGAACACATAGTTTCTTTACAGTTGCAAAGTCCAATCCATACATATATATAGGGGAGGTACAAGCACCAACTCGGTTTTACAGTGAAAACTGCAGGAAATTCAAACCGGCACTAGGAAACAGACTGAGAAACCAGAGTAAAAGTTTCTCCTGAAACCCGTTCCCTTGGTGCTGGATGAACGAACTTCTCTCCACATGCTCAGTTCTGAGAGATAAGTGTGTGTGAAAGCCGTCCTTCAACTAGATTTTTGGGAACACAAAGTTTCTTTACAGTTGCAAACTCCACTCCATACATATATATGGGGAGGTACAAGCTCCAACTCGGTTTTACGGTGAAAACTGCAGGAAATTCAAACCGGCACTAAGAAACAGACCGAGAAACCAGAGTAAAAGTTTCTCCTGCAACACGTTCCCTTGGTGCTAGATGAACGAACGTCACTCAACATGCTCAGTTCTGAGAGATAAGTGTGTGTGAAAGCCGTCCTTCACCTATCTTGTTGGGAACACAAAGTTTCGTTTCAGTGGCAAACTCCACTCCATACATATATAAGGGGAGGTACTAGCTCCAACTCTGTTTTATAGTGAAAACTGCAGGAAATTCAAACCGGCACTATAAAACAGTCCGATAAACCATAGTAAAAGTTTATCCTGCAACCCGTTCCATGGTGCTAGATTAACGAACGCCTCTCCACATTCTCAGTTCTGAGAGATAAGTGTGTGTGAAAGCCGTACTTCACATAGATTTTTGGGAACACATTGTTTCTTTACAGTTGCAAACTCCACTCCATGCATTCATATGGAGAGGTACTAGTTCCAACACGGTTTTACAGAGAAATCTGCAGGAAATTCAAACCGGCACCAGGAAACGGACTGAGAAAACAGAGTAAAAGTTTCTCCTGAAACCCGTTCCCTTGGTGCTAGATGAACGAACGTCTCTCCACATGCTCAGTTCTGAGAGATAATTGTGTGTGAAAGCCGTCCTTCACCTAGATATTTGGGAACACAAAGTTCCTTTACAGTTGCAAACTCCACTCCATACATATATTATGGGGAGTAACAAGCCCCAAATCGGTTTTACGGTGAAAACTGCAGGAACTTCAAACCGGCTCTAGGAAACAGACGGTGAAACCAGAGTAAAAGTTTCTCCTGAAACCCGTTCCCTTGGTGCTGGATGAACGAACGTCTCTCCACATGCTCAGTTCTGAGAGATAAGTGTGTGTGAAAGCCGTCCTTCAACTAGATTTTTGGGAACACAACGTTTCTTTACAGTTGCAAACTCCACTCCATACATATATATGGGGAGGTACAAGCTCCAACTCGGTTTTACAGTGAAAACTGCAGGAAATTCAAACCGGCACTAAGAAACAGACCGAGAAACCAGAGTAAAAGTTTCTCCTGCAAACCGTTCCATTTTTGCTAGATGAACGAACGTCTCTCCACACGCCCAGTTCTGAGAAATAAGTGTTTGTGGAAGCCGTCCTTCAACTAGCTTGTTGGGAACACAAAGATTCTTTTCAGTTGCAAACTCCACTCCATACATATATATGAGGAAGTACTAGCTCAAACTCATTTTTACAATGAAAACTTCAGGAAATTCAAACCGGCTCTAGGAAACATACGGAGTAACCAGAGTAAAAGTTTCTACTGCAACCCGGTCCCTTGGTGCTAGATGAACGAACGTCTCTCCACATGCTCAGTTCTGAGAGATAAGTGTGTGTGAAAGCCGTCCTTCACCTATCTTGTTGGGAACACAAAGTTTCTTTTCATTTGCAAAATCCACTCCATACATATATATGGGGAGGTACTAGCTCCAACTCGGTTTTATAGTGAAAACTGCAGGAAATTCAAACAGGCACTAAAAAACATTCCGAGAAACCATAGTAAAAGTTTCTCCTGCAGCCCGTTCCTTGGTGCTAGATTAACGAACGCCTCTCCACATTCTCAGTTCTGAAATATAAGTGTGTGTGAAAGCCGTACTTCACCTAGATTTTTGGGAACACATTGTTTCTTTACAGTTGCAAACTGCACTCCATGCATTCATATGGAGAGGTACTAGTTCCAACACGGTTTTACAGAGAAATCTGCAGGAAATTCAAACCGGCACTAGGAAACAGAATGAGAAAACAGAGTAAAAGTTTCTCCTGAAACCCGTTCCCTTTGTGCTAGATGAGCGAACTTCTCTCTACATGCTCAGTTCAGAGAGATAAGTGTGTGTGAAATCCGTCCTTCACCAAGATTTTTGGGAACACATAGTTTTTTTACACTTGCAAAGTCCAATCCATACATATATATGGGGAGGTAAAAGCTCCAACTCGGTTTTACAGTGAAAACTGCAGGAAATTCAAACCGGCACTAGGAAACAAACTGAGAAACCAGAGTAAAAGTTTCTCCTGCAACCCGTTCCCTTGGTGCTAGATGAACG
Organism: Camelus dromedarius; assembly: GCF_036321535.1. Taxonomy (NCBI): domain Eukaryota; kingdom Metazoa; phylum Chordata; class Mammalia; order Artiodactyla; family Camelidae; genus Camelus; species Camelus dromedarius. Next base: position 53,764 of record NW_026989750.1, read on the forward strand.
AACGTCTGTCCACATGCTCAGTTCTGAGAGATAAGTGTGTGTGAAAGCCGTCCTTCACCTAGATTTATAGGAACACAAAGTTTCTTTACAGTTGCAAACTCCACTCCATACATATATATGGGGAGGAACAAGCCCCAAAACGGTTTTACAGTGAAAACTGCAGGAACATCAAACCGGCACTAGGAAACAGACGGAGAAACCAGAGTAAAAATTTCCCCTGCAACCCGTTCCCTTTTTGCTACATGAACGGACGTCTCTCCACATGCTCAGTTCTGAGAGATAAGTGTGTGTGAAAGCCGTCGTTCACCTAGAGTTTTGGGAACACATAGTTACTTTACAGTTGCAAACTCCATTCCATATATATATATGGGGAGGTACAAACTTCAACTCGGTATTACAGTGAAAACTGCAGGAACTTCAAACCGGCACTAGGAAACAGACTGAGAAAACAGAGTAAAAGTTTCCCCTGCAACCCGTTCCCTTGGTGCTAGATGAACGAACTTCTCTCCACATGCTCAGTTCTGAGAGATAAGTGTGTGTGAAAGCCGTCCTTCACCTATCTTTTTGGGAACACAAAGTTTCTTTACAGTTGTAAATTCCACTCCATATATATATATGGGGAGGTACAAGCTCCAACTCGGTTTTACAGTGAAAACTGCAGGAAATTCAAACCGGCACTAAGAAACAGACCGAGAAACCAGAGTAAAAGTTTCTCAGGCAAACCGTTCCATTTTTGCTAGATGAACGAACGTCTCTCCACATGCTCAGTTCTGAGAAATAAATGTGTGTGGAAGCCGTCCTTCAACTAGCTTGTTGGGAACACAAGGTTCTATTCAGTTGCAAACTCCACTCCATACATATATATGAGGAAGTACTAGCTCCAACTCATTTTTACAGTGAAAACTTCAGGAACTTCAAACCGGCTCTAGGAAACATACGGAGTAACCAGAGTAAAAATTTCTACTGCAACCCAGTCCCTTGGTGTTAGATGAACGAACGTCTCTCCACATGTTCAATTCTCAGAGATAAGTGTGTGTGAAAGCCGTACTTCACCTAGATTTTTGGGAACACAAAGTTTCTTTACACTTGCAAACTCCAATCCATATATATATGTGGGGGGTACAAGCTCCAACTCGGTTTTACAGTGAAAACTGCAGGAAATTCAAACCGGCACTAAGAAACAGACCGAGAAACCAGAGTAAAAGTTTCTCCTGCAACACGTTCCCTTGGTGCTAGATGAACGAACGTCACTCAACATGCTCAGTTCTGAGAGATAAGTCTGTGTGAAAGCCGTACTTCACCTATCTTGTTGGGAACACAAAGTTTCGTTTCAGTGGCAAACTCCACTCCATACATATATAAGGGGAGGTACTAGCTCCAACTCGGTTTTATAGTGAAAACTGCAGGAAATTCAAACCGGCACTATAAAACAGTCCGAGAAACCATAGTAAAAGTTTCTCCTGCAACCCGTTCCATGGTGCTAGATTAACGAACGCCTCTCCACATTCTCAGTTCTGAGAGATAAGTGTGTGTGAAAGCCGTACTTCACATAGATTTTTGGGAACACATTGTTTCTTTACAGTTGCAAACTCCACTGCATGCATTCATATGGAGAGGTACTAGTTCCAACACGTTTTTACAGAGAAATCTGCAGGAAACTCAAACCGGCACCAGGAAACAGACTGAGAAAACAGAGTAAAAGTTTCTCCTGAAACCCGTTCCCTTGGTGCTAGATGAACGAACGTCTCTCCACATGCTCAGTTCTGAGAGATAATTGTGTGTGAAAGCCGTCCTTCACCTAGATATTTGGGAACACAAAGTTCCTTTACAGTTGCAAACTCCACTCCATACATATATTATGGGGAGTAACAAGCCCCAAATCGGTTTTACGGTGAAAACTGCAGGAACTTCAAACCGGCTCTAGGAAACAGACGGTGAAACCAGAGTAAAAGTTTCTCCTGAAACCCGTTCCCTTGGTGCTGGATGAACGAACGTCTCTCCACATGCTCAGTTCTGAGAGATAAGTGTGTGTGAAAGCCGTCCTTCAACTAGATTTTTGGGAACACAACGTTTCTTTACAGTTGCAAACTCCACTCCATACATATATATGGGGAGGTACAAGCTCCAACTCGGTTTTACAGTGAAAACTGCAGGAAATTCAAACCGGCACTAAGAAACAGACCGAGAAACCAGAGTAAAAGTTTCTCCTGCAAACCGTTCCATTTTTGCTAGATTAACGAACGTCTCTCCACACGCTCAGTTCTGAGAAATAAGTGTTTGTGGAAGCCGTCCTTCAACTAGCTTGTTGGGAACACAAAGATTCTTTTCAGTTGCAAACTCCACTCCATACATATATATGAGGAAGTACTAGCTCCAACTCATTTTTACAATGAAAACTTCAGGAAATTCAAACCGGCTCTAGGAAACATACGGAGTAACGAGAGTAAAAGTTTCTACTGCAACCCGGTCCCTTGGTGCTAGATGAACGAACGTCTCTCCACATGCTCAGTTCTGAGAGATAAGTGTGTGTGAAAGCCGTCCTTCACCTATCTTGTTGGGAACACAAAGTTTCTTTTCATTTGCAAAATCCACTCCATACATATATATGGGGAGATACTAGCTCCAACTCGGTTTTATAGTGAAAACTGCAGGAAATTCAAACAGGCACTAAAAAACATTCCGAGAAACCATAGTAAAAGTTTCTCCTGCAGCCCGTTCCTTGGTGCTAGATTAACGAACGCCTCTCCACATTCTCAGTTCTGAAATATAAGTGTGTGTGAAAGCAGTACTTCACCTAGATTTTTGGGAACACATTGTTTCTTTACAGTTGCAAACTGCACTCCATGCATTCATATGGAGAGGTACTAGTTCCAACACGGTTTTACAGAGAAATCTGCAGGAAATTCAAACCGGAACTAGGAAACAGAATGAGAAAACAGAGTAAAAGTTTCTCCTGAAACCCGTTCCCATTGTGCTAGATGAGCGAACTTCTCTCTACATGCTCAGTTCAGAGAGATAAGTGTGTGTGAAAGCCGTCCTTCACCAAGATTTTTGGGAACACATAGTTTTTTTACACTTGCAAAGTCCAATCCATACATATATATGGGGAGGTAAAATCTCCAACTCGGTTTTACAGTGAAAACTGCAGGAAATTCAAACCGGCACTAGGAAACAGACTGAGAAACCAGAGTAAAAGTTTCTCCTGCAACCCGTTCCCTTGGTGCTAGATGAACGAACGTCTGTCCACATGCTCAGTTCTGAGAGATAAGTGTGTGTGAAAGCCGTCCTTCACCTAGATTTATAGGAACACAAAGTTTCTTTACAGTTGCAAACTCCACTCCATACATATATATGGGGAGGAACAAGCCCCAAATCTGTTTTACAGTGAAAACTGCAGGAACATCAAACCGGCACTAGGAAACAGACGGAGAAACCAGAGTAAAAATTTCCCCTGCAACCCGTTCCCTTTTTGCTACATGAACGGACGTCTCTCCACATGCTCAGTTCTGAGAGATAAGTGTGTGTGAAAGCCGTCCTTCACCTAGAGTTTTGGGAACACATAGTTTCTTTACAGTTGCAAACTCCATTCCATATATATATATGGGGAGGTACAAGCTTCAACTCGGTATTACAGTGAAAACTGCAGGAACTTCAAACCGGCACTAGGAAACAGACTGAGAAAACAGAGTAAAAGTTTCCCCTGCAACCCGTTCCCTTGGTGCTAGATGAACGAACTTCTCTCCACATGCTCAGTTCTGAGAGATAAGTGTGTGTGAAAGCCGTCCTTCACCTATCTTTTTGGGAACACAAAGTTTCTTTACAGTTGCAAACTCCACTCCATACATATATATGGGGAGGTACAAGCTCCAACTCGGTTTTACAGTGAAAACTGCAGGAAATTCAAACCGGCACTAAGAAACAGACCGAGAAACCAGAGTAAAAGTTTCTCAGGCAAACCGTTCCATTTTTGCTAGATGAACGAACGTCTCTCCACATACTCAGTTCTGAGAAATAAATGTGTGTGGAAGCCGTCCTTCAACTAGCTTGTTGGGAACACAAAGATTCTTTTCAGTTGCAAACTCCACTCCATACATATATATGAGGAAGTACTAGCTCCAACTCATTTTTACAGTGAAAACTTCAGGAACTTCAAACCGGCTCTAGGAAACATACGGATTAACCAGAGTAAAAATTTCTACTGCAACCCAGTCCCTTGGTGCTAGATGAACGAACGTCTCTCCACATGTTCAGTTCTCAGAGATAAGTGTGTGTGGAAGCCGTACTTCACCTAGATTTTTGGGAACACAAAGTTTCTTTACACTTGCAAACTCCAATCCATATATATATGTGGGGGGTACAAGCTCCAACTCGGTTTTACAGTGAAAACTGCAGGAAATTCAAACCGGCACTAAGAAACAGACCGAGAAACCAGAGTAAAAGTTTCTCCTGCAACACGTTCCCTTGGTGCTAGATGAACGAACGTCACTCAACATGCTCAGTTCTGAGAGATAAGTGTGTTTGAAAGCCGTCCTTCACCTAGATTTTTGGGAACACAAAGTTTCTTTACAGTTGCAAATTCCACTCCATATATATAAATGGGGGTTACAAGCTCAAATTCGGTTTTACAGTGAAAACTGCAGGAACTTCAAACCGGCACTCGGACACAGTTTGAGAAACCACAGAAATAGTTTATCCTGCAACCCGTTCCTTTGGTGCTAGATGAACGAACGTCTCTCCACCTGCTCAGTTCTGAGATATAAGTGTGTTTGAAAGCCGTCCTTCACATAGATTTTTGGGAACACAAATTTTCTTTACAGTTGCTAATTCCACTCCATACATATATATGGGGAGGTACAAGCTCTAACTCGGTTTTATAGTGAAAACTGCAGGAACTTCAAACCGGCACTAAGAAACAGACTGAGAAAACAGAGTAATAGTTTATACTGCAACCCGTTGCCTTGGTGCTAGATGAAAGAACGTCTCTCCACATGCTCAGTTCTGAGTGATAAGTGTGAGTTAAAGCCATCCTTCACCTATCTTGTTGGGAACACAAAGTTTCTTTTCAGTGGCAAACTCCACTCCATATATATATATGGGGAGGTACAAGCTCCAACTCGGTTTTACAGTGAAAGCTGCAGGAAATTCATACCGGCACTAAGAAACAGACCGAGAAACCAGAGTAAAAGTTTCTCCTGCAAACCGTTCCATTTTTGCTAGATGAACGAACGACTCTCCACATGCTCAGTTCTGAGAGATAAGTGTGTGTGAAAGCCGTTCTTCACCTAGCTTGTTGGGAACACAAAGTTTCTGTACAGTTGCAAACACCACTCCATACATATATATGGGGAGGTACAAGCTCCAACTCGGTTTTACAGTGAAAACTGCAGGAACTTCAAACCGGAACTAGGAAACAGAGTGAGAAACCAGAGAAAAAGTTTCTCCTGCAACCGGTTCCCTTGGTGCTAGATGAACGAACGTCTCTCAACATTCTCAGTTCTGAGAGATAAGTGTGTGTGAAAGCCGTACTTCACCTATTTTGTTGGGAACACAAAGTTTCTTTTCATTTGCAAAATCCACTCCATACATATATATGGGGAGGTACTAGCTCCAACTCGGTTTTATAGTGAATACTGCAGGAAATTCAAACAGGCACAAAAAAACATTCCGAGAAACCATAGTAAAAGTTTCTCCTGCAGCCCGTTCCTTGGTGCTAGATTAACGAACGCCTCTCCACATTCTCAGTTCTGAGATATAAGTGTGTGTGAAAGCCGTACTTCACCTAGATTTTTGGGAACACATTGTTTCTTTACAGTTGCAAACTGCACTCCATGCATTCATATGGAGAGGTACTAGTTCCAACACGGTTTTACAGAGAAATCTGCAGGAAATTCAAACCGGCACTAGGAAACAGACTGAGAAAACAGAGTAAAAGTTTCTCCTGAAACCCGTTCCCTTGGTGCTAGATGAACAAACGTCTCTCCACATGCTCAGTTCTGAGAGATAAGTGTGTGTGAAAGCCGTCCTTCACCTAGATTTTTGGGAACACAAAGTTCCTTTACAGTTGCAAACTCCACTCCATACATATATTATGGGGAGTAACAATCCCCAAATCGGTTTTACGGTGAAAACTGCAGGAACTTCAAACCGGCTCTAGGAAACAGACGGTGAAACCAGATAAAAGTTTCTCCTGAAACCCATTCCGTTGGTGCTAGATGAACGAACGTCTCTCCACATGCTCAGTTCTGAGAGATAAGTGTGTGTGAAAGCCGTCCTTCAACTAGATTTTTGGGAACACATACTTTCTTTACAGTTGCAAAGTCCAATCCATACATATATATAGGGGAGGTACAAGCACCAACTCGGTTTTACAGTGAAAACTGCAGGAAATTCAAACCGGCACTAGGAAACAGACTGAGAAACCAGAGTAAAAGTTTCTCCTGAAACCCGATCCCTTGGTGCTGGATGAACGAACTTCTCTCCACATGCTCATTTCTGAGAGATAAGTGTGTGTGAAAGCCGTCCTTCAACTAGATTTTTGGGAACACAAAGTTTCTTTACAGTTGCCAACTCCACTCCATACATATATATGGGGAGGTACAAGCTCCAACTCGGTTTTACGGTGAAAACTGCAGGAAATTCAAACCGGCACTAAGAAACAGACCGAGAAACCAGAGTAAAAGTTTCTCCTGCAACACGTTCCCTTGGTGCTAGATGAACGAACGTCACTCAACATGCTCAGTTCTGAGAGATAAGTGTGTGTGAAAGCCGTCCTTCACCTATCTTGTTGGGAACACAAAGTTTCGTTTCAGTGGCAAACTCCACTGCATACATATATAAGGGGAGGTACTAGCTCCAACTCGGTTTTATAGTGAAAACTGCAGGAAATTCAAACCGGCACTATAAAACAGTCCGAGAAACCATAGTAAAAGTTTCTCCTGCAACCCGTTCCATGGTGCTAGATTAACGAACGCCTCTCCACATTCTCAGTTCTGAGAGATAAGTGTGTGTGAAAGCCGTACTTCACATAGATTTTTGGGAGCACATTGTTTCTTTACAGTTGCAAACTCCACTCCATGCATTCATATGGAGAGGTACTAGTTCCAACACGGTTTTACAGAGAAATCTGCAGGAAATTCAAACCGGCACCAGGAAACAGACTGAGAAAACAGAGTAAAAGTTTCTCCTGAAACCCGTTCCCTTCGTGCTAGATGAAGGAACGTCTCTCCACATGCTCAGTTCTGAGATATAAGTGTGTTTGAAAGCCGTCCTTCACATAGATTTTTGGGAACACAAATTTTCTTTACAGTTGCTAATTCCACTCCATACATATATATGGGGAGGTACAAGCTCTAACTCGGTTTTATAGTGAAAACTGCAGGAACTTCAAACCGGCACTAAGAAACAGACTGAGAAAACAGAGTAATAGTTTATACTGCAACCCGTTGCCTTGGTGCTAGATGAAAGAACGTCTCTCCACATGCTCAGTTCTGAGTGATAAGTGTGAGTTAAAGCCATCCTTCACCTATCTTGTTGGGAACACAAAGTTTCTTTTCAGTGGCAAACTCCACTCCATATATATATATGGGGAGGTACAAGCTCCAACTCGGTTTTACAGTGAAAGCTGCAGGAAATTCATACCGGCACTAAGAAACAGACCGAGAAACCAGAGTAAAAGTTTCTCCTGCAAACCGTTCCATTTTTGCTAGATGAACGAACGACTCTCCACATGCTCAGTTCTGAGAGATAAGTGTGTGTGAAAGCCGTTCTTCACCTAGCTTGTTGGGAACACAAAGTTTCTGTACAGTTGCAAACACCACTCCATACATATATATGGGGAGGTACAAGCTCCAACTCGGTTTTACAGTGAAAACTGCAGGAACTTCAAACCGGAACTAGGAAACAGAGTGAGAAACCAGAGAAAAAGTTTCTCCTGCAACCGGTTCCCTTGGTGCTAGATGAACGAACGTCTCTCAACATTCTCAGTTCTGAGAGATAAGTGTGTGTGAAAGCCGTACTTCACCTATTTTGTTGGGAACACAAAGTTTCTTTTCATTTGCAAAATCCACTCCATACATATATATGGGGAGGTACTAGCTCCAACTCGGTTTTATAGTGAATACTGCAGGAAATTCAAACAGGCACAAAAAAACATTCCGAGAAACCATAGTAAAAGTTTCTCCTGCAGCCCGTTCCTTGGTGCTAGATTAACGAACGCCTCTCCACATTCTCAGTTCTGAGATATAAGTGTGTGTGAAAGCCGTACTTCACCTAGATTTTTGGGAACACATTGTTTCTTTACAGTTGCAAACTGCACTCCATGCATTCATATGGAGAGGTACTAGTTCCAACACGGTTTTACAGAGAAATGTGCAGGAAATTCAAACCGGCACTAGGAAACAGACTGAGAAAACAGAGTAAAAGTTTCTCCTGAAACCCGTTCCCTTGGTGCTAGATGAACAAACGTCTCTCCACATGCTCAGTTCTGAGAGATAAGTGTGTGTGAAAGCCGTCCTTCACCTAGATTTTTGGGAACACAAAGTTCCTTTACAGTTGCAAACTCCACTCCATACATATATTATGGGGAGTAACAATCCCCAAATCGGTTTTACGGTGAAAACTGCAGGAACTTCAAACCGGCTCTAGGAAACAGACGGTGAAACCAGATAAAAGTTTCTCCTGAAACCCATTCCGTTGGTGCTAGATGAACGAACGTCTCTCCACATGCTCAGTTCTGAGAGATAAGTGTGTGTGAAAGCCGTCCTTCAACTAGATTTTTGGGAACACAAAGTTTCTTTACAGTTGCAAACTCCAATCCATACATATATATGGGGAGGTACAAGCTCCAACTCGGTTTTACAGTGAAAACTGCAGGAAATTCAAACCGGCACTAAGAAACAGACCGAGAAACCAGAGTAAAAGTTTCTCCTGCAAACCGTTCCATTTTTGCTAGATGAACGAACGTCTCTCCACATGCTGAGTTCTGAGAAATAAATGTGTGTGGAAGCCGTCCTTCAACTAGCTTGTTGGGAACACAAAGATTCTTTTCAGTTGCAAACTCCACTCCATACATATATATGAGGAAGTACTAGCTCCAACTCATTTTTACAGTGAAAACTTAAGGAATTTCAAACCGGCTCTAGGAAACATACGGAGTAACCAGAGTAAAAGTTTCTACTGCAACCCGGTCCCTTGGTGCTAGATGAACGAACGTCTCTCCACATGTTCAGTTCTCAGAGATAAGTGTGTGTGAAAGCCGTACTTCACCTAGATTTTTGGGAACACAAAGTTTCTTTACACTTGCAAACTCCACTCCATATATATATGTGGGGGGTATAAGCTCCAACTCGGTTTTACAGTGAAAACTGCAGGAACTTCAAACCGGCACAAGGAAACAGACTGAGAAACCAGAGTAAAAGTTTCTCCTGAAACCCGTTCCCTTGGTGCTAGATGAACGAACGACTCTCCAAATGCTCAGTTCTGAGAGATAAGTGTGTTTGAAAGCCGCCCTTCACCTAGATTTTTGGGAACACAAAGTTTCTTTACAGTTGCAAATTCCACTCCATACTTATAAATGGGGAGGTACAAGCTCAAATTCGGTTTTAAAGTGAAAACTGCAGGAACTTCAAACCGGCACTCGGACACAGTTTGAGAAACCACAGAAAAAGTTTATCCTGCAACCCGTTCCCTTGGTGCTAGATGAACGAACGTCTCTCCACCTGCTCAGTTCTGAGAGATAAGTGTGTTTGAAAGCCGTCCTTCACCTAGCTTGTTGGGAACGGAAAGTTTCTGTACAGTTGCAAAATCCACTCCATACATATATATGGGGAGGTACAAGCTCCAACTCGGTTTTACAGTGAAAACTGCAGGAACTTCAAACCGGCACTCAGAAACAGTCCGAAAAACCATAGTAAAAGTTTCTCCTGCAACCCGTTCCTTTGGTGCTAGATGAACGAATGTCTCTCCACATGCTAAGTTCTGAGAGATAAATGTGTGTGGAAGGCGTCCTTCAACTAGGTTGTTGGGAACACAAAGATTCTTTTCAGTTGCAAACTCCACTCCATACATATATATGAGGAAGTACTAGCTCCAACTCATTTTTACAGTGAAAACTGCAGGAAATTCAATCCGGCACTAGGAAACAGACTGAGAATCCACAGTAATAGTTTCTCCTGCAACCCGTTCCCTTGCTGCTAGATGAACGAAAGTCTCTCCATATGCTCAGTTCAAAGAGATATGTGTGTGTGAAAACCGTCCTTCACCTAGCTTGTTGGGAACACCAAGATACATTTCAGTGTCAAACTCCACTCCATACATATATATGGGGAGGTACTAGCTCCAACTCTTTTTTACAGTGAAAACTGCAGGAAATTCAAACCGGCACTAAGAAACAGACCGAGAAAACATAGAAAAAGTTTCTCCTGCAAACCGTTCCATTTTTGCTAGATGAGCAAACTTCTCTCCACATGCTCAGTTCAGAGAGAAAAGTGTGTATGAAAGCCGTCCTTCACCAAGATTTTTGGGAACACATACTTTCTTTACAGTTGCAAAGTCCAATCCATACATATATATAGGGGAGGTACAAGCACCAACTCGGTTTTACAGTGAAAACTGCAGGAAATTCAAACCGGCACTAGGAAACAGACTGAGAAACCAGAGTAAAAGTTTCTCCTGAAACCCGATCCCTTGGTGCTGGATGAACGAACTTCTCTCCACATGCTCAGTTCTGAGAGATAAGTGTGTGTGAAAGCCGTCCTTCAACTAGATTTTTGGGAACACAAAGTTTCTTTACAGTTGCAAACTCCACTCCATACATATATATGGGGAGGTACAAGCTCCAACTCGGTTTTACGGTGAAAACTGCAGGAAATTCAAACCGGCACTAAGAAACAGACCGAGAAACCAGAGTAAAAGTTTCTCCTGCAACACGTTCCCTTGGTGCTAGATGAACGAACGTCACTCAACATGCTCAGTTCTGAGAGATAAGTGTGTGTGAAAGCCGTCCTTCAACTATCTTGTTGGGAACACAAAGTTTCGTTTCAGTGGCAAACTCCACTGCATACATATATAAGGGGAGGTACTAGCTCCAACTCGGTTTTATAGTGAAAACTGCAGGAAATTCAAACCGGCACTATAAAACAGTCCGAGAAACCATAGTAAAAGTTTCTCCTGCCACCCGTTCCATGGTGCTAGATTAACGAACGCCTCTCCACATTCTCAGTTCTGAGAGATAAGTGTGTGTGAAAGCCGTACTTCACATAGATTTTTGGGAGCACATTGTTTCTTTACAGTTGCAAACTCCACTCCATGCATTCATATGGAGAGGTACTAGTTCCAACACGGTTTTACAGAGAAATCTGCAGGAAATTCAAACCGGCACCAGGAAACAGACTGAGAAAACAGAGTAAAAGTTTCTCCTGAAACCCGTTCCCTTGGTGCTAGATGAACGAACGTCTCTCCACATGCTCAGTTCTGAGAGATAATTGTGTGTGAAAGCCGTCCTTCACCTAGATATTTGGGAACACAAAGTTCCTTTACAGTTGCAAACTCCACTCCATACATATATTATGGGGAGTAACAAGCCCCAAATCGGTTTTACGGTGAAAACTGCAGGAACTTCAAACCGGCTCTAGGAAACATACTGAGAAACCAGAGTAAAAGTTTCTCCTGAAACCCGTTCCCTTGGTGCTAGATGAACGAACGTCTCTCCACATGCTCAGTTCTGAGAAATAAGTGTTTGTGGAAGCCGTCCTTCAACTAGCTTGTTGGGAACACAAAGATTCTTTTCAGTTGCAAACTCCACTCCATACATATATATGAGGAAGTAATAGCTCCAACTCATTTTTACAATGAAAACTTCAGGAAATTCAAACCGGCTCTAGGAAACATACGGAGTAACCAGAGTAAAAGTTTCTACTGCAACCCGGTGCCTTGGTGCTAGATGAACGAACGTCTCTCCACATGTTCAGTTCTCAGAGATAAGTGTGTGTGAAAGCCGTACTTCACCTAGATTTTTGGGAACACAAAGTTTCTTTACACTTGCAAACTCCAATCCATATATATATATGGGGAGGTACTAGCTTCAACTCGGTATTACAGTGAAAACTGCAGGAACTTCAAACCGGCACTAGGAAACAGACAGAGAAACTAGAGTAAAAGTTTCTCCTGCAACTCGTTCCCTTGGTGCTAGATGAACGAACGTCTCTCCACATGCTCAGTTCTGAGAGATAAGTGTGTGTGAAAGCCGTCCTTCAACTAGATTTTTGGGAACACAACGTTTCTTTACAGTTGCAAACTCCACTCCATACATATATTATGGGGAGGTACAAGCTCCAACTCGGTTTTACGGTGAAAACTGCAGGAAATTCAAACCGGCACTAAGAAACAGACCGAGAAACCAGAGTAAAAGTTTCTCCTGCAACACGTTCCCTTGGTGCTAGATGAACGAACGTCACTCAACATGCTCAGTTCTGAGAGATAAGTGTGTGTGAAAGCCGTCCTTCACCTATCTTGTTGGGAACACAAAGTTTCGTTTCAGTGGCAAAATCCACTCCATACATATATAAGGGGAGGTACTAGCTCCAACTCGGTTTTATAGTGAAAACTGCAGGAAATTCAAACCGGCACTATAAAACAGTCCGAGAAACCATAGTAAAAGTTTCTCCTGCAACCCGTTCCATGGTGCTAGATTAACGAACGCCTCTCCACATTCTCAGTTCTGAGAGATAAGTGTGTGTGAAAGCCGTCCTTCAACTAGATTTTTGGGAACACAACGTTTCTTTACAGTTGCAAACTCCACTCCATACATATATATGGGGAGGTACAAGCTCCAACTCGGTTTTACAGTGAAAACTGCAGGAAATTCAAACCGGCACTAAGAAACAGACCGAGAAACCAGAGTAAAAGTTTCTCCTGCAAACCGTTCCATTTTTGCTAGATGAATGAACGTCTCTCCACACGCTCAGTTCTGAGAAATAAGTGTTTGTGGAAGCCGTCCTTCAACTAGCTTGTTGGGAACACAAAGATTCTTTTCAGTTGCAAACTCCACTCCATACATATATATGAGGAAGTACTAGCTCCTACTCATTTTTAAAATGAAAATTTCAGGAAATTCAAACCGGCTCTAGGAAACATACTGAGTAACCAGAGTAAAAGTTTCTACTGCAACCCGGTCCCTTGGTGCTAGATGAACGAACGTCTCTCCACATGTTCAGTTCTCAGAGATAAGTGAGTGTGAAAGCCGTACTTCACTTAGATTTTTGGGAACACAAAGTTTCTTTACACTTGCAAACTCCAATTCATATATATATGTGGGGGGTACAAGCTCCAACTCGGTTTTACAGTGAAAACTGCAGGAACTTCAAACCGGCACTCGGAAACAGTTTGAGAAACCACAGTAAAAGTTTATCCTGCAACCCGTTCCCTTTGTGCTAGATGAACGAACGTCGCTCCACCTGCTAAGTTCTGAGAGAAAAGTGTGTGTGAAAGCCGTCATTCATCTAGATTTTTGGGAAGACATAATTTCTTTACAGTTGCAAACACCATTCCATATATATATATGGGGAGGTACTAGCTTCAACTCGGTATTACAGTGAAAACTGCAGGAACTTCAAACCGGCACTAGGAAACAGACAGAGAAACTAGGGTAAAAGTTTCTCCTGCAACTCGTTCCCTTGGTGCTAGATGAACGAACGTCTCTCCAAATGCTCGGTTCTGAGAGATGAGTGTGTGTGAAAGTCGTCCTTCAGGTAGATTTTTGGGAACACAAAGTTTCTTTACAGTTGCAAACTCCACTCCATACATATATATGGGGAGGAACAAGCCCCAATTCGGTTTTACAGTGAAAACTGCAGGAACTTCAAACCGGCTCTAGGAAACATACGGAGAATCCAGAGTAAAAGTTTCTACTGCATCCCGTTCCCATGGTGCTAGATGAACGAACGTCTCTCCACATGTTCTGTTCTCAGAGATAAGTGTGTGTGAAAGCGGTCCTTCACCTAGATTTTTGGGAACACATAGTTTCTTTACAGTTGCAAAGTCCAATCCATACATATATATTGGGAGGTACAAGCTCCAACTCGGTTTTACAGTGAAAACTGCAGGAAAATCAAACCGGTACTAGGAAACAGACTGAGAAACCATAGTAAAAGTTTCTCCTGCAACCCGTTCCCTTGGTGCTAGATGAACGAACGTCTCTCCACATGCTAAGTTCTGAGAGATAAGTGTGTGTGAAAGCCGTCCTTCACCTACTTTTTTGGGAACACAAAGTTTCTTTACAGTTGCAAACTCCACTCCATACATATATATGGGGAAGAACAAGCCCCGAATCGGTTTTACAGTGAAAACTGCAGGAACTTCAAACCGGCTCTAGGAAAAAGACGCAGAAACCAGAGTAAAAATTTCTCCTGCAACCTGTTCCCTTTTTGCTACATGAACGAACGTCTCTCCACATGTTCAGTTCTCAGAGATAAGTGTGTGTGAAAGCCGTACTTCACCTAGATATTTGGGAACAAAAAGTTTCTTTACACTTGCAAACTCCAATCCATATATATATGTGGGGGGTACAAGCTCCAACTCGGTTTTACAGTGAAAACTGCAGGAACTTCAAACCGGCACTCGGAAACAGTTTGAGAAACCACAGTAAAAGTTTATCCTGCAACCCGTTCCCTTTGTGCTAGATGAACGAACGTCGCTCCACCTGCTCAGTTCTGAGAGATAAGTGTGTGTGAAAGCCGTCATTCATCTAGATTTTTGGGAAGACATAATTTCTTTACAGTTGCAAACACCATTCCATATATATATATGGGGAGGTACTAGCTTCAACTCGGTATTACAGTGAAAACTGCAGGAACTTCAAACCGGCACTAGGAAACAGACAGAGAAACTAGAGTAAAAGTTTCTCCTGCAACTCGTTCCCTTGGTGCTAGATGAACGAACGTCTCTCCAAATGCTCGGTTCTGAGAGATGAGTGTGTGTGAAAGTCGTCCTTCAGGTAGATTTTTGGGAACACAAAGTTTCTTTACAGTTGCAAACTCCACTCCATACATATATATGGGGAGGAACAAGCCCCAATTCGGTTTTACAGTGAAAACTGCAGGAACTTCAAACCGGCTCTAGGAAACATACGGAGAATCCAGAGTAAAAGTTTCTACTGCAACCCGTTCCCATGGTGCTAGATGAACGAACGTCTCTCCACATGTTCTGTTCTCAGAGATAAGTGTGTGTGAAAGCGGTCCTTCACCTAGATTTTTGGGAACACATAGTTTCTTTACAGTTGCAAAGTCCAATCCATACATATATATGGGGAGGTACAAGCTCCAACTCGGTTTTACAGTGAAAACTGCAGGAAAATCAAACCGGAACTAGGAAACAGACTGAGAAACCATAGTAAAAGTTTCTCCTGCAACCCGTTCCCTTGGTGCTAGATGAACGAACGTCTCTCCACATGCTAAGTTCTGAGAGAAATGTGTGTGTGAAAGCCGTCCTTCACATACTTTTTTGGGAACACAAAGTTTCTTTACAGTTGCAAACTCCACTCCATACATATATATGGGGAAGAACAAGCCCCGAATCGGTTTTACAGTGAAAACTGCAGGAACTTCAAACCGGCTCTAGGAAAAAGACGCAGAAACCAGAGTAAAAATTTCTCCTGCAACCTGTTCCCTTTTTGCTACATGAACGAACGTCTCTCCACATGCTCAGTTCTGAGAGATAAGTGTGTGTGGAAGCCGTCCTTCACCTAGATTTTTGGGAACACATAGTTCTTTACAGTTGCAAACCCAATTTCATATATATATATGGGGAGGTACAAGCTTCAACTCGGTATTACAGAGAAAACTGCAGGAACTTCAAACCGGCACTAGGAAACAGACAGAGATACTAGAGTAAAAGTTTCTCCTGCAACCCGTTCCCTTGGTGCTAGATGAACGAACGTCTCTCCAAATGCTCGGTTCTGAGAGATGAGTGTGTGTGAAAGTCTTCCTTCAGCTAGATTTTTGGGAACACAAAGTTTCTTTACAGTAGCAAATTCCACTCCATACATATATATGGGTAGGAACAAGCCCCAATTCGGTTTTACAGTGAAAACTGCAGGAACTTCAAACCGGCTCTAGGAAACATACGGAGAAACCAGAGTAAAAGTTTCTACTGCAACCCGTTCCCTTGGTGCTAGATGAACGAACGTCTCTCCACATGTTCAGTTCTCAGAGATAAGTGTCTGTGAAAGCCGTCCTTCACCTAGATTTTTGGGAACACAAAGTTTCTTTACACTTGCAAACTCCAATCCATATATATATGTGGGGGGTACAAGCTCCAATTCGGTTTTACAGTGAAAACTGCAGGAACTTCAAACCGGCACAAGGAAACAGACTGAGAATCCAGAGTAAAAGTTTCTCCTGCAACCAGTTCCCTTGGTGCTAGATGAAAGAACGACTCTCCACATGCTCAGTTCTGAGAGATAAGTGTGTATTAAAGCCGTCCTTCATCTAGAATTTTGGGAACACAAAGTTTCTTTACAGTTGCAAATTCCACTCCATACATATAAATGGGGAGGTACAAGCTCAAATTCGGTTTTACAGTGAAAACTGCAGGAACTTCAAACCGGCACTCGGAAACAGTTTGAGAAACCACAGTAAAAGTTTATCCTGCAACCCGTTCCCTAGGTGCTAGATGAACGAACGTCTCTCCACATGCTAAGTTATGAGAGATAAGTGTGTGTGAAAGCCGTCCTTCACCTAGCTTGTTGGGAACGGAAAGTTTGTTTACAGTTGCAAAATCCACTCCATATATATATAAGGGGAGGTACTAGCTCCAACTCGGTTTTACAGTGAAAATTGCAGGAAATTCAAACCGGCACTAAGAGACAGACCGAGAAACCATAGAAATAGTCTCTCCTGCAAACCGTTCCATTTTTGCTAGATGAGCGAAGTTCTCTCCACATGCTCAGGTCAGAGAGATAAGTGTGTGTGAAAGCCGTCCTTCACAAAGATTTTTGGAACACATAGTTTCTTTACAGTTGCAAAGTCCAATCCATACATATATATAGGGGAGATAGAAGCAACAACTCGGTTTTACACTGAAAACTGCAGGAACTTCAAACCGGCACTAGGAAACAGACTGAGAAACCAGAGTAAAAGTTTCTCCTGCAACCCGTTCCCTTGGTGATGGATGAACGAACTTCTCTCCACATGCTCAGTTCTGAGAGATAAGTGTGTGTGAAAGCCGTCCTTCACCTAGATTTTTGGGAACACAAAGTTTCTTTACAGTTGCAAACTCCACTCCATACATATATATGGGGAGGAACAAGCCCCAAATCGGTTTTACAGTGAAAACAGCAGGAAATTCAAATCGGCTCTAGGAAACAGACGGAGAAACCAGAGTAAAAATTTCTCCTGCAACCCGTTCCCTTTTTGCTACATGAACGAACGTCTCTCCACATGCTCAGTTCTGAGAGATAAGTCTGTGTGAAAGCCGTCCTTCACCTAGATTTTTGGGAAACTCATAGTTTCTTTACAGTTGCAAACTCCACTCCATAAATATATATGGGGAGGTACAAGCTTCAACTCGGTATTACAGTGAAAACTGCAGGAACTTCAAACCGGCACTAGGAAACAGACAGAGAAACTAGAGTAAAAGTTTCTCCTGCAACCCGTTCCCTTGGTGCTAGATGAACGAACGTCTCTCCAAATGCTCGGTTCTGAGAGATGAGTGTGTGTGAAAGTCGTCCTTCAGCTAGATTTTTGTGAACACAAAGTTTCTTTACACTTGCAAACTCCAATCCATATATATATGTGGGGGGTAAAAGCTCCAACTCGGTTTTACAGTGAAAACTGCAGGAACTTCAAACCAGCACAAGGAAACAGACTGAGAAACCAGAGTAAAAGTTTCTCCTGCAACCCGTTCCCTTGCTGCTAGATGAACGAACGACTCTCCACATGCTCAGTTCTGAGAGATAAGTGTGTGTGAAAGCCGTCCTTCACCTAGATTTCTGGGACACAAAGTTTCTTTTCAGTGGCAAACTCCACTCCATACATATAAATGGGGAGGTACAAGCTCAAATTCGGTTTTACAGTGAAAACTGCAGGAACTTCAAACCGGCACTCGGAAACAGTTTGAGAAACCACAGTAAAAGTTTATCCTGCAACCCGTTCCCTTGGTGCTAGATGAACGAACGTCTCTCCACATGCTCAGTTATGAGAGATAAGTGTGTGTGAAAGCCGTCCTTCACATAGCTTGTTGGGAACGGAAAGTTTCTTTACAGTTGCAAAATCCACTCCATACATATATATGGGGAGGTACAAGCTCCAACTCGGTTTTACAGTGAAAATTGCAGGAACTTCAACCCGGCACTAGGAAACAGGCTGAGAAACCAGAGTAAAATTTTCTCCTGCAGCCCGTTCCCTTGGTGCTAGATGAACGAACGTCTCTACATGCTCAGATCTGAGAGATAAGTGTGTGTTAAAGCCGTCCTTCACCTAGATTTTTGGGAACACAAATTTTCTTTACAGTTGCAAATTCCACTCCATACATATATATGGGGAGGTACAACCTCCAACTCGGTTTTATAGTGAAAAATGCAGGAACTTCAAACCGGCACGAAGAAACAGACTGAGAAAACAGAGTAATAGTTTATACTGCAACCCGTTGCCTTGGTGCTAGATGAAAGAACGTCTCTCCACATGCTCAGTTCTGAGAGATAAGTGTGTGTGAAAGCCGTTCTTCACCTATCTTGTTGGGAACACAAAGTTTCTTTTCAGTGGCAAACTCCACTCCATACATATATATATGGGGAGGTACTAGCTCCAACTCGGTTTTATAGTGAAAACTGCAGGAAATTCAAACCGGCACTAAAAAACGGTCTGAGAAACCATAGTAAAAGTTTCTCCTGCAACCCGTTCCTTGGTGCTTTATTAACGAACGCCTCTCCACATGCTCAGTTCTGAGAGATAAGTGTGTGTGAAAGCCGTACTTCACCTAGATTTTTGGGAACACATTGTTTCTTTACAGTTGCAAACTCCAATCCATACATATATTATGGGGAGTAACAAGCCCCAAATCGGTTTTACGGTGAAAACTGCAGGAACTTCAAACCGGCTCTAGGAAAAAGATGGTGAAACCAGAGTAAAAGTTTCTCCTGAAACCCGTTCCCTTTTTGCTAGATGAACGAACGTCTCTCCAAATGCTCGGATCTGAGAGATGAGTGTGTGTGAAAGTCGTCCTTCAACTCGATTTTTGGGAACACAAAGTTTCTTTACAGTTGCAAACTCCACTCCATACATATATATGGGGAGGTACAAGCTCCAACTCGGTTTTACAGTGAAAACTGCAGGAAATTCAAACCGGCACTAAGAAACAGACCGAGAAACCAGAGTAAAAGTTTCTCCTGCAAACCGTTCCATTTTTGCTAGATGAACGAACGTCTCTCCACATGCTCATTTCTGAGAAATAAGTGTGTGTGGAAGCCGTCCTTCAACTAGCTTGTTGGGAACACAAAGATTCTTTTCAGTTGCAAACTCCACTCCATACATATATATGGGGAGGTACAAGCTCCAACTCGGTTTTACAGTGAAAACTGCAGGAAATTCAAACCGGCACTATGAAACAGACCGAGAAACCAGAGTAAAAGTTTCTCCTGCAACCCGTTCCCTTGGTGCTAGATGAACGAACGTCTCTCCACATTCTCAGTTCTGAGAGATGTGTATGTGTTTAAGCCGTCCTTCACCTAGATTTTTGGGAACACAAATTTTCTTTACAGTTGCAAATTCCACTCCATAAATATATATGGGGAGGTACAAGCTCCAATTCGGTTTTATAGTGAAAACTGCAGGAACTTCAAACCGGCACTAAGAAACAGACTGAGAAAACAGAGTATTAGTTTATACTGCAACCCGTTGCCATGGTGCTAGATGAAAGAACGTCTCTCCACATGCTCAGTTCTGAGTGATAAGTGTGTGTGAAAGCCGTCCTTCACCTAGAATATTGGGAACACATTGTTTCTTTACAGTTGCAAACTGCACTCCATACATTCATATGGGGAGGAACTAGTTCCAACACGGTTTTACAGTGAAATCTGCAGGAAATTCAAACCGGCACTAGGAAACAGACTGAGAAAACAGAGTAAAATTTTCTCCTGAATCCCGTTCCCTTGGTGCTAGATGAACGAACGTCTCTCCACATGCTCAGTTCTGAGAGATAAGTGTGTGTGAAAGCCGTCCTTCACCTAGCTTGTTGGGAACACAAAGTTTCTATTCAGTGGCAAACTCCACTCCATATATATATATGGGGAGGTAGTAGCTCCAACTCGGTTTTATACTGAAAACTGCAGGAAATTCATACCGGCACTAAGAAACAGACCGAGAAACCAGAGTAAAAGTTTCTCCTGCAAACCGTTCCAATTTTGCTAGATGAACGAACGTCTCTCCACATGCTCAGTTCTGAGAAATAAGTGTGTGTGGAAGCCGTCCTTCAACTAGCTTGTTGGGAACACAAAGATTCTTTTAATTTGCAAAATCCACTCCATACATATATATGAGGAGGTACTAGCTCCAACCCATTTTTACATTGAAAACTGCAGGAACTTCAAAACGGCACTAGGAAACAGACTGAGAAACCCGAGGAAAATTATCTCCTGCAACCCGTTCCCTTGGTGCTAGATGAACGAAAGTCTCTCCATATGATAAGTTCGGAGAGATATGTGTGTGTGAATGGCGTATTTCACCTAGCTTGTTGGGAAGACAAAGATTTTTTTCAGTGGCAATCTCCACTCCATACATATATATGGGGAGGTACAAGTCACAACTCGGTTTTACAGTGAAAAATGCAGGAAATTCAAACCGGCACTAGGAAACAGACTGAGAAACCAGAGTAAAAGTTTCTCCTGCAAACCGTTCTTTGTGCTAGATGAACGAAAGTCTCTCCACATGCTCAGTTCTGAGAGATAAGTGTGTGTGACAGCTGTACTTCAACTAGCTTGTTGGGAACACAAAGTTTCTTTTCACTTGCAAACTCCACTCCATACATATATATTGGGAGGTAAGATATCCAAATCTGATTTATAGTGAAAACTGCAGTAACTTAAACCCGGCACTAGAAAACAGACTGAGAAACCAGAGTAAAAGTTTCCCTGCAACCCGTTCCTTTTTTGCTAGATGAACGAACGTCTCTCCTCATGCTCAGTTCTGAGAGATAAGTGTGTGTGAAAGCCGTCCTTCACCAAGATTTTTGGGAACACATAGTTTCTTTACAATTGCAAACTCCAATCCATACATATATATGGGGAGGTACAACCCCCAACTCGGTTTTACAGTGAAAACTGCAAGAACTTCAAACCGGCACTAGGAAACAGACTGAGAAACCAGAGTAAAAGTTTCTCCTACAACCCGTTCCCTTGGTGCTAGATGAACGAACGTCTCTCCACATGCTCAGTTCTGAGTGATAACTGTGTGTGAAAGCCGTCCTTCACATAGCTTGTTGGGAACACAAAGTTTCTTTTCAGTTGCGAAATCCACTCCATACTTATATATGGGGAGGTACTAGCTCCAACTCGGTTTTAAAGTGAAAATTGCAGGAACTTCAAACCGGCAGTAGAAAACAGACTGAGACACCAGAGTAAAAGTTTCTCCTGCAAACCGTTCCTTTGTGCTAGATGAACGAAATTCTCTCCACATGCTCAGTTCTGAGAGAAAAGTGTGTGTGACAGCTGTCCTTCAAATAGCTTGTTGGGAACAGAAAGATTCTTTTCACTTGCAAACTCCACTCCATACATATATATTGGGAGGTAACAATTCCAACTCGGATTTATAGTGAAAACTGCAGTAACTTAAACCCGGCATTAGAAAACCGACTGAGAAACCAGAGTAAAAGTTTCTCCTGCAACCCGTTCCTTTTTTGCTATTGAACGAAAGTCTCTCCTCATGCTCCGTTCTGAGAGATAAGTGTGTGTGAAAGCCGTCCTTCACCTAGATTTTCGGGAACACAAATTTTCTTTACAGTTGCAAACCCCACTCCATACATATATATGGGGAGGTACAAGCTCCAACTCTGTTTTACAGTGAAAACTGCAGGAACTTCAAACCGGCACTAGGAAACAGACTGAGAAACCAGAGTAAAATTTATCCTGCAACACGTTCCCTTGGTGCTAGATGAACGAACGTCTCTCAACATGCTCAGTTCTGAATGATAAGTGTGTGTGAAAGCCGTCCTTCACATAGATTTTTGGGAACACAAAGTTTCTTTACAGTTGCAAACTCCACTCCATACGTATATATGGGGTGTTATAAGCTCCAACTCGGTTTTAAAGTGAAAACTGCAGGAACTTCACACCGGCACTAGGAAACAGACTGAAAATCTAGAGTAAAAGTTTATCCTGCAACACGTTCCCTTGGTGCTAGATGAACGAACGTCTCTCCACATGCTCAGTTCTGAGAGATAAGTGTGTGTGAAAGCCGTGCTTCACCTAGATTTTTGTGAACACAAAGTTTCTTTACAGTTGCAAACCCAACTCCATATATATATATGGGGAGGAAGAAGCTCCAACTCGGTTTTACAATGAAAACTGCAGGAAATTCAAACCGGCACTAGGAAAAAGACTGAGAAACCAGACTAAAAGTTTCTCCTGAAACACTTTCTATTTGTGCTAGATGAACGAACGTCTCTCCACATGCTCAGTTCTGAGAGATAAGTGTGTGTGAAAGCCGTCCTTCACCTAGATTTTTGGGAACACAAAGTTTCTTTACAGTTGCAAACCCCACTCCATACATATATATGGGGAGGTACTAGCTCCAACACGGTTTTACAGTGAAAACTGCAGGAACTTCAAACCGGCACTAGGAAACAGACTGAGAAACCAGAGTAAAAGTTTCTCCTGCAACCCGTTCCCTTGGGGCTAGATGAAGGAACGTCTATCGACATGCTCACTTCTGAGAGTTAAGTGTGTGTGAAAGCCGTCCTTCACCTACATTTTTGGGAACACTAATTTTCTTTAGAGTTGCAAACTCCACTCCATACATATATATGAGGAGGTACTAGCTCCAACCCATTTTTACAGTGAAAACTGCAGGAACTTCAAACCGGCACTAGGAAACAGACTGAGAAACCAGAGTAAAAGTTTCTCCTGCAAACCGTTCCTTTGTGCTAGATGAACGAACGTCTCTCCACATGCTCAGTTCTGAGAGATAAGTGTGTGTGACAGCTGTCCTTCAACTAGCTTGTTGGGAACACAAAGTTTCTTTACAGTTGCAAACTCCACTCCATACATATATATGTGGAGTAACTAGCTACAACACGGTTTTACAGTGAAAACTGAAGGAACTTCCAACAGGCACTAGGAAACAGACTGAGAAAACAGAGTAAAAGTTCCACCTGCAACCCGTTCCTTTTTGCTAGATGAACGAACGTCTCTGCACATGCTCAGTTCTGAGAGATAAGTGTGTGTGAAAGCCTTCCTTCACCTAGATTTTTGGGAACACAAATTTTCTTTACAGTTGCAAACTCCATTCCTTACATATATATGGGTAGGTACAATCTCCAACTCGGATTTACAGTGAAAACTGCAGGAAATTCAAATCGGCACTAAGAAACAGACTGAGAAACCAGAGTAAAAATTTATCCTGCAACCCATTGCCTTGGTGCAAGATGAACGAACGTCTCTCCACATGATCAGTTCTGAGAGTTAAGTGTGTGTGAAAGCCGCTCTTCACCTAGATTTTTGTGAAGACAAAGATTGTTTACAGTAGCAAACCCAACTCCATACATATATATGTATGAGGAGGAACAAGCTCCAACTCGGTTTTAAAGGGAAAATTGCAGGAACTTCAAACCGGCACTAGGAAACAGACTGAGAAACCAGAGTAAAAGTTTCTCCTGAAACCCGTTCCCCTTTTGCTAGATGAACGAACGTCTCTCCACATGCTCAGGTCTGAGAGATAAGTGTGTGTGAAGGTCGTCCTTCACCTAGAATTTTGGGAACACATTGTTTCCTTACAGTTGAAAACACCAATCCATATATCCATATGGGGACGTACTAGATCCAACACGGTTTTACAGTGAAAACTGCAGGAACTTCAATCCGGCACTAGGAAACAGACTGAGAAAACAGAGTAAAAGTTTCCCCTGAAACTCGTTCCCTTGGTGCTAGATGAACGAACGTCTCTCCACAACTCAGTTCTGAGAGATAAGTGTTTGTGAAAGCCGTACTTCACCAAGCTTGTTGGGAACACAAAGATTCTTTTCATTGGCAAATCCACTCCATACATATATTTGGGGAGGTACTAGCTCCAACTCGATTTTACAGTGAAAACTGCAGGAAATTCAAACCGGCACTAAGAAACAGACCGAGAAACAATAGTAATAGTTTCTCCTGCAACCCGTTGCTTTGGTGCTAGATGAACGAACGTCTCTCCACATGCTCAGTCCTGAGAGATAAGTGTGTGTGGAAGCCGTCCTTCAACTAGGTTGTTGGGAACACAAAGATTCTTTTCATTTGAAAACTCCACTCCATACATATATATGAGGAGGAACTAGTTCCAACTCATTTTTACAGCGAAAACTGCAGGAACTTCAACCAGCACAAGGAAACAGGCTGAGAAACCAGAGTAAAAGTTTCTCCTGCAACCCGTTCCCTTGGTGCTAGATGAACGAAAGTCTCTCAATATGCTCAGTTCTGAGAGATAAGTGTGTGTGAAAGCCGTCCTTCACATAGCTTGTTGGGAACACAATGTTTCTTTTCAGTTGCCAACTCCACTCCATACATGTATATGGGGAGGTACTAGCTCCAAATTGCTTTTACTGTGAAAGCTGCAGGAACTTCAAACCGGCACCAGGAAACAGACTGAGAATTCAGAGTAAAAGTTACAACTGCAACCCGTTCCATTTGTGCTAGATGAATGAACGTCTCTCAACATGCTCATTTCTGAGAGGTAAGTGTGTGTGACAGCTGTCCTTCACATAGCTTGTTGGGAACACAAAGATTCTTTTCACTTGCAAACACCACTCCATTCATATATATGGGTAAAAAGAACTCCAACTCGGGTTTATAGTGAAAACTGCAGTAACTTAAAACTGGCCCTAGGAAACAGACTGAGAATCCAGAGTAAAAGTTTCTCCTGCAACCTTTTCCATTTTGCTAGATGAACGAACGTCTCTCCACATGCTAAGTTCTGAGAGATAAATATGTGTGAAAGCAGTCCTTCACCTAGCTGGTTGGGAACACAAAGTTTCTTTTCAGTTGCCAACTCCAATCCATACATATATATGGGGAGGTACTAGCTCCAAATCGATTTTACAGTGAAAGCTGCAGAAACTTCAAACCGGCACTAGGAAACAGACTGAGAAACCAGAGTTAATATTTCTTCTGCAACCCGTTCCCCTTGTGCTAGATGAAAGAACGTCTCTCCACATGCTCAGTTCTGAGAGATAAGTGTGTGTGAAAGCCGTCCTTCACCTAGATTTTTGGGAACACATAGACTCTTTACAGTTGCAAACTCCACTCCATACATATATATGGGGACGTACTAGCTCCAACACGGTTTTACAGTGAAAATTGCTGGAACGTCAAACCGGCACTAGGAAACAGACTGAGAATCCAGAGTAAAAGTTTCTCCTGAAACCCGTTCCCTTGGTGCTAGATGAACGAACGTCTATCCACATGCTCACTTCTGAGAGATAAATGAGTGTGAAAGCCGTCCTTCACCTAGATTTTTGGGAACACAAAGTTTCTTTACAGATGCAAACTCCACTCCATACATATATATGGGGAGGAACAAGCTCCAACTCAGTTTTACAGTGAAAACTGCAGGAAATTCTAACCGACACTAGGAAACACACTGAGAAACCAGAGTAAAAGTTTCTCCTGCAACCCGTTCCTTGGTTCTAGATGAACGAACGTCTCTCCACATGCTCAGTTCTGAGAGATAATTGTGGGATAAAGCCGTCCTTCACATATCTTGTTGGGAACACAAAGTTTCTTTTCAGTTGCCAACTCCACTCCATACATGTATATTGGGAGGTACTAGCTCCAAAACGTTTTTACAGTGAAAGCTGCAGGAACTTCAACACAGTACTTGGAAACAGACTGAGAAATCAGTGTAAAAGTTTCACCTGCAACCCGTTCCCTTTGTGCTAGATGAACGAACGTCTCTCCACATGCTCAGATCTGAGATATAAGTGTATGTGAAAGCCATCCTTCACCTAGATTTTTGGGAACTCAAAGTTTCTTTTCAGTTGCCAACTCCACTCCATACATATATATGGGGAGGTACTAGCTCTAAATCGGTTTTACAGTGAAAACTGCAGGAAATTCAAACCAGCATTAAGAAACAAACTGAGAAACCAGTGTAAAAGTTTGTCCTGCAACCCGTTCCCTTGTTGCTAGATGAACGAACGTCTCTCCACATGCTCTGTTCTGTGAGATATGTGTATGTGAAATCCGTCCTTCACTTAGCTTGTTGAGAACACAAAGTTTCTTTTGAGTGGCAAACCCCAGTCCATACATATATATGGGGAGGTACTAGCTCCAACTCGGTTTTACTGTGAAAACTGCACGAAATTCAAACCGGCACTAGGAAACAGACTGAGAAAACAGAGTAAAAGTTTCCCTGCAACCCGTTAACTTGATGCTAGATGAACGAACGTCTCTCCACATGCTCAGTTCTGAGAGATAATTGTGTGTGAAAGCCGTCATTCACCTAACTTGTTGGGAACACAAAGATTCTTTTCAGTGGCAAACTCCTCTCCATACATATACATGGGGAGGTACTAACTCCAACTCTGTTTTACAGTGAAAACTGCAGGATATTCAAACCGGCACTAGATAACAAACTGAGAAACCAGAGTAAAAGTTTCACCTGCAACCCTTTCCCTTGGTGCTAGATGAACGAACGTCTCTCCACATGCTCGGTTCTGAGAGATAAGTGTGTGTGAAAGCCATCCTTCACCTAGATTTTTGGAAACACAAAGTTTCTTTTCAGTTGCAAACTCCTTTCCATACATATATATGGGGAGGTAGTAGCTCCAACTCTGATTTACAGTGAAAACTGCAGGAACTTCAAACCGGCACTAGGAAACAGACTGAGAAAACAGAGTAAAAGTTTTTCCTGCAACCCGTTCCCTTGGTGCTAGATGAACGAACGTCTCTCCACATGCTCAGTTCTGAGAGATAAGTGTGTGTGAAAGCCGTCCTTCACCTAGATTTTTGGGAACACAAAGTTGCTTTACAGTTGCAAACTCCAATCCATACATATATATGGGGAGGTATTAGTTCCAAATCGGTTTTACAGTGAAAACTGCAGGAAATTCAAACCAGCATTAAGAAACAGACTGAGAAACCAGTGTAAAAATTCCTTCTGCAACCCGTTCCCTTGTTGCTAGATGAACGAACGTCTCTCAACATGCTCTGTTCTGTGAGATATGTGTGTGTGGAATCCGTCCTTCACCTAGCTTGTTGAGAACACAAAGTTTCTTTTGAGTGGCAAACTCCACTCCATACATATATATGGGGATGTACTAGCTCCAACTCGGTTTTACAGTGAAAACTGCAGGAAATTCAAACCGGCACTAGGAAACAGACTGAGAAACCTGAGTAAAAGTTTCCCCTGCAACTCGTTCCCTTGGTGCTAGATGAACGAACGTCTCTCCACATGCTCAGTTCTTAGAGATAAGTGTGTGTGAAAGCCATCCTTCACCTAGGTTTTTGGGAACACAAAGTTTCTTTACAGTTGCAAACTCCACTCCATACATACATATGGGGAAGTACTAGCTCCAACTCGGTTTTACAGTGAAAACTGCAGGAACTTCAAACCGGCACTAGGAAACAGACTGAGAAAACAGAGTAAAAGTTTTCCTTCAACCCGTTCCTTTGGAGCTAGTTGAAAGGACGTCTTTCCACATGCTCAGTTCTGAGAGATAAGTGTTTATGAATGCCGTCCTTCACCTAACTTGTTGGGAACACAAAGTTTCTTTTCTGTGGCAAACCCCACTCCATACATATATATGGGGAGGTACTAAACCCAACACTGTTTTACTGTAAAAACTGAAGGAAATTCAAACCGGCACTAGATAACAAACTGAGAAAACAGAGTAAAATTTCTCCTGCAACCCGTTCCCTTTGTGCTAGATGAACGAATGTCTCTCCACATGCTCAGTTCTGAGAGATAAGTGTGTGTGAAAGCCGTAATTTACCTAGATTTTTGGAAACACAAAGATTCTTTTCATTTGCAAACTCCATTCCATACATATATATGGGGAGGTAGTAGCTCCAAATCTGATTTACAGTGAAAAATGCAGGAAACTCAAACCGGCACTGGGAAACGGACTGAGAAACCAGAGTAAAAGTTTTCCCTGCAAACCGTTCCCTTGTTGCTAGATGAACGAAAGTCTCTCCACATGCTCTGTTCTGTGAGATATGTGTGTGTGAAATCCGTCCTTCACCTAGCTTGTTGAGAACACAAAGTTTCTTTTGAGTGGCAAACTCCACACCATACATATATATGGGGTGGTACTAGCTCCAACTCGGTTTTACAGGGAAAGCTGCAAGAAATTCAATCCGGCATTAGGAAACAGACTGAGAAACCTGAGTAAATGTTTCTCCCGCAACTCGTTCCCTTGGTGCTAGATGAACGAACGTCTCTCCACATGCTCAGTTCTTAGAGATAAGTGTGTGGGAAAGCCGTACTTCATTTAGATTTTTGGGAACACAAAGTTTGTTTACAGTTGCAAACTCCATTCCATACATACATATGGGGAGGTACTAGCTCCAACTCTGTTTTACAGTGAAATCTGCAGGAACTTTAAACCGTCAGTAGGAAATATTCAGAGAAACCAGAGTAAAAGTGTCTCCTGCAACCCGTTCCCTTGGTGCTAGATGAACGTAAGTCCCTCCACATGCTCAGATCTCAGAGATAAGTGTGTGTGAAACCCGTCCTTCACATAGATTTTTGGGAACACAAAGTTTCTTTACAGTTGCAAACTCCACTCCATACATATATATGGGGAGGTACTAGCTCCAACTCGGTTTTACAGTGAAAGTTGCAAGAAATTCTAAACGGCACTAGGAAACAGACTGAGAAACCAGAGTAAAGTTTCCCCCGCAAACCATTACCTTGGTGCTAGATGAACGAAAGTCTCTCCACATGCTCAGTTATGAGAGATAAGTTTGTGTGAAAGCCGATCTTCACCTAGTTGTTGGGAACACAATATTTCTTTTCAGTGGCAATCTCCACTCCATACATATATATGGGAAAGTACTAGCTCCAACTCGGTTTTACAGTGAAAACTGCAGGAAATTCATACCATCACTAAGAAACAGACTGAGAAACCAGAGTAAAAGTTTCTCCTGTAACTCGTTCCTATGGTGCTAGATGAACGAAAGTCTCTCAACAAGCTCAGTTCTGAGAGATAAGTGTGTGTGAAAGCCGTCCTTCACCTAGCTTGATGGGAACACAAAGTTTCTTTTCAGTTGCAAACTCCACTCCATACATATACATGGGGAGGTACAAGCTGCAACTCGGTTTTACAGTGAAAGCTGCAGAAACTTCAAACCTGCACTAAGAAACAGACTGAGAAACCAGAGTAAAATTTCTCCTGCAACCCGTTCCCTTGGTGCTAGATGAACGAACGTCTCTAAACATGCTCAGTTCTGAGAGATAAGTGTGTGTGAAAGCCGTACTTCACATAGATTTTTGGGAACACAAAGTTTCTTTCCAGTTGCAAACTCCAATCCATAAATATATATGGGGAGGTACTAGCCCCAACTCGGTTTTACAGTGAAAACTGCAGGAACTTCAAACCGGCCCTAGGAAACAGACTGAGAAACCAGAGTAAATGTTTCCCTGCAACCTTTTACCTTGGTGCTAGATGAACGAATGTCTCTCCACATGCTCAGTTCTGAGAGATAAGTGTGTGTGAAATCCGTCCTTCACCTAGCTTGTTGGGAACACAAAGTTTCTTTTCAGTGTCAAATTCCACTCCGTACGTTTATATGGGGAGGTACTAGCTCCAACTCGGTTTTACAGTGAAATCTTTAAGAACTTCTAACTGGCACTAGGAAACAGACTGAGAAACCAGAGTAAAATTTACCCTGCAAACCGTTACCTTGTTGCAAGATGAACGAACATCTCTCCACATGCTCAGTTATGAGAGATAAGTGTGTGTGAAAGCCGACCTTCACCTAGTTTTTGGGAAAACAAAGTTTCTTTTCAGTTGCTATCTCCACTACATACATATATATGGGGAAGTACAAGCTCCAACTCGGTTTTACAGTGATAACTGCAGGAAATTCATACCGTCACTAAGAAACAGACTGAGAAACCAGAGTAAATATTTCTCCTGCACCCGTTCTTTTGGTGCTAGATGAACGGACGTCTCTCCACATGCTCAGTTCTGAGAGATAACTATGTGTGAAACCCGTCCTTCAGCTTGCTTGTTGGGAACACAAAGTTTCTTTTCAGTTGCAAACTCAACTCCATACATATACATGGGGAGGTACAAGCTCCAACTCGGATTTACAGTGAAAGCTGCAGGAACTTGAAACCGACACTAAGAAAAAGACTGAGAATCCAGAGTAAAAGTTTCCCCTGCCACCCGTTCCCTTGGTGCTAGATGAACGAACGTCTCTCCACATGATCAGTTCTGAGAGATAAGTGTGTGTGAAAGCCGTACTTCACATAGATTTTTGGGAACACAAAGTTTCTTTTCAGTTGCAAACTCCACTCCATAAATATATATGGGGAGGTACTATCTCCAAATCGGTTTTACAGAGAAAACTGTAGGAATTTCAAACCGGCCCTAGGAAACAGACTGAGAATCCAGAGTAAAAGTTTCTCCTGCCACCCGTTCCCTTGGTGCTAGATGAACGAAAGTCTCTCCACATGATCAGTTCTGAGAGATAAGTGTGTGTGAAAGCCTTCCTTCAACTAGTTTTTGGTAACACAAAGGTTCTTTTCAGTGGCAAACTCCACTCCATACATATATATGGGGTAGTACTAGCTCCAACTCGATTTTACAGTGAAAACTGCAGGATACTCAAACGGTCTCTAAGAAACAGACTGAGAAACCAGAGTAAAAGTTTCTCCTGCAAAGCGTTCCTTTGGTGCTATATGAACGAACGTCTTTCCACATGCTCAGTTCTGAGAGATAAGTGTGTGTGAAAGCCGTCATTCACCTAGCTTGTTTGGAACACAAAGTTTCTTTTCAGTGTCAAATTCCACTCCATACTTATATATGGGGAGGTACAAGCTCCAACTCGGTTTTACAGTGAAACCTGCAGGAACTTCAAACCGGCACTAGGAAACAGTCTGAGAAACCAGAGTAAAAGTTTCACCTGCATCCCGTTCCTTTGGTGCTAGATGAACGAACGTCTCTCCACATGCTCATTGCTGAGAGATAAGTGTGTGTGAAAGCCGCCTTTCACCTAAATTTTTGGAAACACAAAGTTTCTTTTCAGTTGCAAACTCCATTCCATACATATATATGGGGAGGTACAAGCACCAACTCGGTTTTACAGTGAAAACTGCAGGAACTTCAAAATGTCAGTAGGAAATATTCAGAGAAACCAGAGTAAAAGTGTCTACTGCAACCCGTTCCCTTGTTGCAAGATGAACGTAAGTCCCTCCACATGCTCAGATCTGAGAGATAAGTGTGTGTGAAACCCATCCTTCACATAGATTTTTGGGAACACAAAGTTTCTTTACAGTTGCAAACTCCACTCCATACATATATATGGGGAGGGAATAGCTCCAACTCGGTTTTACAGTGAAATTTGCAAGAAATTCTAACCGGCACTAGGAAACAGACTGAGAAACCAGAGTAAAGTTTCCCCCGCAAACCGTTACCTTGGTGCTAGATGAACGAAATTCTCTCCACAATCTCAGTTATGAGAGATAAGTGTGTGTGAATGCCGACCTTCACCTAGCTTGTTGGGAACACAAAGTTTCTTTTCAGTGGCAAACTCCACTCCATACATATACATGGGGAGGTACAAGCTCCAACTCGGTTTTACAGTGAAAGCTGCAGGAACTTCAAACCGGCACTAAGAAACAGACTGAGAAACCAGAGTAAAAGTTTCCCCTGCCACCCGTTCCCTTGGTGCTAGATGAACGAATGTCTCTCCACATGCTCAGTTCTGAGAGATATGTGTGTGTGAAAGCCGTCCTTCACTTAGCTTGTTGGGAACACAAAGTTTCTTTTCAGTGTCAAATTCCACTCCATACATATATATGGGGAGGTACTAGCTCCAACTCGGATTTACAGTGAAAACTACAGGAACTTCAAACCGGCATTAGGAAACAGACTGAGAAACCAGAGTAAAAGTTTCTCCTGCAACCCGTTCCCTAGTTGCTAGATGAACGAAAGTCTCTCCACATGCTCATTGCTGAGAGATAAGTGTGTGTGAAAGCCGTACTTCGCATAGATTTCTGGGAACACAAATTTTCTTTTCAGTTGCAAACTCCACTCCATAAATAATTATGGGGAGGTACTAGCTCCAACTCAGTTTTACAGTGAAAACTGTAGGAACTTCAAACCGGCCCTAGGAAACAGACTGAGAAACCAGAGTAAAAGTTCCCTGCAACCTGTTACCATGGTCCTAGATGAACGAATGTCTCTACACATGCTCAGTTCTGAGAGATAAGTGTGTGTGACAGCCGTCCTTCACCTATTTTTTTGGAAACACAAAATTTCTTTTCAGTTGCAAACTACTTTCCATACATATATATGGGGAGGTAGTAGCTCCAACTCTGATTTACAGTGAAAACTGCAGGAACTTCAAACCGGCACTAGGAAACAGACTGAGAAACCAGAGTAAAGTTTTTCCTGCAACCTGTTCCCTTGGTGCAAGATGAACGAACGTCTCTCCACATGCTCAGTTCTGAGAGATAAGTGTGTGTGAAAGCCTTCCTTCACCTAGATTTTTGGGAACACAAAGTTGCTTTACAGTTGCAAACTCCAATCCATACATATATATGGGTGGGTACTAGTTCCAAATCGGTTTTACAGTGAAAACTGCAGGAAATTCAAACCAGCATTTAGAAACAGACTGAGAAACCAGTGTAAAAGTTTCTTCTGCAACCCGTTCCCTTGTTGCTAGATGAACGAACGTCTCTCAACATGCTCTGTTCTGTGAGATATGTGTGTGTGGAATCCGTCCTTCACCTAGCTTGTTGAGAACACAAAGTTTCTTTTGAGTGGCAAACTCCAATCCATACATATATATGGGGATGTACTAGCTCCAACTCGGTTTTACAGTGAAAACTGCAGGAAATTCAAACCGGCACTAGGAAACAGACTGAGAAACCAGAGTAAATGTTCCTCCTGCAACCCGTTCCTTTGGTGCTAGATGAACGGACGTCTCTCCACATGCTCAGTTCTGAGAGATAAGTATGTGTGAAACCCGTCCTTCAGCTTGCTTGTTGGGAACACAAAGTTTCTTTTCAGTTGCAAACTCAACTCCATACATATACATGGGGAGGTACAAGCTCCAACTCTGATTTACAGTGAAAGCTGCAGGAACTTCAAACCGGCACTAAGAAACAGACTGAGAATCCAGAGTAAAAGTTTCTCCTGCCACCCTTTCCCTTGGTGCTAGATGAACGAACGTCTCTCCACATGATCAGTTCTGAGAGATAAGTGTGTGTGAAAGCCGTACTTCACATAGATTTTTGGGAACACAAAGTTTCTTTTCAGTTGCAAACTCCACTCCATAAATATATATTGGGAGGTACTATCTCCAAATCGGTTTTACAGGGAAAACTGTAGGAATTTCAAACCGGCCCTAGGAAACAGACTGAGAAACCAGAGTAAAAGTTTCCCTGCAACCTGTTACCTTGGTGCTAGATGAACGAATGTCTCTCCACATGCTCTGTTCTGAGAGATAAGAGTGTGTGAAAGCCGTCCTTCACCTAGATTTTTGGAAACACAAAGTTTCTTTTAAGTTGCAAACTCCTTTCCATACATATATATGGGGAGGTAGTAGCTCCAACTCTGATTTACAGTGAAAACTGCAGGAACTTCAAACCGGCACTAGGAAACAGACTGAGAAACCAGAGTAAAAGTTTTTCCTGCAACCCGTTCCCTTGGTGCTAGATGAACGAACGTCTCTCCACATGCTCAGTTCTGAGAGATAAGTGTGTGTGAAAGCCGTCCTTCACCTAGATTTTTGGGAACTCAAAGTTGCTTTACAGTTGCAAACTCCAATCCATACATATATATGGGTAGGTACTAGTTCAAATCGGTTTTACAGTGAAAACTGCAGGAAATTCAAACCAGCATTAAGAAACAGACTGAGAAACCAGTGTAATAGTTCCTTCTGCAACCCGTTCCCTTGTTGCTAGATGAACGAACGTCTCTCAACATGCTCTGTTCTGTGAGATATGTGTGTGTGGAATCCGTCCTTCACCTAGCTTGTTGAGAACACAAAGTTTCTTTTGAGTGGCAAACTCCACTCCATACATATATATGGGGATGTACTAGCTCCAACTCGGTTTTACAGTGAAAACTGCAGGAAATTCAAACCGGCACTAGGAAACAGACTGAGATACCTGAGTAAAAGTTTCCCCTGCAACTCGTTCCCTTGGTGCTAGATGAACGAACGTCTCTCCACATGCTCAGTTCTTAGAGATAAGTGTGTGTGAAAGCCATCCTTCACCTAGATTTTTGGGAACACAAAGTTTCTTTACAGTTGCAAACTCCACTCCATACATACATATGGGGAAGTACTAGCTCCAACTCGGTTTTACAGTGAAAACTGCAGGAACTTCAAACCGGCACTAGGAAACAGACTGAGAAAACAGAGTAAAAGTTTTCCTTCAACCCGTTCCTTTGGAGCTAGTTGAAAGGACGTCTTTCCACATGCTCAGTTCTGAGAGATAAGTGTTTATGAAAGCCGTCCTTCACCTAAATTGTTGGGAACACAAAGTTTCTTTTCTGTGGCAAACCCCACTCCATACATATATATGGGGAGGTACTAACCCCAACACTGTTTTACAGTAAAAACTGAAGGAAATTCCAACCGGCACTATATAACAAACTGAGAAAACAGAGTAAAAGTTTCTCCTGCAACCCGTTCCCTTGGTGCTAGATGAACGAACGTCTCTCCACATGCTCAGTTCTGAGAGATAAGTGTGTGTGAAAGCCGTAATTTACCTAGATTTTTGGAAACACAAAGTTTCTTTTCAGTTGCAAACACCATTCCATACATATATATGGGGAGGTAGTAGCTCCAAATCTGATTTACAGTGAAAACTGCAGGAAATTCAAACCGGCACTAGGAAACGGACTGAGAAACCAGAGTAAAAGTTTTCCCTGCAAACCTTTCCCTTGTTGCTAGATGAACGAAAGTCTCTCCACATGCTCTATTCTGTGAGATATGTGTGTGTGAAATCCGTCCTTCACCTAGCTTGTTGAGAACACAAAGTTTCTTTTGAGTGGCAAACTCCACACCATACATATATATGGGGTGGTACTAGCTCCAACTCGGTTTTATAGGGAAAGCTGCAAGAAATTCAATCCGGCATTAGGAAACAGACTGAGAAACCTGAGTAAAAGTTTCTACTGCAACTCGTTCCATTGGTGCTAGATGAACGAACGTATCTCCACATGCTCAGTTCTTAGAGATAAGTGTGTGGGAAAGCCGTACTTCACCTAGATTTTTGGGAACACAAAGTTTGTTTACAGTTGCAAACTCCACTCCATACATACATATGGGGAGGTACTAGCTCCAACTCTGTTTTACAGTGAAAACTGCAGGAAATTTAAACCGTCAGTAGGAAATATTCAGAGAAACCAGAGTAAAAGTGTCCCCTGCAACCCGTTCCCTTGGTGCTAGATGAACGTAAGTCCCTCCACATGCTCAGATCTCAGAGATAAGTGTGTGTGAAACCCGTCCTTCACATAGATTTTTGGGAACACAAAGTTTCTTTACAGTTGCAAACTCCACTCCATACATATATATGGGGAGGTACTAGCTCCAACTTGGTTTTACAGTGAAAGTTGCAAGAAATTCTAACCGGCACTAGGAAACAGACAGAGAAACCAGAGTAAAGTTTCCCCCGCAAACCATTACCTTGGTGCTAGATGAACGAAAGTCTCTCCACATGCTCAGTTATGAGAGATAAGTTTGTGTGAAAGCCGATCTTCACCTAGTTGTTGGGAACACAATATTTCTTTTCAGTGGCAATGTCCACTCCATACATATATATGGGAATGTACTAGCTCCAACTCGGTTTTACAGTGAAAACTGCAGGAAATTCATACCATCACTAAGAAACAGACTGAGAAACCAGAGTAAAAGTTTCTCCTGCAACCCGTTCCCTTGGTGCTACATGAACGAACGTCTCTAAACATGCTCAGTTCTGAGAGATAAGTGTGTGAAAGCCGTACTTCACATAGATTTTTGGGAACACAAAGTTTCTTTCCAGTTGCAAACTCCAATCCATAAATATATATGGGGAGGTACTAGCCCCAACTCGGTTTTACAGTGAAAACTGCAGGAACTTCAAAACGGCCCTAGGAAACATACTGAGAAACCAGAGTAAATGTTTCCCTGCAACCTTTTACCTTGGTGCTAGATGAACGAATGTCTCTCCACATGCTCAGTTCTGAGAGATAAGTGTGTGTGAAAGCCGTACTTCACCTAGCTTGTTGGGAACACAAAGTTTCTTTTCAGTGTCAAATTCCACTCCGTACTTTTATATGGGGAGGTACTAGCTCCAACTCGGTTTTACAGTGAAATCTTTAAGAACTTCTAACTGGCACTAGGAAACAGACTGAGAAACCAGAGTAAAATTTACCCTGCAAACCGTTACCTTGTTGCAAGATGAACGAACATCTCTCCACATGCTCAGTAATGAGAGATAAGTGTGTGTGAAAGCCGACCTTCACCTAGTTGTTGGGAACACAAAGTTTCTTTTCAGTGGCTATCTCCACTACATACATATATATGGGGAAGTACAAGCTCCAACTCGGTTTTACAGTGATAACTGCAGGAAATTCATACCGTCACTAAGAAACAGACTGAGAAACCAGAGTAAATATTTCTCCTGCAACCCGTTCTTTTGGTGCTAGATGAACGGACGTCTCTCCACATGCTCAGTTCTGAGAGATAAGTATGTGTGAAACCCGTCCTTCAGCTTGCTTGTTGGGAACACAAAGTTTCTTTTCAGTTGCAAACTCAACTCCATACGTATACATGGGGAGGTACAAGCTCCAACTCGGATTTACAGTGAAAGCTGCAGGAACTTCAAACCGACACTAAGAAACAGACTGAGAATCCAGAGTAAAAGTTTCTCCTGTCACCCGTTCCCTTGGTGCTAGATGAACGAAAGTCTCTCCACATGATCAGTTCTGAGAGATAAGTGTGTGTGAAAGCCGTACATCACATAGATTTTTGGGAACACAAAGTTTCTTTTCAGTTGCAAACTCCACTCCATAAATATATATGGGGAGGTACTATCTCCAAATCGGTTTTACAGTGAAAACTGTAGGAATTTCAAACCGGCCCTAGGAAACAGACTGAGAAACCAGAGTAAAAGTTTCCCTGCAACCTGTTACCTTGGTGCTAGATGAACGAATGTCTCTCCACATGCTCAGTTCTGAGAGATAAGTGTGTGTGAAAGCCTTCCTTCAACTAGTTTTTGGTAACACAAAGGTTCTTTTTAGTGGCAAACTCCACTCCATACATATATATGGGGTAGTACTAGCTCCAACTCGATTTTACAGTGAAAACTGCAGGATACTCAAACCGTCTCTAAGAAACAGACTGAGAAACCAGAGTAAAAGTTTCTCCTGCAAAGCGTTCCTTTGGTGCTAGATGAACGAACGTCTTTCCACATGCTCAGTTCTTAGAGATAAGTGTGTGTGAAAGCCGTCATTCACCTAGCTTGTTGGGAACACAAAGTTTCTTTTCAGTGTCAAATTCCACTCCATACTTATATATGGGGAGGTACAAGCTCCAACTCGGTTTTACAGTGAAACCTGTAGGAACTTCAAACCGGCACTAGGAAACAGTCTGAGAAACCAGAGTAAAAGTTTCCCCTGCATCCCGTTCCCTTGGTGCTAGATGAACGAACGTCTCTCCACATGCTCATTGCTGAGAGATAAGTGAGTGTGAAAGCCGTATTTCACCTAAATTTTTGGAAATACAAAGTTTCTTTTCAGTTGCAAACTCCACTCCATACATATATATGGGGAGGTACAAGCACCAACTCGGTTTTACAGTGAAAACTGCAGGAACTTCAAAATGTCAGTAGGAAATATTCAGAGAACCCAGAGTAAAAGTGTCTACTGCAACCCGTTCCCTTGGTGCAAGATGAACGTACGTCCCTCCACATGCTCAGATCTGAGAGATAAGTGTGTGTGAAACCCATCCTTCACATAGATTTTTGGGAACACAAAGTTTCTTTACAGTTGCAAACTCCACTCCATACATATATATGGGGAGGGAATAGCTCCAACTCGGTTTTACAGTGAAATTTGCAAGAAATTCTAACCGGCACTAGGAAACAGACTGAGAAACCAGAGTAAAGTTTCCCCCGCAAACCGTTACCTTGGTGCTAGATGAACGAAAGTCTCTCCACATGCTCATTGCTGAGAGATAAGTGTGTGTGAAAGCCGTACTTCACATAGATTTCTGGGAACACAAATTTTCTTTTCAGTTGCAAACTCCACTCCATAAATAATTATGGGGAGGTACTAGCTCCAACTCAGTTTTACAGTGAAAACTGTAGGAACTTCAAACCGGCCCTAGGAAACAGACTGAGAAACCAGAGTAAAAGTTTCCCTGCAACCTGTTATCATGGTCCTAGATGAACGAATGTCTCTACACATGCTCAGTTCTGAGAGATATGTTTGTTTGACAGCCGTCCTTCACCTAGATTTTTGGAAACACAAAGTTTCTTTTCAGTTGCAAACTCCTTTCCATACATATATATGGGGAGGTAGTAGCTCCAACTCTGATTTACAGTGAAAACTGCAGGAACTTCAAACCGGCACTAGGAAACAGACTGAGAAAACAGAGTAAAAGTTTTTCCTGCAACCCGTTCCCTTGGTGCTAGATGAACGAACGTCTCTCCACATGCTCAGTTCTGAGAGATAAGTGTGTGTGAAAGCCGTCCTTCACCTAGATTTTTGGGAACACAAAGTTGCTTTACAGTTGCAAACTCCAATCCATATATATATATGGGGGGGTACTAGTTCCAAATCGGTTTTACAGTGAAAACTGCAGGAAATTCAAACCAGCATTAAGAAACAGACTGAGAAACCAGTGTAAAAGTTTCTTCTGCAACCCGTTCCCTTGTTGCTAGATGAACGAACGTCTCTCAACATGCTCTGTTCTGTGAGATATGTGTGTGTGGAATCCGTCCTTCACCTAGCTTGTTGAGAACACAAAGTTTCTTTTGAGTGGCAAACTCCAATCCATACATATATATGGGGATGTACTAGCTCCAACTCGGTTTTACAGTGAAAACTGCAGGAAATTCAAACCGGCACTAGGAAACAGACTGAGAAACCAGAGTAAATGTTTCTCCTGCAACCCGTTCCTTTGGTGCTAGATGAACAGACGTCTCTCCACATGGTCAGTTCTGAGAGATAAGTATGTGTGAAACCCGTCCTTCAGCTTGCTTGTTGGGAACACAAAGTTTCTTTTCAGTTTCAAACTCAACTCCATACATATACATGGGGAGGTACAAGCTCCAACTCGGATTTACAGTGAAAGCTGCAGGAACTTCAAACCGGCACTAAGAAACAGACTGAGAATCCAGAGTAAAAGTTTCTCCTGCCACCCGTTCCCTTGGTGCTAGATGAACGAAAGTCTCTCCACATGATCAGTTCTGAGAGATAAGTGTGTGTGAAAGCCTTCCTTCAACTAGTTTTTGGTAACACAAAGGTTCTTTTCAGTGGCAAACTCCACTCCATACATATATATGGGGTAGTACTAGCTCCAACTCGATTTTACAGTGAAAACTGCAGGATACTCAAACCGTCTCTAAGAAACAGACTGAGAAACCAGAGTAATAGTTTCTCCTGCAAAGCCTTCCTTTGGTGCTAGATGAACGAACGTCTTTTCACATGCTGAGTTCTGAGAGATAAGTGTGTGTGAAAGCCGTCATTCACATAGCTTGTTGGGAACACAAAGTTTCTTTTCAGTGTCAAATTCCACTCCATACTTATATATGGGGAGGTACAAGCTCCAACTCGGTTTTACAGTGAAACCTGCAGGAACTTCAAACCGGCACTAAGAAACAGTCTGAGAAACCAGAGTAAAAGTTTCTCCTGCATCCAGTTCCCTTGGTGCTAGATGAACGAACGTCTCTCCACATGCTCATTGCTGAGAGATAAGTGTGTGTGAAAGCCGTCTTACACCTAAATTTTTGGAAACACAATGTTTCTTTTCAGTTGCAAACTCCACTCCATACATATATATGGGGAGGTACAAGCTCCAACTCGGTTTTACAGTGAAAACTGCAGGAACTTCAAAATGTCAGTAGGAAATATTCAGAGAAACCAGAGTAAAAGTGTCTACTGCAACCCGTTCCCTTGGTGCAAGATGAACGTACGTCCCTCCACATGCTCAGATCTGAGAGATAAGTGTGTGTGAAACCCATCCTTCACATAGATTTTTGGGAACACAAAGTTTCTTTACAGTTGCAAACTCCACTCCATACATATATATGGGGAGGGAATAGCTCCAACTCGGCTTTACAGTGAAATTTGCAAGAAATTCTAACCGGCACTAGGAAACAGACTGAGAATCCAGAGTAAAGTTTCCCCCGCAAACCGTTACCTTGGTGCTAGATGAACGAAATTCTCTCCACATTCTCAGTTATGAGAAATAAGTGTGTGTGAATGCCGACCTTCACCTAGTTGTTGGGAACAGAAAGTTTCTTTTCAGTGGCAATCTCCACTCCATACATATATATGGGGAATTACTAGCTCCAACTCGGTTTTACAGTGAAAACTGCAGGAAATTCATACCGTCACTAAGAAACAGACTGAGAAACCAGAGTAGTAATTTCTTTTGCAACCCGTTCCTTTGGAGCTAGATGAACGAACGTCTCTCCCCATGCTCAGTTCTGAGAGATAAGTGTGTGTGAAAGCCGTCCTTCACCTAGCATGTTGGGAACACAAAGTTTCTTTTTAGTGGCAAACTCCACTCCATACATATACATGGGGAGGTACAAGCTCCAACTCGGTTTTACAGTGAAAGCTGCAGGAACTTCAAACCGGCACTAAGAAAGAGACTGAGAAACCAGAGTAAAAGTTTCCCCTGCCACCCGTTCCCTTGGTGCTAGATGAACGAAAGTCTCTCCACATGCTCAGTTCTGAGAGATATGTGTGTGTGAAAGCCGTCCTTCACTTAGCTTGTTGGGAACACAAAGTTTCTTTTCAGTGTCAAATTCCACTCCATACATATATATGGGGAGGTACTAGCTCCAACTCGGATTTACAGTGAAAACTACAGGAACTTCAAACCGGCATTAGGAAACAGACTGAGAAACCAGAGTAAAAGTTTCTCCTGCAACCCGTTCCCTAGGTGCTAGATGAACGAAAGTCTCTCCACATGCTCATTGCTGAGAGATAAGTGTGTGTGAAAGCCGTACTTCACATAGATTTCTGGGAACACAAATTTTCTTTTCAGTTGCAAATTCCACTCCATAAATAATTATGGGGAGGTACTAGCTCCAACTCAGTTTTACATTGAAAACTGTAGGAACTTCAAACAGGCCCTAGGAAACAGACTGAGAAACCAGAGTAAAAGTTTCCCTGCAACCTGTTACCATGGTCCTAGATGAACGAATGTCTCTACACATGCTCAGTTCTGAGAGATAAGTGTGTGTGACAGCCGTCCTTCACCTAGATTTTTGGAAACACAAAGTTTCTTTTCAGTTGCAAACTCCTTTCCATACATATATATGGGGAGGTAGTAGCTCCAACTCTGATTTACAGTGAAAACTGCAGGAACTTAAAACCGGCACTAGGAAACAGACTGAGAAACCAGAGTAAAAGTTTTTCCTGCAACCCGTTCCCTTGGTGCTAGATGAACGAACGTCTCTCCACATGCTCAGTTCTGAGAGATAAGTGTGTGTGAAAGCCGAACTTCACCTAGATTTTTGGGAACACAAAGTTGCTTTACAGTTGCAAACTCCAATCCATACATATATATGGGGAGGTACTAGTTCCAAATCGGTTTTACAGTGAAAACTGCAGGAAATTCAAACCAGCATTAAGAAACAGACTGAGAAACCAGTGTAAAAGTTTCTTCTGCAACCCGTTCCCTTGGTGCTAGATGAACGAACGTCTCTCCACATGATCAGTTCTGAGAGATAAGTGTGTGTGAAAGCCGTACTTCACATAGATTTTTGGGAACACAAAGTTTCTTTTCAGTTGCAAACTCCACTCCATAAATATATATGGGGAGGTACTATCTCCAAATCGGTTTTACAGAGAAAACTGTAGGAATTTCAAACCGGCCCTAGGAAACAGACTGAGAAACCAGAGTAAAAGTTTCCCTGCAACCTGTTACCTTGGTGCTAGATGAACGAATGTCTCTCCACATGCTCAGTTCTGAGAGATAAGTGTGTGTGAAA
Organism: Camelus dromedarius; assembly: GCF_036321535.1. NCBI lineage: Eukaryota > Metazoa > Chordata > Mammalia > Artiodactyla > Camelidae > Camelus > Camelus dromedarius. The sequence continues at coordinate 96,333 of NW_026989750.1, forward strand.
GCCTTCCTTCAACTAGTTTTTGGTAACACAAAGGTTCTTTTCAGTGGCAAACTCCACTCCATACATATATATGGGGTAGTACTAGCTCCAACTCGATTTTACAGTGAAAACTGCAGGATACTCAAACCGTCTCTAAGAAACAGACTGAGAAACCAGAGTAAAAGTTTCTCCTGCAAAGCATTCCTTTGGTGCTAGATGAACGAACGTCTTTCCACATGCTCAGTTCTGAGAGATAAGTGTGTGTGAAAGCCGTCATTCACCTAGCTTGTTTGGAACACAAAGTTTCTTTTCAGTGTCAAATTCCACTCCATACTTATATATGGGGAGGTACAAGCTCCAACTCGGTTTTACAGTGAAACCTGCAGGAACTTCAAACCGGCACTAGGAAACAGTCTGAGAAACCAGAGTAAAAGTTTCACATACATCCCGTTCCCTTGGTGCTAGATGAACGAACGTCTCTCCACATGCTCATTGCTGAGAGATAAGTGTGTGTGAAAGCCGCCTTTCACCTAAATTTTTGGAAACACAAAGTTTCTTTTCAGTTGCAAACTCCATTCCATACATATATATGGGGAGGTACAAGCACCAACTCGGTTTTACAGTGAAAACTGCAGGAACTTCAAAATGTCAGTAGGAAATATTCAGAGAAACCAGAGTAAAAGTGTCTACTGCAACCCGTTCCCTTGGTGCAAGATGAACGTAAGTCCCTCCACATGCTCAGATCTGAGAGATAAGTGTGTGTGAAACCCATCCTTCACATAGATTTTTGGGAACACAAAGTTTCTTTACAGTTGCAAACTCCACTCCATACATATATATGGGGAGGGAATAGCTCCAACTCGGTTTTACAGTGAAATTTGCAAGAAATTCTAACCGGCACTAGGAAACAGACTGAGAAACCAGAGTAAAGTTTCCCCCGCAAACCGTTACCTTGGTGCTAGATGAACGAAATTCTCTCGACAATCTCAGTTATGAGAGATAAGTGTGTGTGAATGCCGACCTTCACCTAGCTTGTTGGGAACACAAAGTTTCTTTTCAGTGGCAAACTCCACTCCATACATATACATGGGGAGGTACAAGCTCCAACTCGGTTTTACAGTGAAAGCTGCAGGAACTTCAAACCGGCACTAAGAAACAGACTGAGAAACCAGAGTAAAAGTTTCCCCTGCCACCCGTTCCCTTGGTGCTAGATGAACGAATGTCTCTCCACATGCTCAGTTCTGAGAGATATGTGTGTGTGAAAGCCGTCCTTCACTTAGCTTGTTGCGAACACAAAGTTTCTTTTCAGTGTCAAATTCCACTCCATACATATATATGGGGAGGTACTAGCTCCAACTCGGATTTACAGTGAAAAGTACAGGAACTTCAAACCGGCATTAGGAAACAGACTGAGAAACCAGAGTAAAAGTTTCTCCTGCAACCCGTTCCCTAGGTGCTAGATGAACGAAAGTCTCTCCACATGCTCATTGCTGAGAGATAAGTGTGTGTGAAAGCCGTACTTCGCATAGATTTCTGGGAACACAAATTTTCTTTTCAGTTGCAAACTCCACTCCATAAATAATTATGGGGAGGTACTAGCTCCAACTCAGTTTTACAGTGAAAACTGTAGGAACTTCAAACCGGCCCTAGGAAACAGACTGAGAAACCAGAGTAAAAGTTCCCTGCAACCTGTTACCATGGTCCTAGATGAACGAATGTCTCTACACATGCTCAGTTCTGAGAGATAAGTGTGTGTGACAGCCGTCCTTCACCTATTTTTTTGGAAACACAAAATTTCTTTTCAGTTGCAAACTACTTTCCATACATATATATGGGGAGGTAGTAGCTCCAACTCTGATTTACAGTGAAAACTGCAGGAACTTCAAACCGGCACTAGGAAACAGACTGAGAAACCAGAGTAAAGTTTTTCCTGCAACCTGTTCCCTTGGTGCTAGATGAACGAACGTCTCTCCACATGCTCAGTTCTGAGAGATAAGTGTGTGTGAAAGCCTTCCTTCACCTAGATTTTTGGGAACACAAAGTTGCTTTACAGTTGCAAACTCCAATCCATACATATATATGGGGGGGGTACTAGTTCCAAATCGGTTTTACAGTGAAAACTGCAGGAAATTCATACCAGCATTAAGAAACAGACTGAGAAACCAGTGTAAAATTTTCTTCTGCAACCCGTTCCCTTGTTGCTAGATGAACGAACGTCTCTCAACATGCTCTGTTCTGTGAGATATGTGTGTGTGGAATCCGTCCTTCACCTAGCTTGTTGAGAACACAAAGTTTCTTTTGAGTGGCAAACTCCAATCCATACATATATATGGGGATGTACTAGCTCCAACTCGGTTTTACAGTGAAAACTGCAGGAAATTCAAACCGGCACTAGGAAACAGACTGAGAAACCAGAGTAAATGTTCCTCCTGCAACCCGTTCCTTTGGTGCTAGATGAACGGACGTCTCTCCACATGCTCAGTTCTGAGAGATAAGTATGTGTGAAACCCGTCCTTCAGCTTGCTTGTTGGGAACACAAAGTTTCTTTTCAGTTGCAAACTCAACTCCATACATATACATGGGGAGGTACAAGCTCCAACTCTGATTTACAGTGAAAGCTGCAGGAACTTCAAACCGGCACTAAGAAACAGACTGAGAAACCTGAGTAAAAGTTTCCCCTGCAACTCGTTCCCTTGGTGCTAGATGAACGAACGTCTCTCCACATGCTCAGTTCTTAGAGATAAGTGTGTGTGAAAGCCATCCTTCACCTAGATTTTTGGGAACACAAAGTTTCTTTACAGTTGCAAACTCCACTCCATACATACATATGGGGAAGTACTAGCTCCAACTCGGTTTTACAGTGAAAACTGCAGGAACTTCAAACCGGCACTAGGAAACAGACTGAGAAAACAGAGTAAAAGTTTTCCTTCAACCCGTTCCTTTGGAGCTAGTTGAAAGGACGTCTTTCCACATGCTCAGTTCTGAGAGATAAGTGTTTATGAAAGCCGTCCTTCACCTAACTTGTTGGGAACACAAAGTTTCTTTTCTGTGGCAAACCCCACTCCATACATATATATGGGGAGGTACTAACCCCAACACTGTTTTACAGTAAAAACTGAAGGAAATTCCAACCGGCACTATATAACAAACTGAGAAAACAGAGTAAAAGTTTCTCCTGCAACCCGTTCCCTTGGTGCTAGATGAACGAACGTCTCTCCACATGCTCAGTTCTGAGAGATAAGTGTGTGTGAAAGCCGTAATTTACCTAGATTTTTGGAAACACAAAGTTTCTTTTCAGTTGCAAACTCCATTCCATACATATATATGGGGAGGTAGTAGCTCCAAATCTGATTTACAGTGAAAACTGCAGGAAATTCAAACCGGCACTAGGAAACGGACTGAGAAACCAGAGTAAAAGTTTTCCCTGCAAACCTTTCCCTTGTTGCTAGATGAACGAAAGTCTCTCCACATGCTCTATTCTGTGAGATATGTGTGTGTGAAATCCGTCCTTCACCTAGCTTGTTGAGAACACAAAGTTTCTTTTGAGTGGCAAACTCCACACCATACATATATATGGGGTGGTACTAGCTCCAACTCGGTTTTACAGGGAAAGCTGCAAGAAATTCAATCCGGCATTAGGAAACAGACTGAGAAACCTGAGTAAAAGTTTCTCCTGCAACTCGTTCCCTTGGTGCTAGATGAACGAACGTATCTCCACATGCTCAGTTCTTAGAGATAAGTGTGTGGGAAAGCCGTACTTCACCTAGATTTTTGGGAACACAAAGTTTGTTTACAGTTGCAAACTCCACTCCATACATACATATGGGGAGGTACTAGCTCCAACTCTGTTTTACAGTGAAAACTGCAGGAACTTTAAACCGTCAGTAGGAAATATTCAGAGAAACCAGAGTAAAAGTGTCTCCTGCAACCCGTTCCCTTGGTGCTAGATGAACGTAAGTCCCTCCACATGCTCAGATCTCAGAGATAAGTGTGTGTGAAACCCGTCCTTCACATAGATTTTTGGGAACACAAAGTTTCTTTACAGTTGCAAACTCCACTCCATACATATATATGGGGAGGTACTAGCTCCAACTTGGTTTTACAGTGAAAGTTGCAAGAAATTCTAACCGGCACTAGGAAACAGACAGAGAAACCAGAGTAAAGTTTCCCCCGCAAACCATTACCTTGGTGCTAGATGAACGAAAGTCTCTCCACATGCTCAGTTATGAGAGATAAGTTTGTGTGAAAGCCGATCTTCACCTAGTTGTTGGGAACACAATATTTCTTTTCAGTGGCAATCTCCACTCCATACATATATATGGGAATGTACTAGCTCCAACTCGGTTTTACAGTGAAAACTGCAGGAAATTCATACCATCACTAAGAAACAGACTGAGAAACCAGAGTAAAAGTTTCTCCTGCAACCCGTTCCCTTGGTGCTAGATGAACGAACGTCTCTAAACATGCTCAGTTCTGAGAGATAAGTGTGTGAAAGCCGTACTTCACATAGATTTTTGGGAACACAAAGTTTCTTTCCAGTTGCAAACTCCAATCCATAAATATATATGGGGAGGTACTAGCCCCAACTCGGTTTTACAGTGAAAACTGCAGGAACTTCAAAACGGCCCTAGGAAACATACTGAGAAACCAGAGTAAATGTTTCCCTGCAACCTTTTACCTTGGTGCTAGATGAACGAATGTCTCTCCACATGCTCAGTTCTGAGAGATAAGTGTGTGTGAAAGCCGTACTTCACCTAGCTTGTTGGGAACACAAAGTTTCTTTTCAGTGTCAAATTCCACTCCGTACTTTTATATGGGGAGGTACTAGCTCCAACTCGGTTTTACAGTGAAATCTTTAAGAACTTCTAACTGGCACTAGGAAACAGACTGAGAAACCAGAGTAAAATTTACCCTGCAAACCGTTACCTTGTTGCAAGATGAACGAACATCTCTAGACATGCTCAGTAATGAGAGATAAGTGTGTGTGAAAGCCGACCTTCACCTAGTTGTTGGGAACACAAAGTTTCTTTTCAGTGGCTATCTCCACTACATACATATATATGGGGAAGTACAAGCTCCAACTCGGTTTTACAGTGATAACTGCAGGAAATTCATACCGTCACTAAGAAACAGACTGAGAAACCAGAGTAAATATTTCTCCTGCAACCCGTTCTTTTGGTGCTAGATGAACGGACGTCTCTCCACATGCTCAGTTCTGAGAGATAAGTATGTGTGAAACCCGTCCTTCAGCTTGCTTGTTGGGAACACAAAGTTTCTTTTCAGTTGCAAACTCAACTCCATACATATACATGGGGAGGTACAAGCTCCAACTCGGATTTACAGTGAAAGCTGCAGGAACTTCAAACCGGCACTAAGAAACAGACTGAGAATCCAGAGTAAAAGTTTCTCCTGTCACCCGTTCCCTTGGTGCTAGATGAACGAACGTCTCTCCACATGATCAGTTCTGAGAGATAAGTGTGTGTGAAAGCCGTACATCACATAGATTTTTGGGAACACAAAGTTTCTTTTCAGTTGCAAACTCCACTCCATAAATATATATGGGGAGGTACTATCTCCAATTCGGTTTTACAGTGAAAACTGTAGGAATTTCAAAACGGCCCTAGGAAACAGACTGAGAAACCAGAGTAAAAGTTTCCCTGCAACCTGTTACCTTGGTGCTAGATGAACGAATGTCTCTCCACATGCTCAGTTCTGAGAGATAAGTGTGTGTGAAAGCCTTCCTTCAACTAGTTTTTGGTAACACAAAGGTTCTTTTTAGTGGCAAACCCCACTCCATACATATATATGGGGTAGTACTAGCTCCAACTCGATTTTACAGTGAAAACTGCAGGATACTCAAACCGTCTCTAAGAAACAGACTGAGAAACCAGAGTAAAAGTTTCTCCTGCAAAGCGTTCCTTTGGTGCTAGATGAACGAACGTCTTTCCACATGCTCAGTTCTGAGAGATAAGTGTGTGTGAAAGCCGTCATTCACCTAGCTTGTTGGGAACACAAAGTTTCTTTTCAGTGTCAAATTCCATTCCATACTTATATATGGGGAGGTACAAGCTCCAACTCGGTTTTACAGTGAAACCTGCAGGAACTTCAAATGGCACTAGGAAACAGTCTGAGAAACCAGAGTAAAAGTTTCCCCTGCATCCCGTTCCCTTGGTGCTAGATGAACGAACGTCTCTCCACATGCTCATTGCTGAGAGATAAGTGTGTGTGAAAGCCGTATTTCACCTAAATTTTTGGAAACACAAAGTTTCTTTTCAGTTGCAAACTCCACTCCATACATATATATGGGGAGGTACAAGCACCAACTCGGTTTTACAGTGAAAACTGCAGGAACTTCAAAATGTCAGTAGGAAATATTCAGAGAACCCAGAGTAAAAGTGTCTACTGCAACCCGTTCCCTTGGTGCAAGATGAACGTACGTCCCTCCACATGCTCAGATCTGAGAGATAAGTGTGTGTGAAACCCATCCTTCACATAGATTTTTGGGAACACAAAGTTTCTTTACAGTTGCAAACTCCACTCCATACATATATATGGGGAGGGAATAGCTCCAACTCGGTTTTACAGTGAAATTTGCAAGAAATTCTAACCGGCACTAGGAAACAGACTGAGAAACCAGAGTAAAGTTTCCCCCGCAAACCGTTACCTTGGTGCTAGATGAACGAAAGTCTCTCCACATGCTCATTGCTGAGAGATAAGTGTGTGTGAAAGCCGTACTTCACATAGATTTCTGGGAACACAAATTTTCTTTTCAGTTGCAAACTCCACTCCATAAATAATTATGGGGAGGTACTAGCTCCAACTCAGTTTTACAGTGAAAACTGTAGGAACTTCAAACCGGCCCTAGGAAACAGACTGAGAAACCAGAGTAAAAGTTTCCCTGCAACCTGTTATCATGGTCCTAGATGAACGAATGTCTCTACACTTGCTCAGTTCTGAGAGATATGTTTGTTTGACAGCCGTCCTTCACCTAGATTTTTGGAAACACAAAGTTTCTTTTCAGTTGCAAACTCCTTTCCATACATATATATGGGGAGGTAGTAGCTCCAACTCTGATTTACAGTGAAAATTGCAGGAACTTCAAACCGGCACTAGGAAACAGACTGAGAAAACAGAGTAAAAGTTTTTCCTGCAACCCGTTCCCTTGGTGCTAGATGAACGAACGTCTCTCCACATGCTCAGTTCTGAGAGATAAGTGTGTGTGAAAGCCGTCCTTCACCTAGATTTTTGGGAACACAAAGTTGCTTTACAGTTGCAAACTCCAATCCATACATATATATGGGGGGGTACTAGTTCCAAATCGGTTTTACAGTGAAAACTGCAGGAAATTCAAACCAGCATTAAGAAACAGACTGAGAAACCAGTGTAAAAGTTTCTTCTGCAACCCGTTCCCTTGTTGCTAGATGAACGAACGTCTCTCAACATGCTCTGTTCTGTGAGATATGTGTGTGTGGAATCCGTCCTTCACCTAGCTTGTTGAGAACACAAAGTTTCTTTTGAGTGGCAAACTCCAATCCATACATATATATGGGGATGTACTAGCTCCAACTCGGTTTTACAGTGAAAACTGCAGGAAATTCAAACCGGCACTAGGAAACAGACTGAGAAACCAGAGTAAATGTTCCTCCTGCAACCCGTTCCTTTGGTGCTAGATGAACGGACGTCTCTCCACATGCTCAGTTCTGAGAGATAAGTATGTGTGAAACCCGTCCTTCAGCTTGCTTGTTGGGAACACAAAGTTTCTTTTCAGTTGCAAACTCAACTCCATACATATACATGGGGAGGTACAAGCTCCAACTCTGATTTACAGTGAAAGCTGCAGGAACTTCAAACCGGCACTAAGAAACAGACTGAGAATCCAGAGTAAAAGTTTCTCCTGCCACCCGTTCCCTTGGTGCTAGATGAACGAACGTCTCTCCACATGATCAGTTCTGAGAGATAAGTGTGTGTGAAAGCCGTACTTCACATAGATTTTTGGGAACACAAAGTTTCTTTTCAGTTGCAAACTCCACTCCATAAATATATATGGGGAGGTACTATCTCCAAATCGGTTTTACAGGGAAAACTGTAGGAATTTCAAACCGGCCCTAGGAAACAGACTGAGAAACCAGAGTAAAAGTTTCCCTGCAACCTGTTACCTTGGTGCTAGATGAACGAATGTCTCTCCACATGCTCTGTTCTGAGAGATAAGAGTGTGTGAAAGCCGTCCTTCACCTAGATTTTTGGAAACACAAAGTTTCTTTTAAGTTGCAAACTCCTTTCCATACATATATATGGGGAGGTAGTAGCTCCAACTCTGATTTACAGTGAAAACTGCAGGAACTTCAAACCGGCATTAGGAAACAGACTGAGAAACCAGAGTAAAAGTTTTTCCTGCAACCCGTTCCCTTGGTGCTAGATGAACAAACGTCTCTCCACATGCTCAGTTCTGAGAGATAAGTGTGTGTGAAAGCCGTCCTTCACCTAGATTTTTGGGAACTCAAAGTTGCTTTACAGTTGCAAACTCCAATCCATACATATATATGGGTAGGTACTAGTTCAAATCGGTTTTACAGTGAAAACTGCAGGAAATTCAAACCAGCATTAAGAAACAGACTGAGAAACCAGTGTAATAGATCCTTCTGCAACCCGTTCCCTTGTTGCTGATGAACGAACGTCTCTCAACATGCTCTGTTCTGTGAGATATGTGTGTGTGGAATCCGTCCTTCACCTAGCTTGTTGAGAACACAAAGTTTCTTTTGAGTGGCAAACTCCACTCCATACATATATATGGGGATGTACTAGCTCCAACTCGGTTTTACAGTGAAAACTGCAGGAAATTCAAACCGGCACTAGGAAACAGACTGAGAAACCTGAGTAAAAGTTTCCCCTGCAACTCGTTCCCTTGGTGCTAGATGAACGAACGTCTCTCCACATGCTCAGTTCTTAGAGATAAGTGTGTGTGAAAGCCATCCTTCACCTAGATTTTTGGGAACACAAAGTTTCTTTACAGTTGCAAACTCCACTCCATACATACATATGGGGAAGTACTAGCTCCAACTCGGTTTTACAGTGAAAACTGCAGGAACTTCAAACCGGCACTAGGAAACAGACTGAGAAAACAGAGTAAAAGTTTTCCTTCAACCCGTTCCTTTGGAGCTAGTTGAAAGGACGTCTTTCCACATGCTCAGTTCTGAGAGATAAGTGTTTATGAAAGCCGTCCTTCACCTAACTTGTTGGGAACACAAAGTTTCTTTTCTGTGGCAAACCCCACTCCATACATATATATGGGGAGGTACTAACCCCAACACTGTTTTACAGTAAAAACTGAAGGAAATTCCAACCGGCACTATATAACAAACTGAGAAAACAGAGTAAAAGTTTCTCCTGCAACCCGTTCCCTTGGTGCTAGATGAACGAACGTCTCTCCACATGCTCAGTTCTGAGAGATAAGTGTGTGTGAAAGCCGTAATTTACCTAGATTTTTGGAAACACAAAGTTTCTTTTCAGTTGCAAACTCCATTCCATACATATATATGGGGAGGTAGTAGCTCCAAATCTGATTTACAGTGAAAACTGCAGGAAATTCAAACCGGCACTAGGAAACGGACTGAGAAACCAGAGTAAAAGTTTTCCCTGCAAACCTTTCCCTTGTTGCTAGATGAACGAAAGTCTCTCCACATGCTCTATTCTGTGAGATATGTGTGTGTGAAATCCGTCCTTCACCTAGCTTGTTGAGAACACAAAGTTTCTTTTGAGTGGCAAACTCCACACCATACATATATATGGGGTGGTACTAGCTCCAACTCGGTTTTACAGGGAAAGCTGCAAGAAATTCAATCCGGCATTAGGAAACAGACTGAGAAACCTGAGTAAAAGTTTCTCCTGCAACTCGTTCCCTTGGTGCTAGATGAACGAACGTATCTCCACATGCTCAGTTCTTAGAGATAAGTGTGTGGGAAAGCCGTACTTCACCTAGATTTTTGGGAACACAAAGTTTGTTTACAGTTGCAAACTCCACTCCATACATACATATGGGGAGGTACTAGCTCCAACTCTGTTTTACAGTGAAAACTGCAGGAACTTTAAACCGTCAGTAGGAAATATTCAGAGAAACCAGAGTAAAAGTGTCTCCTGCAACCCGTTCCCTTGGTGCTAGATGAACGTAAGTCCCTCCACATGCTCAGATCTCAGAGATAAGTGTGTGTGAAACCCGTCCTTCACATAGATTTTTGGGAACACAAAGTTTCTTTACAGTTGCAAACTCCACTCCATACATATATATGGGGAGGTACTAGCTCCAACTTGGTTTTACAGTGAAAGTTGCAAGAAATTCTAACCGGCACTAGGAAACAGACAGAGAAACCAGAGTAAAGTTTCCCCCGCAAACCATTACCTTGGTGCTAGATGAACGAAAGTCTCTCCACATGCTCAGTTATGAGAGATAAGTTTGTGTGAAAGCCGATCTTCACCTAGTTGTTGGGAACACAATATTTCTTTTCAGTGGCAATCTCCACTCCATACATATATATGGGAATGTACTAGCTCCAACTCGGTTTTACAGTGAAAACTGCAGGAAATTCATACCATCACTAAGAAACAGACTGAGAAACCAGAGTAAAAGTTTCTCCTGCAACCCGTTCCCTTGGTGCTAGATGAACGAACGTCTCTAAACATGCTCAGTTCTGAGAGATAAGTGTGTGAAAGCCGTACTTCACATAGATTTTTGGGAACACAAAGTTTCTTTCCAGTTGCAAACTCCAATCCATAAATATATATGGGGAGGTACTAGCCCCAACTCGGTTTTACAGTGAAAACTGCAGGAACTTCAAAACGGCCCTAGGAAACATACTGAGAAACCAGAGTAAATGTTTCCCTGCAACCTTTTACCTTGGTGCTAGATGAACGAATGTCTCTCCACATGCTCAGTTCTGAGAGATAAGTGTGTGTGAAAGCCGTACTTCACCTAGCTTGTTGGGAACACAAAGTTTCTTTTCAGTGTCAAATTCCACTCCGTACTTTTATATGGGGAGGTACTAGCTCCAACTCGGTTTTACAGTGAAATCTTTAAGAACTTCTAACTGGCACTAGGAAACAGACTGAGAAACCAGAGTAAAATTTACCCTGCAAACCGTTACCTTGTTGCAAGATGAACGAACATCTCTAGACATGCTCAGTAATGAGAGATAAGTGTGTGTGAAAGCCGACCTTCACCTAGTTGTTGGGAACACAAAGTTTCTTTTCAGTGGCTATCTCCACTACATACATATATATGGGGAAGTACAAGCTCCAACTCGGTTTTACAGTGATAACTGCAGGAAATTCATACCGTCACTAAGAAACAGACTGAGAAACCAGAGTAAATATTTCTCCTGCAACCCGTTCTTTTGGTGCTAGATGAACGGACGTCTCTCCACATGCTCAGTTCTGAGAGATAAGTATGTGTGAAACCCGTCCTTCAGCTTGCTTGTTGGGAACACAAAGTTTCTTTTCAGTTGCAAACTCAACTCCATACATATACATGGGGAGGTACAAGCTCCAACTCGGATTTACAGTGAAAGCTGCAGGAACTTCAAACCGGCACTAAGAAACAGACTGAGAATCCAGAGTAAAAGTTTCTCCTGTCACCCGTTCCCTTGGTGCTAGATGAACGAACGTCTCTCCACATGATCAGTTCTGAGAGATAAGTGTGTGTGAAAGCCTTCCTTCAACTAGTTTTTGGTAACACAAAGGTTCTTTTTAGTGGCAAACCCCACTCCATACATATATATGGGGTAGTACTAGCTCCAACTCGATTTTACAGTGAAAACTGCAGGATACTCAAACCGTCTCTAAGAAACAGACTGAGAAACCAGAGTAAAAGTTTCTCCTGCAAAGCGTTCCTTTGGTGCTAGATGAACGAACGTCTTTCCACATGCTCAGTTCTGAGAGATAAGTGTGTGTGAAAGCCGTCATTCACCTAGCTTGTTGGGAACACAAAGTTTCTTTTCAGTGTCAAATTCCATTCCATACTTATATATGGGGAGGTACAAGCTCCAACTCGGTTTTACAGTGAAACCTGCAGGAACTTCAAATGGCACTAGGAAACAGTCTGAGAAACCAGAGTAAAAGTTTCCCCTGCATCCCGTTCCCTTGGTGCTAGATGAACGAACGTCTCTCCACATGCTCATTGCTGAGAGATAAGTGTGTGTGAAAGCCGTATTTCACCTAAATTTTTGGAAACACAAAGTTTCTTTTCAGTTGCAAACTCCACTCCATACATATATATGGGGAGGTACAAGCACCAACTCGGTTTTACAGTGAAAACTGCAGGAACTTCAAAATGTCAGTAGGAAATATTCAGAGAACCCAGAGTAAAAGTGTCTACTGCAACCCGTTCCCTTGGTGCAAGATGAACGTACGTCCCTCCACATGCTCAGATCTGAGAGATAAGTGTGTGTGAAACCCATCCTTCACATAGATTTTTGGGAACACAAAGTTTCTTTACAGTTGCAAACTCCACTCCATACATATATATGGGGAGGGAATAGCTCCAACTCGGTTTTACAGTGAAATTTGCAAGAAATTCTAACCGGCACTAGGAAACAGACTGAGAAACCAGAGTAAAGTTTCCCCCGCAAACCGTTACCTTGGTGCTAGATGAACGAAAGTCTCTCCACATGCTCATTGCTGAGAGATAAGTGTGTGTGAAAGCCGTACTTCACATAGATTTCTGGGAACAAAAATTTTCTTTTCAGTTGCAAACTCCACTCCATAAATAATTATGGGGAGGTACTAGCTCCAACTCAGTTTTACAGTGAAAACTGTAGGAACTTCAAACCGGCCCTAGGAAACAGACTGAGAAACCAGAGTAAAAGTTTCCCTGCAACCTGTTATCATGGTCCTAGATGAACGAATGTCTCTACACTTGCTCAGTTCTGAGAGATATGTTTGTTTGACAGCCGTCCTTCACCTAGATTTTTGGAAACACAAAGTTTCTTTTCAGTTGCAAACTCCTTTCCATACATATATATGGGGAGGTAGTAGCTCCAACTCTGATTTACAGTGAAAATTGCAGGAACTTCAAACCGGCACTAGGAAACAGACTGAGAAAACAGAGTAAAAGTTTTTCCTGCAACCCGTTCCCTTGGTGCTAGATGAACGAACGTCTCTCCACATGCTCAGTTCTGAGAGATAAGTGTGTGTGAAAGCCGTCCTTCACCTAGATTTTTGGGAACACAAAGTTGCTTTACAGTTGCAAACTCCAATCCATACATATATATGGGGGGGTACTAGTTCCAAATCGGTTTTACAGTGAAAACTGCAGGAAATTCAAACCAGCATTAAGAAACAGACTGAGAAACCAGTGTAAAAGTTCCTTCTGCAACCCGTTCCCTTGTTGCTAGATGAACGAACGTCTCTCAACATGCTCTGTTCTGTGAGATATGTGTGTGTGGAATCCGTCCTTCACCTAGCTTGTTGAGAACACAAAGTTTCTTTTGAGTGGCAAACTCCAATCCATACATATATATGGGGATGTACTAGCTCCAACTCGGTTTTACAGTGAAAACTGCAGGAAATTCAAACCGGCACTAGGAAACAGACTGAGAAACCAGAGTAAATGTTTCTCCTGCAACCCGTTCCTTTGGTGCTAGATGAACGGACGTCTCTCCACATGGTCAGTTCTGAGAGATAAGTATGTGTGAAACCCGTCCTTCAGCTTGCTTGTTGGGAACACAAAGTTTCTTTTCAGTTTCAAACTCAACTCCATACATATACATGGGGAGGTACAAGCTCCAACTCGGATTTACAGTGAAAGCTGCAGGAACTTCAAACCGGCACTAAGAAACAGACTGAGAATCCAGAGTAAAAGTTTCTCCTGCTACCCGTTCCTTTGGTGCTAGATGAACGAAAGTCTCTCCACATGATCAGTTCTGAGAGATAAGTGTGTGTGAAAGCCTTCCTTCAACTAGTTTTTGGTAACACAAAGGTTCTTTTCAGTGGCAAACTCCACTCCATACATATATATGGGGTAGTACTAGCTCCAACTCGATTTTACAGTGAAAACTGCAGGATACTCAAACCGTCTCTAAGAAACAGACTGAGAAACCAGAGTAATAGTTTCTCCTGCAAAGCCTTCCTTTGGTGCTAGATGAACGAACGTCTTTTCACATGCTGAGTTCTGAGAGATAAGTGTGTGTGAAAGCCGTCATTCACATAGCTTGTTGGGAACACAAAGTTTCTTTTCAGTGTCAAATTCCACTCCATACTTATATATGGGGAGGTACAAGCTCCAACTCGGTTTTACAGTGAAACCTGCAGGAACTTCAAACCGGCACTAAGAAACAGTCTGAGAAACCAGAGTAAAAGTTTCTCCTGCATCCCGTTCCCTTGGTGCTAGATGAACGAACGTCTCTCCACATGCTCATTGCTGAGAGATAAGTGTGTGTGAAAGCCGTCTTTCACCTAAATTTTTGGAAACACAATGTTTCTTTTCAGTTGCAAACTCCACTCCATACATATATATGGGGAGGTACAAGCTCCAACTCGGTTTTACAGTGAAAACTGCAGGAACTTCAAAATGTCAGTAGGAAATATTCAGAGAAACCAGAGTAAAAGTGTCTACTGCAACCCGTTCCCTTGGTGCAAGATGAACGTACGTCCCTCCACATGCTCAGATCTGAGAGATAAGTGTGTGTGAAACCCATCCTTCACATAGATTTTTGGGAACACAAAGTTTCTTTACAGTTGCAAACTCCACTCCATACATATATATGGGGAGGGAATAGCTCCAACTCGGTTTTACAGTGAAATTTGCAAGAAATTCTAACCGGCACTAGGAAACAGACTGAGAAACCAGAGTAAAGTTTCCCCCGCAAACCGTTACCTTGGTGCTAGATGAACGAAATTCTCTCCACATTCTCAGTTATGAGAAATAAGTGTGTGTGAATGCCGACCTTCACCTAGTTGTTGGGAACAGAAAGTTTCTTTTCAGTGGCAATCTCCACTCCATACATATATATGGGGAATTACTAGCTCCAACTCGGTTTTACAGTGAAAACTGCAGGAAATTCATACCGTCACTAAGAAACAGACTGAGAAACCAGAGTAGTAATTTCTTTTGCAACCCGTTCCTTTGGAGCTAGATGAACGAACGTCTCTCCCCATGCTCAGTTCTGAGAGATAAGTGTGTGTGAAAGCCGTCCTTCACCTAGCATGTTGGGAACACAAAGTTTCTTTTCAGTGGCAAACTCCACTCCATACATATACATGGGGAGGTACAAGCTCCAACTCGGTTTTACAGTGAAAGCTGCAGGAACTTCAAACCGGCACTAAGAAACAGACTGAGAAACCAGAGTAAAAGTTTCCCCTGCCACCCGTTCCCTTGGTGCTAGATGAACGAAAGTCTCTCCACATGCTCAGTTCTGAGAGATATGTGTGTGTGAAAGCCGTCCTTCACTTAGCTTGTTGGGAACACAAAGTTTCTTTTCAGTGTCAAATTCCACTCCATACATATATATGGGGAGGTACTAGCTCCAACTCGGATTTACAGTGAAAACTACAGGAACTTCAAACCGGCATTAGGAAACACACTGAGAAACCAGAGTAAAAGTTTCTCCTGCAACCCGTTCCCTAGGTGCTAGATGAACGAAAGTCTCTCCACATGCTCATTGCTGAGAGATAAGTGTGTGTGAAAGCCGTACTTCACATAGATTTCTGGGAACACAAATTTTCTTTTCAGTTGCAAATTCCACTCCATAAATAATTATGGGGAGGTACTAGCTCCAACTCAGTTTTACAGTGAAAACTGTAGGAACTTCAAACAGGCCCTAGGAAACAGACTGAGAAACCAGAGTAAAAGTTTCCCTGCAACCTGTTACCATGGTCCTAGATGAACGAATGTCTCTACACATGCTCAGTTCTGAGAGATATGTGTGTGTGACAGCCGTCCTTCACCTAGATTTTTGGAAACACAAAGTTTCTTTTCAGTTGCAAACTCCTTTCCATACATATATATGGGGAGGTAGTAGCTCCAACTCTGATTTACAGTGAAAACTGCAGGAACTTCAAACCGGCACTAGGAAAGAGACTGAGAAAACAGAGTAAATGTTTTTCCTGCAACCCGTTCCCTTGGTGCTAGATGAACGAACGTCTCTCCACATGCTCAGTTCTGAGAGATAAGTGTGTGTGAAAGCCGAACTTCACCTAGATTTTTGGGAACACAAAGTTGCTTTACAGTTGCAAACTCCAATCCATACATATATATGGGGAGGTACTAGTTCCAAATCGGTTTTACAGTGAAAACTGCAGGAAATTCAAACCAGCATTAAGAAACAGACTGAGAAACCAGTGTAAAAGTTTCTTCTGCAACCCGTTCCCTTGTTGCTAGATGAACGAACGTCTCTCAACATGCTCTGTTCTGTGAGATATGTGTGTGTGGAATCCGTCCTTCAAATAGCTTGTTGAGAACACAAAGTTTCTTTTGAGTGGCAAACTCCAATCCATACATATATATGGGGATGTACTAGCTCCAACTCGGTTTTACAGAGAAAACTGCAGGAAATTCAAACCGGCACTAGGAAACAGACTGAGAAACCTGAGTAAAAGTTTCTCCTGCAACTCGTTCCCTTGGTGCTAGATGAACGAACGTCTCTCCACATGCTCAGTTCTTAGAGATAAGTGTGTGTGAAAGCCATCCTTCACCTAGATTTTTGGGAACACAAAGTTTCTTTAGAGTTGCAAACTCCACTCCATACATACATATGGGGAAGTACTAGCTCCAACTCGGTTTTACAGTGAAAACTGCAGGAACTTCAAACCGGCACTAGGAAACAGACTGAGAAAACAGAGTAAAAGTATTCCTGCAACCCGTTCCTTTGGAGCTAGTTGAAAGGACGTCTTTCCACATGCTCAGTTCTGAGAGATAAGTGTTTATGAAAGCCGTCCTTCACCTAACTTGTTGGGAAAACAAAGTTTCTTTTCTGTGGCAAACCCCACTCCATACATATATATGGGGAGGTACTAACCCCAACACTGTTTTACAGTAAAAACTGAAGGAAATTCAAACCGGCACTAGATAACAAACTGAGAAAACAGAGTAAAAGTTTCTCCTGCAACCCGTTCCCTTGGTGCTAGATGAACGAACGTCTCTCCACATGCTCAGTTCTGAGAGATAAGTGTGTGTGAAAGCCGTAATTTACCTAGATTTTTGGAAACACAAAGTTTCTTTTCAGTTGCAAACTCCATTCCATACATATATATGGGGAGGTAGTAGCTCCAAATCTGATTTACAGTGAAAACTGCAGGAAATTCAAACCGGCACTAGGAAACGGACTGAGAAACCAGAGTAAAAGTTTTCCCTGCAAACCGTTCCCTTGTTGCTAGATGAACGAAAGTCTATCCACATGCTCTGTTCTGTGAGATATGTGTGTGTGAAATCCGTCCTTCACCTAGCTTGTTGAGAACACAAAGTTTCTTTGAGTGGCAAACTCCACACCATACATATATATGGTGTGGTACTAGCTCCAACTCGGTTTTACAGTGAAAGCTGCAGGAAATTCAATCCGGCATTAGGAAACAGACTGAGAAACCTGAGTAAAGTTTCTCCTGCAACTCGTTCCCTTGGTGCTAGATGAACGTACGTGTCTCCACATGCTCAGTTCTTAGAGATAAGTGTGTGGGAAAGCCGTACTTCACCTAGATTTTTGGGAACACATAGTTTGTTTACAGTTGAAAACTCCACTCCATACATACATATGGGGAGGTACTAGCTCCAACTCTGTTTTACAGTGAAAACTGCAGGAACTTTAATCCGTCAGTAGGAAATATTCAGAGAAACCAGAGTAAAAGTGTCCCTTGCAACCCGTTCCCTTGGTGCTAGATGAACTTAAGTCCCTCCACATGCTCAGATCTCAGAGATAAGTGTGTGTGAAACCCGTCCTTCACATAGATTTTTGGGAACACAAAGTTTCTTTACAGTTGCAAACTCCACTCCATACATATATATGGGGAGGTACTAGCTCCAACTCGGTTTTACAGTGAAAGTTGCAAGAAATTCTAACCGGCACTAGGAAACAGACTGAGAAACCAGAGTAAAGTTTCCCCCGCAAACCATTACCTTGGTGCTAGATGAACAAAAGTCTCCCCACATGCTCAGTTATGAGAGATAAGTTTGTGTGAAAGCCGATCTTCACCTAGTTGTTGGGAACAGAATGTTTCTTTTCAGTGGCAATCTCCACTCCATACATATATATGGGAAAGTACTAGCTCCAACTCGGTTTTACAGTGAAAACTGCAGGAAATTCATACCATCACTAAGAAACAGACTGAGAAACCAGAGAAAAAGTTTCTCCTGTAACTCGTTCCTATGGTGCTAGATGAACGAAAGTCTCTCAACAAGCTCAGTTCTGAGAGATAAGTGTGTGTGAAAGCCGTCCTTCACCTAGCTTGTTGGGAACACAAAGTTTCTTTTCAGTTGCAAACTCCACTGCATACATATACATGGGGAGGTACAAGCTGCAACTCGGTTTTACAGTGAAAGCTGCAGAAACTTCAAACCTGCACTAAGAAACAGACTGAGAAACCAGAGTAAAAGTTTCTCCTGCAACCCGTTCCCTTGGTGCTAGATGAAAGAACGTCTCTAAACATGCTCAATTCTGAGAGTTAAGTGTGTGTGAAAGCCGTACTTCACATAGATTTTTGGGAACACAAAGATTCTTTTCAGTTGCAAACTCCACTCCATACATACATATGGGGAAGTACTAGCTCCAACTCGGTTTTACAGTGAAAACTGCAGGAACTTCAAACCGGCACTAGGAAACAGACTGAGAAAACAGAGTAAAAGTATTCCTGCAACCCGTTCCTTTGGAGCTAGTTGAAAGGACGTCTTTCCACATGCTCAGTTCTGAGAGATAAGTGTTTATGAAAGCCGTCCTTCACCTAACTTGTTGGGAACACAAAGTTTATTTTCTGTGGCAAAACCCACTCCATACATATATATGGGGAGGTACTAACCCCAAAACTGTTTTACAGTAAAAACTGAAGGAAATTCAAACCGGCACTAGATAACAAACTGAGAAAACAGAGTAAAAGTTTCTCCTGCAACCCGTTCCCTTGGTGCTAGATGAACGAACGTCTCTCCACATGCTCAGTTCTGAGAGATAAGTGTGTGTGAAAGCCGTAATTTACCTAGATTTTTGGAAACACAAAGTTTCTTTTCAGTTGCAAACTCCATTCCATACATATATATGGGGAGGTAGTAGCTCCAAATCTTATTTACAGTGAAAACTGCAGGAAATTCAAACCGGCACTAGGAAACGGACTGAGAAACCAGAGTAAAAGTTTTCCCTGCAAACCGTTCCCTTGTTGCTAGATGAACGAAAGTCTATCCACATGCTCTGTTCTGTGAGATATGTGTGTGTGAAATCCGTCCTTCACCTAGCTTGTTGAGAACACAAAGTTTCTTTGAGTGGCAAACTCCACACCATACATATATATGGTGTGGTACTAGCTCCAACTCGGTTTTACAGTGAAAGCTGCAGGAAATTCAATCCGGCATTAGGAAACAGACTGAGAAACCTGAGTAAAGTTTCTCCTGCAACTCGTTCCCTTGGTGCTAGATGAACGTACGTGTCTCCACATGCTCAGTTCTTAGAGATAAGTGTGTGGGAAAGCCGTACTTCACCTAGATTTTTGGGAACACAAAGTTTGTTTACAGTTGAAAACTCCACTCCATACATACATATGGGGAGGTACTAGCTCCAACTCTGTTTTACAGTGAAAACTGCAGGAACTTTAATCCGTCAGTAGGAAATATTCAGAGAAACCAGAGTAAAAGTGTCCCTTGCAACCCGTTCCCTTGGTGCTAGATGAACTTAAGTCCCTCCACATGCTCAGATCTCAGAGATAAGTGTGTGTGAAACCCGTCCTTCACATAGATTTTTGGGAACACAAAGTTTCTTTACAGTTGCAAACTCCACTCCATACATATATATGGGGAGGTACTAGCTCCAACTCGGTTTTACAGTGAAAGTTGCAAGAAATTCTAACCGGCACTAGGAAACAGACTGAGAAACCAGAGTAAAGTTTCCCCCGCAAACCATTACCTTGGTGCTAGATGAACAAAAGTCTCCCCACATGCTCAGTTATGAGAGATAAGTTTGTGTGAAAGCCGATCTTCACCTAGTTGTTGGGAACAGAATGTTTCTTTTCAGTGGCAATCTCCACTCCATACATATATATGGGAAAGTACTAGCTCCAACTCGGTTTTACAGTGAAAACTGCAGGAAATTCATACCATCACTAAGAAACAGACTGAGAAACCAGAGAAAAAGTTTCTCCTGTAACACGTTCCTATGGTGCTAGATGAACGAAAGTCTCTCAACAAGCTCAGTTCTGAGAGATAAGTGTGTGTGAAAGCCGTCCTTCACCTAGCTTGTTGGGAACACAAAGTTTCTTTTCAGTTGCAAACTCCACTGCATACATATACATGGGGAGGTACAAGCTGCAACTCGGTTTTACAGTGAAAGCTGCAGAAACTTCAAACCTGCACTAAGAAACAGACTGAGAAACCAGAGTAAAAGTTTCTCCTGCAACCCGTTCCCTTGGTGCTAGATGAAAGAACGTCTCTAAACATGCTCAGTTCTGAGAGTTAAGTGTGTGTGAAAGCCGTACTTCACATAGATTTTTGGGAACACAAAGATTCTTTTCAGTTGCAAACTCCAATCCATAAATATATATGGGGAGGTACTAGCCCCAACTCGGTTTTACAGTGAAAACTGCAGGAACTTCAAACCGGCCCTAGGAAACAGACTGAGAAACCAGAGTAAATGTTTCCCTGCAACCTTTTACCTTGGTGCTAGATGAACGAATGTCTCTCCACATGCTCAGTTCTGAGAGATAAGTGTGTGTGAAAGCCGTCCTTCACCTAGCTTGTTGGGAACACAAAGTTTCTTTTCAGTGTCAAATTCCACTCCGTAATTTTATATGGGGAGGTACTAGCTCCAACTCGGTTTTACAGTGAAATCTTTAAGAACTTCTAACTGGCACTAGGAAACAGACTGAGAAACCAGAGTAAAATTTACCCTGCAAACCGTTACCTTGTTGCAAGATGAACGAACGTCTCTCCACATGCTCAGTTATGAGAGATAAGTGTGTGTGAAAGCCGACCTTCACCTAGTTGTTGGGAACACAAAGTTTCTTTTCAGTGGCGATCTCCACTACATACATATATATGGGGAAGTACTAGCTCCAAATCGGTTTTACAGTGATAACTGCAGGAAATTCAAACCGTCACTAAGAAACAGACTGAGAAACCAGAGTAAATGTTTCTCCTGCAACCCGTTCCTTTGGTGCTAGATGAACGGACGTCTCTCCACATGCTCAGTTCTGAGAGATAAGTATGTGTGAAACCCGTCCTTCACCTTGATTGTTGGGAACACAAAGTTTCTTTTCAGTTGCAAACTCAACTCCATACATATACATGGGGAGGTACAAGCTCCAACTCGGATTTACAGTGAAAGCTGCAGGAACTTCAAACCAGCACTAAGAAACAGACTGAGAAACCAGAGTAAAAGTTTCTACTGCATCCCGTTCCCTTGGTGATAGATGAACGAACGTCTCTCCACATGCTCATTGCTGAGAGATAAGTGTGTGTGAAAGCCGTCTTTCACCTAAATTTTGGAAACACAAAGTTTCTTTTCAGTTGCAAACTCCACTCCATACATATATATGGGGAGGTACAAGCTCCAACTCGGTTTTACAGTGAAAATTGCAGGAACTTCAAAATGTCAGTAGGAAATATTCAGAGAAACCAGAGTAAAAGTGTCTACTGCAACCCGTTCCCTTGGTGCTAGATGAACGTACGTCCCTCCACATGCTCAGTTCTGAGAGATAAGTGTGTGTGAAACCCATCCTTCACATAGATTTTTGGGAACACAAAGTTTCTTTACAGTTGCAAACTCCACTCCATACATATATATGGGGAGGGAATAGATCCAACTCGGTTTTACAGTGAAATTTGCAAGAAATTCTAACCGGCACTAGGAAACAGACTGAGAAACCAGAGTAAAGTTTCCCCCGCAAACCGTTACCTTGGTGCTAGATGAACGAAATTCTCTCCACATTCTCAGTTATGAGAGATAAGTGTGTGTGAATGCCGACCTTCACCTAGTTGTTGGGAACAGAAAGTTTCTTTTCAGTGGCAATCTCCACTCCATACATATATATGGGGAATTACTAGCTCCAACTCGGTTTTACAGTGAAAACTGCAGGAAATTCATACCGTCACTAAGAAACAGACTGAGAAACCAGAGTAATAGTTTCTTTTGCAACCCGTTCCTTTGGAGCTAAATGAACGAACGTCTCTCCCCATGCTCAGTTCTGAGAGATAATTGTGTTTGAAAGCCGTCCTTCAACTAGCTTGTGGGGAACACAAAGTTTCTATTCAGTGTCAAATTCCACTCCATACTTAAATATGGGGAGGTACTAGTTCCATCTCGGTTTTACAGTGAAAACTGCAGGAACTTCAAACCGGCACTAGGAAACAGACTGAGAAACCAGAGTAAAAGTTTCTCCTGCAACCCGTTCCCTTGGTGCTAGATGAACGAAAGTCTCTCCATATGCTCAGTTATGAGAGATAAGTGTGTGTGAAAGCCGTCCTTCACCTAGCTTGTTGGGAACACAAAGATCCTTTTCAGTGGCAAACTCCTCTCCATAAATACATATGGGTAGTTACAAGCTCCAACTCGGTTTTACAGTGAAAACTGCAGGAACTTCAAACCGGCACTAGGAAACAGACTGAGAAAACAGAGTAAAAGTATTCCTGCAACCCGTTCCCTTGGAGCTAGTTGAAAGGACGTCTTTCCACATGCTCAGTTCTGAGAGATAAGTGTTTATGAAAGCCGTCCTTCACCTAACTTGTTGGGAACACAAAGTTTATTTTCTGTGGCAAAACCCACTCCATACATATATATGGGGAATTACTAACCCCAACACTGTTTTACAGTAAAAATTGAAGGAAATTCAAACCGGCACTAGATAACAAACTGAGAAAACAGAGTAAAAGTTTCTCCTGCAACCCGTTCCCTTGGTGCTAGATGAACGAACGTCTCTCCACATGCTCAGTTCTGAGAGATAAGTGTGTGTGAAAGCCGTAATTTACCTAGATTTTTGGAAACACAAAGTTTCTTTTCAGTTGCAAACTCCATTCCATACATATATATGGGGAGGTAGTAGCTCCAAATCTGATTTACAGTGAAAACTGCAGGAAATTCAAACCGGCACTAGGAAACGGACTGAGAAACCAGAGTAAAAGTTTTCCCTGCAAACCGTTCCCTTGTTGCTAGATGAACGAAAGTCTATCCACATGCTCTTTTCTGTGAGATATGTGTGTGTGAAATCCGTCCTTCACCTAGCTTGTTGAGAACACAAAGTTTCTTTGAGTGGCAAACTCCACACCATACATATATATGGTGTGGTACTAGCTCCAACTCGGTTTTACAGTGAAAGCTGCAGGAAATTCAATCCGGCATTAGGAAACAGACTGAGAAACCTGAGTAAAAGTTTCTCCTGCAACTCGTTCCCTTGGTGCTAGATGAACGTACGTGTCTCCACATGCTCAGTTCTTAGAGATAAGTGTGTGGGAAAGCCGTACTTCACCTAGATTTTTGGGAACACAAAGTTTGTTTACAGTTGAAAACTCCACTCCATACATACATATGGGGAGGTACTAGCTCCAACTCTGTTTTACAGTGAAAACTGCAGGAACTTTAATCCGTCAGTAGGAAATATTCAGAGAAACCAGAGTAAAAGTGTCCCTTGCAACCCGTTCCCTTGGTGCTAGATGAACGTAAGTCCCTCCACATGCTCAGATCTCAGAGATAAGTGTGTGTGAAACCCGTCCTTCACATAGATTTTTGGGAACACAAAGTTTCTTTACAGTTGCAAACTCCACTCCATACATATATATGGGGAGGTACTAGCTCCAACTCGGTTTTACAGTGAAAGTTGCAAGAAATTCTAACCGGCACTAGGAAACAGACTGAGAAACCAGAGTAAAGTTTCCCCCGCAAACCATTACCTTGGTGCTAGATGAACAAAAGTCTCCCCACATGCTCAGTTATGAGAGATAAGTTTGTGTGAAAGCCGATCTTCACCTAGTTGTTGGGAACAGAATGTTTCTTTTCAGTGGCAATCTCCACTCCATACATATATATGGGAAAGTACTAGCTCCAACTCGGTTTTACAGTGAAAACTGCAGGAAATTCATACCATCACTAAGAAACAGACTGAGAAACCAGAGAAAAAGTTTCTCCTGTAACTCGTTCCTATGGTGCTAGATGAACGAAAGTCTCTCAACAAGCTCAGTTCTGAGAGATAAGTGTGTGTGAAAGCCGTCCTTCACCTAGCTTGTTGGGAACACAAAGTTTCTTTTCAGTTGCAAACTCCACTGCATACATATACATGGGGAGGTACAAGCTGCAACTCGGTTTTACAGTGAAAGCTGCAGAAACTTCAAACCTGCACTAAGAAACAGACTGAGAAACCAGAGTAAAAGTTTCTCCTGCAACCCGTTCCCTTGGTGCTAGATGAAAGAACGTCTCTAAACATGCTCAGTTCTGAGAGTTAAGTGTGTGTGAAAGCCGTACTTCACATAGATTTTTGGGAACACAAAGATTCTTTTCAGTTGCAAACTCCAATCCATAAATATATATGGGGAGGTACTAGCCCCAACTCGGTTTTACAGTGAAAACTGCAGGAACTTCAAACCGGCCCTAGGAAACAGACTGAGAAACCAGAGTAAATGTTTCCCTGCAACCTTTTACCTTGGTGCTAGATGAACGAATGTCTCTCCACATGCTCAGTTCTGAGAGATAAGTGTGTGTGAAAGCCGTCCTTCACCTAGCTTGTTGGGAACACAAAGTTTCTTTTCAGTGTCAAATTCCACTCCGTAATTTTATATGGGGAGGTACTAGCTCCAACTCGGTTTTACAGTGAAATCTTTAAGAACTTCTAACTGGCACTAGGAAACAGACTGAGAAACCAGAGTAAAATTTACCCTGCAAACCGTTACCTTGTTGCAAGATGAACGAACGTCTCTCCACATGCTCAGTTATGAGAGATAAGTGTGTGTGAAAGCCGACCTTCACCTAGTTGTTGGGAACACAAAGTTTCTTTTCAGTGGCGATCTCCACTACATACATATATATGGGGAAGTACTAGCTCCAAATCGGTTTTACAGTGATAACTGCAGGAAATTCAAACCGTCACTAAGAAACAGACTGAGAAACCAGAGTAAATGTTTCTCCTGCAACCCGTTCCTTTGGTGCTAGATGAACGGACGTCTCTCCACATGCTCAGTTCTGAGAGATAAGTATGTGTGAAACCCGTCCTTCACCTTGATTGTTGGGAACACAAAGTTTCTTTTCAGTTGCAAACTCAACTCCATACATATACATGGGGAGGTACAAGCTCCAACTCGGATTTACAGTGAAAGCTGCAGGAACTTCAAACCAGCACTAAGAAACAGACTGAGAAACCAGAGTAAAAGTTTCTCCTGCATCCCGTTCCCTTGGTGATAGATGAACGAACGTCTCTCCACATGCTCATTGCTGAGAGATAAGTGTGTGTGAAAGCCGTCTTTCACCTAAATTTTGGAAACACAAAGTTTCTTTTCAGTTGCAAACTCCACTCCATACATATATATGGGGAGGTACAAGCTCCAACTCGGTTTTACAGTGAAAATTGCAGGAACTTCAAAATGTCAGTAGGAAATATTCAGAGAAACCAGAGTAAAAGTGTCTACTGCAACCCGTTCCCTTGGTGCTAGATGAACGTACGTCCCTCCACATGCTCAGTTCTGAGAGATAAGTGTGTGTGAAACCCATCCTTCACATAGATTTTTGGGAACACAAAGTTTCTTTACAGTTGCAAACTCCACTCCATACATATATATGGGGAGGGAATAGATCCAACTCGGTTTTACAGTGAAATTTGCAAGAAATTCTAACCGGCACTAGGAAACAGACTGAGAAACCAGAGTAAAGTTTCCCCCGCAAACCGTTACCTTGGTGCTAGATGAACGAAATTCTCTCCACATTCTCAGTTATGAGAGATAAGTGTGTGTGAATGCCGACCTTCACCTAGTTGTTGGGAACAGAAAGTTTCTTTTCAGTGGCAATCTCCACTCCATACATATATATGGGGAATTACTAGCTCCAACTCGGTTTTACAGTGAAAACTGCAGGAAATTCATACCGTCACTAAGAAACAGACTGAGAAACCAGAGTAATAGTTTCTTTTGCAACCCGTTCCTTTGGAGCTAAATGAACGAACGTCTCTCCCCATGCTCAGTTCTGAGAGATAATTGTGTTTGAAAGCCGTCCTTCAACTAGCTTGTGGGGAACACAAAGTTTCTATTCAGTGTCAAATTCCACTCCATACTTAAATATGGGGAGGTACTAGTTCCATCTCGGTTTTACAGTGAAAACTGCAGGAACTTCAAACCGGCACTAGGAAACAGACTGAGAAACCAGAGTAAAAGTTTCTCCTGCAACCCGTTCCCTTGGTGCTAGATGAACGAAAGTCTCTCCATATGCTCAGTTATGAGAGATAAGTGTGTGTGAAAGCCGTCCTTCACCTAGCTTGTTGGGAACACAAAGATCCTTTTCAGTGGCAAACTCCTCTCCATAAATACATATGGGTAGTTACAAGCTCCAACTCGGTTTTACAGTGAAAACTGCAGGAACTTCAAACCGGCACTAGGAAACAGACTGAGAAAACAGAGTAAAAGTATTCCTGCAACCCGTTCCTTTGGAGCTAGTTGAAAGGACGTCTTTCCACATGCTCAGTTCTGAGAGATAAGTGTTTATGAAAGCCGTCCTTCACCTAACTTGTTGGGAACACAAAGTTTATTTTCTGTGGCAAAACCCACTCCATACATATATATGGGGAATTACTAACCCCAACACTGTTTTACAGTAAAAATTGAAGGAAATTCAAACCGGCACTAGATAACAAACTGAGAAAACAGAGTAAAAGTTTCTCCTGCAACCCGTTCCCTTGGTGCTAGATGAACGAACGTCTCTCCACATGCTCAGTTCTGAGAGATAAGTGTGTGTGAAAGCCGTAATTTACCTAGTATTTGGAAACACAAAGTTTCTTTTCAGTTGCAAACTCCATTCCATACATATATATGGGGAGGTAGTAGCTCCAAATCTGATTTACAGTGAAAACTGCAGGAAATTCAAACCGGCACTAGGAAACGGACTGAGAAACCAGAGTAAAAGTTTTCCCTGCAAACCGTTCCCTTGTTGCTAGATGAACGAAAGTCTATCCACATGCTCTGTTCTGTGAGATATGTGTGTGTGAAATCCGTCCTTCACCTAGCTTGTTGAGAACACAAAGTTTCTTTGAGTGGCAAACTCCACACCATACATATATATGGTGTGGTACTAGCTCCAACTCGGTTTTACAGTGAAAGCTGCAGGAAATTCAATCCGGCATTAGGAAACAGACTGAGAAACCTGAGTAAAAGTTTCTCCTGCAACTCGTTCCCTTGGTGCTAGATGAACGTACGTGTCTCCACATGCTCAGTTCTT
This sequence comes from Camelus dromedarius, assembly GCF_036321535.1. Classification (NCBI taxonomy): domain Eukaryota; kingdom Metazoa; phylum Chordata; class Mammalia; order Artiodactyla; family Camelidae; genus Camelus; species Camelus dromedarius. The sequence continues at coordinate 123,887 of NW_026989750.1, forward strand.
AGAGATAAGTGTGTGGGAAAGCCGTACTTCACCTAGATTTTTGGGAACACAAAGTTTGTTTACAGTTGAAAACTCCACTCCATACATACATATGGGGAGGTACTAGCTCCAACTCTGTTTTACAGTGAAAACTGCAGGAACTTTAATCCGTCAGTAGGAAATATTCAGAGAAACCAGAGTAAAAGTGTCCCTTGCAACCCGTTCCCTTGGTGCTAGATGAACGTAAGTCCCTCCACATGCTCAGATCTCAGAGATAAGTGTGTGTGAAACCCGTCCTTCACATAGATTTTTGGGAACACAAAGTTTCTTTACAGTTGCAAACTCCACTCCATACATATATATGGGGAGGTACTAGCTCCAACTCGGTTTTACAGTGAAAGTTGCAAGAAATTCTAACCGGCACTAGGAAACAGACTGAGAAACCAGAGTAAAGTTTCCCCCGCAAACCATTACCTTGGTGCTAGATGAACAAAAGTCTCCCCACATGCTCAGTTATGAGAGATAAGTTTGTGTGAAAGCCGATCTTCACCTAGTTGTTGGGAACAGAATGTTTCTTTTCAGTGGCAATCTCCACTCCATACATATATATGGGAAAGTACTAGCTCCAACTCGGTTTTACAGTGAAAACTGCAGGAAATTCATACCATCACTAAGAAACAGACTGAGAAACCAGAGAAAAAGTTTCTCCTGTAACTCGTTCCTATGGTGCTAGATGAACGAAAGTCTCTCAACAAGCTCAGTTCTGAGAGATAAGTGTGTGTGAAAGCCGTCCTTCACCTAGCTTGTTGGGAACACAAAGTTTCTTTTCAGTTGCAAACTCCACTGCATACATATACATGGGGAGGTACAAGCTGCAACTCGGTTTTACAGTGAAAGCTGCAGAAACTTCAAACCTGCACTAAGAAACAGACTGAGAAACCAGAGTAAAAGTTTCTCCTGCAACCCGTTCCCTTGGTGCTAGATGAAAGAACGTCTCTAAACATGCTCAGTTCTGAGAGTTAAGTGTGTGTGAAAGCCGTACTTCACATAGATTTTTGGGAACACAAAGATTCTTTTCAGTTGCAAACTCCAATCAATAAATATATATGGGGAGGTACTAGCCCCAACTCGGTTTTACAGTGAAAACTGCAGGAACTTCAAACCGGCCCTAGGAAACAGACTGAGAAACCAGAGTAAATGTTTCCCTGCAACCTTTTACCTTGGTGCTAGATGAACGAATGTCTCTCCACATGCTCAGTTCTGAGAGATAAGTGTGTGTGAAAGCCGTCCTTCACCTAGCTTGTTGGGAACACAAAGTTTCTTTTCAGTGTCAAATTCCACTCCGTAATTTTATATGGGGAGGTACTAGCTCCAACTCGGTTTTACAGTGAAATCTTTAAGAACTTCTAACTGGCACTAGGAAACAGACTGAGAAACCAGAGTAAAATTTACCCTGCAAACCGTTACCTTGTTGCAAGATGAACGAACGTCTCTCCACATGCTCAGTTATGAGAGATAAGTGTGTGTGAAAGCCGACCTTCACCTAGTTGTTGGGAACACAAAGTTTCTTTTCAGTGGCGATCTCCACTACATACATATATATGGGGAAGTACTAGCTCCAAATCGGTTTTACAGTGATAACTGCAGGAAATTCAAACCGGCAGTAAGAAACAGACTGAGAAACCAGAGTAAATGTTTCTCCTGCAACCCGTTCCTTTGGTGCTAGATGAACGGACGTCTCTCCACATGCTCAGTTCTGAGAGATAAGTATGTGTGAAACCCGTCCTTCACCTTGATTGTTGGGAACACAAAGTTTCTTTTCAGTTGCAAACTCAACTCCATACATATACATGGGGAGGTACAAGCTCCAACTCGGATTTACAGTGAAAGCTGCAGGAACTTCAAACCAGCACTAAGAAACAGACTGAGAAACCAGAGTAAAAGTTTCTCCTGCATCCCGTTCCCTTGGTGATAGATGAACGAACGTCTCTCCACATGCTCATTGCTGAGAGATAAGTGTGTGTGAAAGCCGTCTTTCACCTAAATTTTGGAAACACAAAGTTTCTTTTCAGTTGCAAACTCCACTCCATACATATATATGGGGAGGTACAAGCTCCAACTCGGTTTTACAGTGAAAATTGCAGGAACTTCAAAATGTCAGTAGGAAATATTCAGAGAAACCAGAGTAAAAGTGTCTACTGCAACCCGTTCCCTTGGTGCTAGATGAACGTACGTCCCTCCACATGCTCAGTTCTGAGAGATAAGTGTGTGTGAAACCCATCCTTCACATAGATTTTTGGGAACACAAAGTTTCTTTACAGTTGCAAACTCCACTCCATACATATATATGGGGAGGGAATAGATCCAACTCGGTTTTACAGTGAAATTTGCAAGAAATTCTAACCGGCACTAGGAAACAGACTGAGAAACCAGAGTAAAGTTTCCCCCGCAAACCGTTACCTTGGTGCTAGATGAACGAAATTCTCTCCACATTCTCAGTTATGAGAGATAAGTGTGTGTGAATGCCGACCTTCACCTAGTTGTTGGGAACAGAAAGTTTCTTTTCAGTGGCAATCTCCACTCCATACATATATATGGGGAATTACTAGCTCCAACTCGGTTTTACAGTGAAAACTGCAGGAAATTCATACCGTCACTAAGAAACAGACTGAGAAACCAGAGTAATAGTTTCTTTTGCAACCCGTTCCTTTGGAGCTAAATGAACGAACGTCTCTCCCCATGCTCAGTTCTGAGAGATAATTGTGTTTGAAAGCCGTCCTTCAACTAGCTTGTGGGGAACACAAAGTTTCTATTCAGTGTCAAATTCCACTCCATAATTAAATATGGGGAGGTACTAGTTCCATCTCGGTTTTACAGTGAAAACTGCAGGAACTTCAAACCGGCACTAGGAAACAGACTGAGAAACCAGAGTAAAAGTTTCTCCTGCAACCCGTTCCCTTGGTGCTGGATGAACGAACGTCTCTCCACATGCTCATTTCTGAGAGATAATTGTGTGTGAATGCCGTCTTTCACCTAGATTTTTGGGAACACAAAGTTTCTTTACAGTTGCAAACTCCACTGCATAAATATATATGGGTAGGTACTAGTTCCAACTCGATTTTACAGTGAAAACTGCAGGAACTTCAAACCGGCACTAGGAATCAGACTGAGAAAACAGAGTAAAAGTTAGCCTGCAACACGTTCCCTTGGTACTAGATGAACGAACGTCTCTCCACATGTTCAGTTCTGAGAGATAAGTTTGTGTGAATGCCGCCCTTCACCTACATATTTGGGAACACAATGTTTCTTTTCAGTGGCAAACTCCACTCCATAAATATATATGGCGAAGTACTAGCTCCAACTCGGTTTTACAGTGAAAACCGCAGGAAAGTCAAACCGGCACTAGGAAACAGACTGAGAAACCAGAGTAAAAGTTTCTCCTGCAACCCGTTCCCTTGGTGCTAGATGAACGAAAGTCTCTCCACATGCTCAGTTCTGAGAGATAAGTGTGTGTGAAAGCCGTCATTCACCAAGATTTTTGGGAACACAAAGTTTCTTTACAGTTGCAAACTCCACTCCATACATATATATGGGGAGGTACTAGATCCAAATCGGTTTAGAGTGAAAACTGCAAGAACTTAAAACCGGCACTAGGAAACAGAATGATAAAACAGAGTAAAAGTTTCCCCCTGCAACCCGTTCAGTAGTTTTTAGATGAACGAACGTCTCTCTACATGCTCAGTTCTGAGAGATAAGTGTGTGTGAAAGCCGTCCTTCACCTAGATTTTTGGGAACACATAGTTTCTTTACATTTGAAAACTCCAATCCATAAATATATATGGTGAGATAGTAGCTCCAACTCGGTTTTAAAGTAAAAGCTGCAGGCACTTCAAACCGGCACTAGGAAACAGACTGAGAAACCAGAGTAAAATTTCTCCTGCAACCCGTTACCTTGTTGCTAGATGAACGAACGTCTCTGCACATGCTCAATTCCGTGGGAAAAGTGTGTGTGAAATCCGTACTTTACCTAGCTTTTTGGGAACACAAAGTTTCTTTTCAGTGGCAAACTCCACTCCATACATATATATGGGAGGTACTAGCTCCAACTCGGTTTTACAGTGAAAACTGCAGGAAATTCAAACCGGCACTAGGAAACAGACTGAGAAACCAGAGTAAAAGTTTCTCCTGCAACCCGTTCCTTTGGTGCTAGATGAACGAACGTCTCTCCACTTGCTAACTTCTAAGAGATATGTGTGTGTGAAAGCCGTCCTTCACCTAGATTTTTGGGAATACAAAGTTTCTTTTCAGTTGCCAACTCCACTCCATACATATATATGGTTAGGTACTAGCTCCAACTCAGTTTTACAGTGAAAACTGCAAGAACTTCAAACATGCACTAGGAAACAGACTGAGAACCAGAGTAATAGTTTCTCCTGCAACCCGTCCCCTTTGCCCTAGATGAACAAACGTCTCTCCACATGCTCAGTTCTGAGAGATATTTGTGTGTGATAGCCGTACTTCAACTAGCTTATTGTGAACACAAAGTTCCTTTACATTTGCAAACTCCAGTCCATACATATATATGGGTAGGTACTAGCACCAACTCGGTTTTACAGCGAAAACTGCAGGAACTTCAAACCGGCACTAGGAAACAGACTGAGAAACGAGAGTAAAAATTTCCCCTGAAACCCATTCCCTTTCTGCTAGATGGACGAACGTCTCTCCACATGCTCAGTTCTGAGAGATAAGTGTGTGTGAAAGCCGTCCTTCACCTAGATTTTTGGGAACACAAAGTTTCTTTACAGTTTCAAACTCCACTCCATACATATATTTGGGGATGTACAAGCTCCAACTCGGTTTTACAGTGAAAACTGAAGGAACTTCAAACCGGCACTAGGAGACAGACTAGATACCAGAGTAAAGTTTCACCTTCAACCCGTTCCCTTGGTGCTAGATGAACGAACGTCTCTCCACATGCTCATTTCTGAGAGATAAGTGTGTGTGAAAGCCGTGCTTCACCTAGATTTTTGGGAACACAAAGTTTATTTTCAGTGTCAAACTCCACTCCATACATATACATGGGGAGGTACAAGCCCCAACTCGGTTATACAGTGAAAACTGCAGGAACTTCAAACCGACACTAGGAAACAGACTGAGAAACAGAGTAAAAGTTTCTCCTGCAACCCATTACCTTGGTGCTAGATGAACGAACGTCTCTCCACATGCTCAATTCTGAGAGATAATTGTGTGTGAAAGCAGTCCTTCACCTAGCTTATTGTGAACACAAAGTTCCTTTACATTTGCAAACTCCAGTCCATACATATATATGGGTAGGTACTAGCACCAACTCGGTTTTACAGCGAAAACTGCAGGAACTTCAAACCGGCACTAGGAAACAGAATGAGAAACCAGAGTAAAAGCTTCCCCTGCAACCAGTTCCCTTGGTTCTAGATGAAAGAACATCTCTCCACATGCTCATTTCTGAGAGATAAGCGTGTGTGAAAGCCGTCCTTAACTTAGATTTTTGGGAACACAAAGATACTTTACAGTTGAAAACTCCACTCCATAAATATATATGGGGAGGTACTAGTTCCAACTCGGTTTTACAGTGAAAACTGCAGGAACTTCAAACCGGCATTAGGAATGAGACTGAGAAAACAGAGTAAAAGTTAGCCTGCAACACATTCCCTTGGTACTAGATGAACGAACGTCTCTCCACATGTTCAGTTCTGAGAGATAAGTGTGTATGAATGCCGTACTTCACCTACATATTTGGGAACACAAAGTTACATTTCAGTGGCAAACTCCACTCCAAAAATATATATGGGGTGGTACTAGCTCCAACTCGGTTTTACAGTGAAAACCGCAGAAAAGTCAAACCGGCAGTAGGAAACAGACTGAGAAACCAGAGTAAAAGTTTCTCCTGCAACCCGTTCCCTTGGTGCTAGATGAACGAACGTCTCTCCATATGCTCAGTTCTGAGAGAAAAGTGTGTGTGAAAGGCGTCATTCACCAAGATTTTTGGGAACACAAAGTTTCTTTACAGTTGCAAACACCACTCCATACATATATATGGGGAGGTACTAGCTCCAAATCGGTTTAGAGTGAAAACTGCAAGAACTTAAAACCGGCACTAGGAAACAGAATTATAAAACAGAGTAAAAGTTTCCCCTGCAACTCGTTCAGTACTTTTTAGTTGAACGAACGTCTCTCTACATGCTCAGTTCTGAGAGATAAGTGTGTGTGAAAGCCGTCCTTCACCTAGATTTTTGGGAACACATAGTTTCTTTACATTTGCAAACTCCAATCCATAAATATATATGGTGAGGTAGTAGCTCCAACTCAGTTTTAAAGTAAAAGCTGCAGGCACTTCAAACCGGCACAAGGAAACAGACTGAGAAACCAGAGTAAAATTTCTCCTGCAACCCGTTACCTTGTTGCTAGATGAACGAATGTCTCTCCACATGCTCAGTTCTGAGAGATAAGTGTGTGTGAAAGCCGTCCTTCACCTAGCTTGTTGGGAACACAAAGTTTCTTTTCAGTTGCAAACTCCATTCCATACATATACATGGGGAGGTACAAGCTCCAACTCGGTTTTTCAGTGAAAGCTGCAGGAACTTCAAACCGGCACTAAGAAATAGACTGAGAAACCAGAGTAAAAGTTTCCCCTGCCACCCATTCCCTTGATGCTAGATGAACGAAAGTATCTCCACATGCTCAGTTCTGAGAGATTAGTGTTTGTGAAAGACGTCCTTCACCTAGTTGTTGGTAACACAAAGTTTCTTTTCAGTGGTAAACTCCACTCCATACATATATATGGTGTAGTACTAGCTCCAACTCGGTTTTACAGTGAAAACTGAAGGATATTCAAACCTTCTCTAAGAAAAAGACTGAGAAACCAGAGAAAATGTTTCTCCTGCAAACCGTTCCTTTGGTGCTAGATGAACGAACGTCTCTCCACATGCTCAGTTCTGAGAGATATGTGTGTGTGAAAGCCGTCCTTCACCTAGCTTGTTAGGAACACAAAGTTTCTATTCAGTGTCAAATTCCACTCCATACTTATATATGGGGAGGTAAAAGTTCCAACTCGGTTTTACAGTGAAAACTGCAGGAATTTCAAACCGGCACTAGGAATCAGACTGAGAAAACAGAGTAAAAGTTTAACCTGCAACACGTTCCCTTGGTACTAGATGAACGAACGTCTCTCCACATGTTCAGTTCTGAGAGATAATTGTGTTTGAAAGCCGTCCTTCAATTAGCTTGTTGGGAACACAAAGTTTCTATTCAGTGTCAAATTCCACTCCATACTTATATATGGGGAGGTACTAGTTCCATCTCGGTTTTACAGTGAAAACTGCAGGAACTTCAAACCGACACTAGGAAACAGACTGAGAAACCAGAGTAAAAGTTTCTCCTGCAACCTGTTCCCTTGGTGCTGGATGAACGAACGTCTCTCCACATGCTCATTTCTGAGAGATAATTGTGTGTGAATGATGTCTTTAACATAGATTTTTGGGAACACAAAGTTTCTTTACAGTTGCAAACTCCACTCCATACATATATATGGGGAGGTACAAGCTCCAACTCGGTTTTACAGTGAAAACTGCAGGAACTTCAAACCGGAAGTAGGAAATATTCAGAGAAACCAGAGTAAAAGTTTCTCCTGTAACCCGTTCCCTTGGTGCTAGATGAAAGAAGGTCTCTCCACATGCTCATTTCTGAGAGATAAGTGTGTGTGAAAGCCGTGCTTCACCTAGATTTTTGGGAACACAAAGTTTCTTTTCAGTGTCAAACTCCACTCCATACATATACATGGGGTGGTACAAGCCCCAACTCGTTTATACAGTGAAAACTGCAGGAACTTCAAACCGGCACTAGGAAACAGACTGAGAAACAGAGTAAAAGCTTCCCCTGCAACCAGTTCCCTTGGTGCTAGATGAACGAACGTCTCTCAACATGCTCAGTTCTGAGAGATAAGCGTTTGTGAAAGCCGTCCTTAACTTAGCTTTTTGGGAACACAAAGATTCTTTACAGTTGAAAACTACACTCCATAAATATATATGGGGAGGTACTAGTTCCAACTCGGTTTTATAGTGAAAACTGCAGGAACTTCAAACCGGCACTAGGAATCAGACTGAGAAAACAGAGTAAAAGTTAGCCTGCAACACATTCCCTTGGTACTAGATGAACGAACGTCTCTCCACATGTTCAGTTCTGAGAGATAAGTGTGTGTGAATGCCGTCCTTCAACTACATATTGGGGAACACAAAGTTTCTTTTCAGTGGCAAACTCCACTCCATAAATATATATGGGGAAGTACTAGCTCCAACTCGGTTTTACAGTGAAAACCGCAGGAAAGTCAAACCGGCACTAGGAAACAGACTGAGAAACCAGAGTAAAAGTTTCTCCTGCAACACTTTCCCTTGGTGCTAGATGAACGAACGTCTCTCCACATGCTCATTTCTGAGAGATAATTGTGTGTGAATGATGTCTTTAACCTAGATTTTTGGGAACACAAAGTTTCTTTACAGTTGCAAACTCCACTCCATACATATATATGGGGAGGTACAAGCTCCAACTCGGTTTTACAGTGAAAACTGCAGGAACTTCAAACCGGAAGTAGGAAATATTCAGAGAAACCAGAGTAAAAGTTTCTCATGCAACCCGTTCCCTTGGTGCTAGATGAAAGAAGGTCTCTCCACATGCTCATTTCTGAGAGATAAGTGTGTGTGAAAGCCGTGCTTCACCTAGATTTTTGGGAACACAAAGTTTCTTTTCAGTGTCAAACTCCACACCATACATATATATGGGGAGGTACTAGCTCCAAATCGGTTTAGAGTGAAAACTGCAAGAACTTAAACCTGGCACTAGGAAACAGAATTATAAAACAGAGTAAAAGTTTCCCCTGCCACCCGTTCAGTACTTTTTAGTTGAACGAACGTCTCTCTACATGCTCAGTTCTGAGAGATAAGTGTGTGTGAAAGCCGTCCTTCACATAGATTTTTGGGAACACATAGTTTCTTTACATTTGCAAACTCCAATCCATAAATATATATGGTGAGGTAGTAGCTCCAACTCTGTTTTAAAGTAAAAGCTGCAGGAACTTCAAACCGGCACTAAGAAATAGACTGAGAAACCAGAGTAAAAGTTTCCCCTGCCACCCATTCCCTTGATGCTAGATGAACGAAAGTCTCTCCACATGCTCAGTTCTGAGAGATTAGTGTTTGTGAAAGACGTCCTTCACCTAGTTGTTGGTAACACAAAGTTTCTTTTCAGTGGTAAACTCCACTCCATACATATATATGGTGTAGTACTAGCTCCAACTCGATTTTACAGTGAAAACTGAAGGAAATTCAAACCTTCTCTAAGAAAAAGACTGAGAAACCAGAGAAAATGTTTCTCCTGCAAACCGTTCCTTTGGTGCTAGATGAACGAACGTCTCTCCACATGTTCAGTTCTGAGAGATAATTGTGTTTGAAAGCCGTCCTTCAATTAGCTTGTTGGGAAAACAAAGTTTCTATTCAGTGTCAAATTCCACTCCATACTTATATATGGGGAGGTACTAGTTCCATCTCGGTTTTACAGTGAAAACTGCAGGAACTTCAAACCGACACTAGGAAACAGACTGAGAAACCAGAGTAAAAGTTTCTCCTGCAACCTGTTCCCTTGGTGCTGGATGAACGAACGTCTCTCCACATGCTCATTTCTGAGAGATAATTGTGTGTGAATGATGTCTTTAACATTGATTTTTGGGAACACAAAGTTTCTTTACAGTTGCAAACTCCACTCCATACATATATATGGGGAGGTACAAGCTCCAACTCGGTTTTACAGTGAAAACTGCAGGAACTTCAAACCGGAAGTAGGAAATATTGAGAGAAACCAGAGTAAAAGTTTCTCCTGCAACCCGTTCCCTTGGTGCTAGATGAAAGAAGGTCTCTCCACATGCTCATTTCTGAGAGATAAGTGTGTGTGAAAGCCGTGCTTCACCTAGATTTTTGGGAACACAAAGTTTCTTTTCAGTGTCAAACTCCACTCCATACATATACATGGGGAGGTACAAGCCCCAACTCGTTTATACAGTGAAAACTGCAGGAACTTCAAACCGGCACTAGGAAACAGACTGAGAAACAGAGTAAAAGCTTCCCCTGCAACCAGTTCCCTTGGTGCTAGATGAACGAACGTCTCTCAACATGCACAGTTCTGAGAGATAAGCGTTTGTGAAAGCCGTCCTTAACTTAGCTTTTTGGGAACACAAAGATTCTTTACAGTTGAAAACTACACTCCATAAATATATATGGGGAGGTACTAGTTCCAACTCGGTTTTATAGTGAAAACTGCAGGAACTTCAAACCGGCACTAGGAATCAGACTGAGAAAACAGAGTAAAAGTTAGCCTGCAACACATTCCCTTGGTACTAGATGAACGAACGTCTCTCCACATGTTCAGTTCTGAGAGATAAGTGTGTGTGAATGCCGTCCTTCAACTACATATTGGGGAACACAAAGTTTCTTTTCAGTGGCAAACTCCACTCCATAAATATATATGGGGAAGTACTAGCTCCAACTCGGTTTTACAGTGAAAACCGCAGGAAAGTCAAACCGGCACTAGGAAACAGACTGAGAAACCAGAGTAAAAGTTTCTCCTGCAACACTTTCCCTTGGTGCTAGATGAACGAACGTCTCTCCACATGCTCATTTCTGAGAGATAATTGTGTGTGAATGATGTCTTTAACCTAGATTTTTGGGAACACAAAGTTTCTTTACAGTTGCAAACTCCACTCCATACATATATATGGGGAGGTACAAGCTCCAACTCGGTTTTACAGTGAAAACTGCAGGAACTTCAAACCGGAAGTAGGAAATATTCAGAGAAACCAGAGTAAAAGTTTCTCATGCAACCCGTTCCCTTGGTGCTAGATGAAAGAAGGTCTCTCCACATGCTCATTTCTGAGAGATAAGTGTGTGTGAAAGCCGTGCTTCACCTAGATTTTTGGGAACACAAAGTTTCTTTTCAGTGTCAAACTCCACTCCATACATATATATGGGGAGGTACTAGCTCCAAATCGGTTTAGAGTGAAAACTGCAAGAACTTAAAACCGGCACTAGGAAACAGAATTATAAAACAGATTAAAAGTTTCCCCTGCAACCCGTTCAGTACTTTTACTTGAACGAACGTCTCTCTACATGCTCAGTTCTGAGAGATAAGTGTGTGTGAAAGCCGTCCTTCACCTAGATTTTTGGGAACACATAGTTTCTTTACATTTGCAAACTCCAATCCATAAATATATATGGTGAGGTAGTAGCTCCAACTCTGTTTTAAAGTAAAAGCTGCAGGCACTTCAAACCGGCACAAGGAAACAGACTGAGAAACCAGAGTAAAATTTCTCCTGCAACCCGTTACCTTGTTGCTAGATGAACGAATGTCTCTCCACATGCTCAGTTCTGAGAGATAAGTGTGTGTGAAAGCCGTCCTTCACCTAGTTTGTTGGGAACACAAAGTTTCTTTTCAGTTGCAAACTCCATTCCATACATATACATGGGGAGGTACAAGCTCCAACTCGGTTTTTCAGTGAAAGCTGCAGGAACTTCAAACCGGCACTAAGAAATAGACTGAGAAACCAGAGTAAAAGTTTCCCCTGCCACCCATTCCCTTGATGCTAGATGAACGAAAGTCTCTCCACATGCTCAGTTCTGAGAGATTAGTGTTTGTGAAAGACGTCCTTCACCTAGTTGTTGGTAACACAAAGTTTCTTTTCAGTGGTAAACTCCACTCCATACATATATATGGTGTAGTACTAGCTCCAACTCGGTTTTACAGTGAAAACTGAAGGAAATTCACACCTTCTCTAAGAAAAAGACTGAGAAACCAGAGAAAATGTTTCTCCTGCAAACCGTTCCTTTGGTGTTAGATGAACGAACGTCTCTCCACATGCTCAGTTCTGAGAGATATGTGTGTGTGAAAGCCGTCCTTCACCTAGCTTGTTAGGAACACAAATTTTCTATTCAGTGTCAAATTCCACTCCATACTTATATATGGGGAGGTAATAGTTCCAACTCGGTTTTACAGTGAAAACTGCAGGAATTTCAAACCGGCACTAGGAATCAGACTGGAAAACAGAGTAAAAGTTAAACCTGCAACACGTTCCCTTGGTACTAGATGAACGAACGTCTCTCCACATGTTCAGTTCTGAGAGATAAGTGTGTGTGAAAGCCGTCCTTCACCTACATATTTGGGAACACAAAGTTTCTTTTCAGTGGCAAACTCCACTCCATACATATATATGGGGAGGTACTAGCTCCAAATCGGTTTAGAGTGAAAACTGCAAGAACTTAAAACCGGCACTAGGAAACAGACTGATAAAACAGAGTAAAAGTTTCTCCTGCAACCCGTTCAGTAGTTTCTAGATGAACGAACGTCTCTCTACAATCTCAGTTCAGAGAGATAAGTGTGTGTGAAAGCTGTCCTTCACCTAGATTTTTGGGAACACATAGTTTCTTTACATTTGCAAATTCCAATCCATAAATATATATGGGGAGGTAGTAGCTCCAACTCGGTTTTAAAGTAAAAGCTGCAGGCACTTCAAACCGGCACTAGGAAACAGACTGAGAAACCAGAGTAAAGTTTCTCCTGCAACCCGTTACCTTGTTGCTAGATGAACGAACGTCTCTGCACATGCTCAATTCTGTGGGAAAATTGTGTGTGAAATCCGTACTATACCTAGCTTGTTGGGAACACAAAGCTTCTTTTCAGTGACAAACTCCACTCCATACTTATATATGGGGAGGTACTAGTTCCATCTCGGTTTTACAGTGAAAACTGCAAGAAATTCAAAATGGCACTAAGAAACAGACTGAGAAACCAGAGTAAAAGTTTCTCCTGAAAACCGTTCCTTTGGTGCTAGATGAACGAACGTCTTTCCACATGCTCAGTTCTGAGAGATAATTGTGTTTGAAAGCCGTCCTTCAATTAGCTTCTTGGGAACACAAAGTTTCTATTCAGTGTCAAATTCCACTCCATACTTATATATGGGGAGGTACTAGTTCCATCTCGGTTTTACAGTGAAAACAGCAGGAACTTCAAACCGACACTAGGAAACAGACTGAGAAACCAGAGTAAAAGTTTCTCCTGCAACCTGTACACTTGGTGCTGGATGAACGAACGTCTCTCCACATGCTCATTTCTGAGAGATAATTGTGTGTGAATGATGTCTTTAACCTAGATTTTTGGGAACACAAAGTTTCTTTACAGTTGCAAACTCCACTCCATACATATATATGGGGAGGTACAAGCTCCAACTCGGTTTTACAGTGAAAACTGCAGGAACTTCAAACCGGAAGTAGGAAATATTCAGAGAAACCAGGGTAAAAGTTTCTCCTGCAACCCGTTCCCTTGGTGCTAGATGAAAGAAGGTCTCTCCACATGCTCATTTCTGAGAGATAAGTGTGTGTGAAAGCCGTGCTTCACCTAGATTTTTGGGAACACAAAGATTCTTTTCAGTGTCAAACTCCACTCGATACATATACATGGGGAGGTACAAGCCCTAACTCGTTTATACAGTGAAAACTGCAGGAACTTCAAACCGGCACTAGGAAACAGACTGAGAAACAGAATAAAAGCTTCCCCTGCAACCAGTTCCCTTGGTGCTAGATGAACGAACGTCTCTCATCATGCTCAGTTCTGAGAGATAAGCGTTTGTGAAAGCCGTCCTTAACTTAGCTTTTTGGGAACACAAAGATTCTTTACAGTTGAAAACTACACTCCATAAATATATATGGGGAAGTACTAGCTCCAACACGGTTTTACAGTGAAAACCGAAGGAAAGTCAAACCGGCACTAGGAAACAGACTGAGAAACCAGAGTAAAAGTTTCTCCTGCAACCCTTTCCCTTGGTGCTAGATGAACGAACGTCTCTCCACATGCTCAGTTCTGAGAGAAAAGTGTGTGTGAAAGCCGTCATTCACCAAGATTTTTGGGAACACAAAGTTCCTTTACAGTTGCAAACTCCACTCCATACATATATATGGGGAGGTACTAGCTCCAAATCGGTTTAGAGTGAAAACTGCAAGAACTTAAAACCGGCACTAGGAAACAGAATGATAAAACAGAGTAAAAGTTTCCCCTGCAACCCGTTCAGTAGTTTTTAGATGAACGAACGTCTCTCTACATGCTCAGTTTTGAGAGATAAGTGTGAGTGAAAGCCGTCCTTCACCTAGATTTTTGGGAACACATAGTTTCTTTACATTTGCAAACTCCAATCCATAAATATATATGGTGAGATAGTAGCTCCAACTCGGTTTTAAAGTAAAAGCTGCAGGCACTTCAAACCGGCACTAGGAAACAGACTTAGAAACCAGAGTAAAGTTTCTCCTGCAACCCGTTACCTTGTTGCTAGATGAACTAACGTCTCTGCACATGCTCAATTCTGTGGGAAAAGTGTGTGTGAAATCCGTACTTTACCTAGCTTGTTGGGAACACAAAGTTTCTTTTCAGTGGCAAACTCCACTCCATACATATATATGGGGAGGTACTAGCTCCAACTCGGTTTTACAGTGAAAACTGCAGGAAATTCAAACCGGCACTAGGAAACAGACTGAGAAACCAGAGTAAAAGTTTCTCCTGCAACCCGTTCCTTTGGTGCTAGATGAACGAACGTCTCTCAACATGCTCAGTTCTGAGAGATAAGTGTGTGTGAAAGCCGCCTTCACCTAGCTTGTTGGGAACACAAAGTTTCTTTTCAGTTGCAAACTCCTCTCCATAGATATATATGGGGAGGTACTAGCTCGAACTCGGTTTTACAGTGAAAACTGCAGGAACTTCAAACCAGCAGTAGGAAACATACTGAGAAACCAGAGTAAAAGTTTCTCCTGCAACCCGTTCCCTTGGTGCTAGATGAACGAACGTCTCTCCACTTGCTAACTTCTAAGAGATATGTGTGTGTGAAAGCCGTCCTTCACCTAGATTTTTGGGAAAACAAAGTTTCTTTTCAGTTGCCAACTCCACTCCATACATATATATGGTTAGGTACTAGCTCCAACTCAGTTTTACAGTGAAAACTGCAGGAACTTCAAACATGCACTAGGAAACAGACTGAGAACCAGAGTAATAGTTTCTCCTGCAACCCGTCCCCTTTGCCCTAGATGAACGAACGTCTCTCCACATGCTCAGTTCTGATAGATATGTGTGTGTGATAGCCGTACTTCAACTAGCTTGTTGGGAACACAAAGTTTCTTTTCATTTGAAAACCCCACTCCATACATATATATGGGGAAGTACATGCTCCAAAACGGTTTGACAGTGAAAACTGCAGGAAATTCAAACCGGCACTAGGAAACAGACTGAGAAACGAGAGTAAAAATTTCCCCTGAAACCCATTCCCTTTCTGCTAGATGGACGAACGTCTCTCCACATGCTCAGTTCTGAGAGATAAGTGTGTGTGAAAGCCGTCCTTCACCTAGATTTTTGGGAACACAAAGTTTCTTTACAGTTTCAAACCCCACTCCATACATATATTTGGGGATGTACAAGCTCCAACTCGGTTTTACAGTGAAAACTGCAGGAACTTCAAACCGGCACTAGGAGACAGACTAGATACCAGAGTAAAGTTTCTCCTTCAACCCGTTCCCTTGGTGCTAGATGAACGAACGTCTCTCCACATGCTTAGTTCTGAGAGATAATTGTGTGTGAAAGCCGTCCTTCACCTAGATTTTTGGGAACACAAAATTTCTTTACAGTTGCAAATTCCACTCCATACATATATATGGGGAGGTACTTGCTCCAACTCGGTTTTACAGTGAAAGCTGCAGGAACTTCAAACCGGCACTAGGAAACAGACTGAGAATCGAGAGTAAAAGGTTCTCCTAGAAACAGTTCCATTTGTGCTAGATGGAAGAAATTCTCTCCACATGCTCATTTCTGAGAGATAAGTGTGTGTGAAAGCCGTCTTTCCCCTAGCTTGTAGGGAACACAAAGTTTATTTTCAGTTGCCAACTCAAGTCCATACATATATATGCGGAGGTACAAGCTCAAACTCGGTTTTACAGTGAAAACTGCAGGAACTTCAAACCGGAACTAGGAAACAGACTGAGAAATCAGAGTAAAAGTTTCTCTTGCAACCCGTCACTTTTGCGCTATATTAACGAACGTCTCTCCACATGCTCAATTCTGAGAGATATGAGTGTGTGATAGCCGTACTTCACCTAGCTTGTTGGGAACACAAAGTTTCTTTTCATTTAAAAACCCCACTCAATAAAAATATATGGGTAGGTACATGTTCCAACACGGTTTGACACTGCAAACTGCAGGAACTTCAAACCGGAACTAGGAAAAAGACTGAGAAACCAGAGTAAAAGTTTATCCTGCAACCCGTTCCTTATTGCTAGATGAACGAACGTCTCTCCACATGCTCAGATCTGAGAGATAATGTGTGTGAAAGCCGTCCTTCACTTAGATTTTTGGGAACACAAAGTTTCTTTACAGTTGCATACTCCAATCCATACATATATATGGGGAGGTACAAGCTCCATCTCGGTTTTACACTGAAAACTGCAGGAGCTTCAAACCGGCACTAGGAAACAGACTGAGAAACCAGAGTAAAATTTTCTGCTGCAACCCGTTCCCTTGGTGATAGATGAATGATCGTCTCTATACATGCTAAGTTCTGAGAGATATGTGTTTGTGAAAGCCGTCCTTCACTTAGATTTTGGGAACACAAAATTTCTTTTCAGTTGCAAACTCCACTCCATACATATATATGGGGAAGAACAGGTTCCAACTCGGTTTTACAGTGAAAACTGCAGGAAATTCAAACAGGCACTATTAAACAGACTTAGAAAACAGAGTAAAAGTTTCTCCTGCAACAAGTCACTTTTGCTCTAAATGAACGAAAGTCTCACCACATGCTCAGTTCTTAGAGATATGTGTGTGTGAAAGCCGTTCTTCACCTAGATTTTTGGGAAAACAAAGTTTCTTTTCAGTTGAGTACACCACTCCATACATATATAAGGGAATGTACTAGCTATAACTCAATTTTAAAGTGAAAACTGCAGGAACTTCAAACCGGCACTAGGAAATAGACTGAGAAACCAGAGTAAAAGTTTCTCCTGCAACCCGTTCCCTTGGTGCTAGATGAACGAACGTCTCTAGACCTGCTCAGTTCTGAGAAATATGAGTGTGTATAGCCGTACTTCACCTAGCTTGTTGGGAACACAAAGTTTCTTTTCATTTAAAAACACCACTCCATACATATATATGGGGAGGTACATGCTCCAACACGGTTTGACACTGCAAACGGCAGGAACTTCAAACCAGCACTAGGAAAAAGACTGAGAAACCAGAGTAAAAGTTCTCCTAAAAACCGTTCCATTTTGCTAGATGAACGAACGTCTCTCCACATGCTCAGTTCTGAGAGATAAGTGTGTGTGAAAGCCGTCCTTCACCTAGCTTGTTGGGAACACAAAGTTTCTTTTCAGTTGCCAACTCCACTCCATAAATATATATGGGGAGGTACTAGCTCCAACTCGGTTTTACATTGAAAACTGCAGGAACTTCAAACCGACACTAGGAAACAGACTGAGAAACCAGAGTAAAAGTTTCTCCTGCAAACCGTTCCCTTTCTGCTAGATGAACGAACGTCTCTCCACATGCTCAGTTCTGAGACATATTTGTGTGTGACAGCTGTCCTTCACCTAGATTGTTGGGAACACAAAGTTTCTTTTCACTTGCAAACTCCACTCCATATATATATATATATGGGGAGTTAAGAACTCCAACTAGATTTATAGTGAATATTGCACTAAATTAAAACTGGCACTAGGAAACAGACTGGGAAACCAGAGTAAAAGTTTCTCCTGCAACCCGTTCCTTTTTGCTAGATGAACGAGCTTCTCTCCACATGCTCAGTTCTGAGAGATAAGTGTGTGTGAAAGCCGTCCTTCACCTAGATTTTTGGGAACACAAAGATTCTTTTCAGTTGCAAACTCCACTCCATACATATATTGGGGAGGAACAGGTTCCAACTCGGTTTTACAGTGAAAACTGCAGGAACATGAAACACGCACTAGGAAACAGACTGAGAAAACAGAGTAAAAGTTTCTCCTGCAACCTGTTCCTTTGGTGATAAATGAACGAACGCCTCTCCAAATGCTCAGTTCTTAGAGATATGTGTGTGTGAAAGCCGTCCTTCACCTAGATTTTTGGGAAAAAAAAGTTTCTTTTCAGTTGCCAACTCCACTCCATAATTATATATGGGGAGGTACTAGTTCCAACTCAGTTTTACAGTGAAAACTGCAGGAACTTAAAACCGGCACTAGGAAACAGACTGAGAAACCAGAGTAAAAGTTTCTCCTGCAACCCGTTCCCTTGGTGCTAGATGAACGAACGTCTCTCCACATGCTCAGTTCTGACAGATAAGTGTGTGTGAAACCCGTCCTTCACCTAGATTTTTGAGAACACATAGTTGCTTACAGTTGCAAATTCTACTCCATAAATACATATGGGGAGGTACTAGCTCCAACTCGGTTTTACAGTGAAAGCTGCAGGAACTTCAAACCGGCACTAGGAAACAGAATGAGAAACCAGAGTAAAAGTTTCTCCTGCAACACTTTCCCAATTGTGCTAGAGGAACGAACGTCTTTCCACATGCTCAGTTCTGAGAAATAAGTGTGTGTGAAAGCCGTCCTTCACCTAGATTTTTGGGAACACAAAGTTTCTTTACAGTGGCAAACTCCACTCCAAAATTATATATGGGGAGTTACAAGCTCCAACTCGGTTTTACAGTGAAAACTGCAGGAACTTCAAACCGGCACTAGGAATCAGACTGAGAAACCAGAGTAAAAGTTTCTCCGGCAACCCGTTCCCTTGTTGCTAGATGAACGAACGTCTCTCCACATGCTCAGTTCTGAGAGATAAGTGTGTGTGATAGCCGTTCTTCACCTAGCTTGTTGGGAACACAAAGATTCTTTTCAGTGTCAAACCCCAATCCATACATATATATGGGGAGGTACTAGCCCCAAAACTGTTTTACAGTGAAAACTGCAGGAACTTCAAACCGGCACTAGGAAACAGACTGAGAAACCAGAGTAAAAGTTTCTCTTGCAACCCGTTCCCTTGAAGCTAGATGAACGAACGTCTCTCCACATGCTCAGTTCTGAGAGATAAGTGTGTGTGAAAGCCGAGCTTCACTTAGATTTTTGGGAACACAAAGTTTCTTTTCAGTTGCCAACTCAACTCCATACATATATATGGGGTGGTAATAGATCCAACTCAGATTTACAGTGAAAACTGCAGGAACTTCAAAACGGCACTAGGAAACAGACTGAGAAAACAGAGTAAAATTTTCCCTGCAAACTGTTCCCTTGGTGCTAGATGAACGAATGTCTCTCCACATGCTCAGTTCTGAGAGATAAGTGTGTGTGAAAGCCGTCCTTCACATAGAATTTTGGGAACACAAAGTTTCTTTTCAGTTGCCAACACCACTCCATACATATATATATTGGGTGGTAATAGCTCCAAATCGGTTTTACAGTGAAAGCTGCAGGAACTTCAAACCGGCACTAGGAAACAGACTGAGAAACCAGAGTAAAAGCTTCTCCTGCAACCCGTTCCCTTAGTGCTAGATGAACGAAAGTCTCTCCACATGCTCATTTCTGAGAGATAAGTGTGTGTGATAGCCGTTCTTCACCTAGCTTGTTGGGAACACAAAGATTCTTTTCAGTGTCAAACCCCACTCCAAACATATATATGGGGAGGTACTAGCTCCAACACGGTTTTATAGTGAAAATTGCAGGAACTTCAAACCGGCACTAGGAAACAGACTGAGAAACCAGAGTAAAAGTTTCTCTTGCAACCCGTTCCCTTGGTGCTAGATGAACGAACGTCTCTCCACATGCTCAGTTTTGAGAGATAAGTGTGTGTGAAAGCCGAGCTTCAACTAGATTTTTGGGAACACAAAGTTTCTTTTCAGTTGCGAACTCCACTCCAAACATATATATGGGGTGGTAATAGATCCAACTCAGATTTACAGTGAAAACTGCAGGAACTTCAAACCGGCACTAGGAAACAGACTGAGAAAACAGAGTAAAATTTTCCCTGCCAACCGTTCCCTTTGTGCTAGATGAAAGAAAGTCTCTCCACATGCTCATTTCTGAGAGATGTGTGTGTGACAGCCGTCCTACAACAAGATTTTTGGGAACACAAAGTTGTTTAGAGTTGCAAACACCTCTCCATACCTATATATGGGGAGGTACAAGCTCCAACTCTGTTTTACACTGAAAACTGCAGGAAATTCAAACCGGCACTAGGAAACAGACTGAGAAAACAGAGTAAAAGTTGCTCCTGCAAACCGTTCCTTTGGTGCTAGATGAACGAATGTCTCTCCACATGTTCAGTTCTGAGAGATAAGTGTGTGTGAAAGCCGTCTTTCACCTAGATTTTTGGGTACACAAAGTTTCTTTACAGTTGCAAACTCCACTCCATACATATATATGGGGATGTACTAGCTCTAACTCGGTTTTACAGTGAAAACTGCAGGAACTTCAAACTGGTACTAGGAAACAGACTGAGAAACCAGAGAAAAAGTTTCTCCTACAACACGTTCCCTTTGTGCTAGATGAAAGAACGTCTCTCCACATGCTCAGTTCTGAGAGATAAGTGTGTGTGAAAGCCGTCCTTCACCTAGGTTGTTGGGAACACAAAGTTTCTTTTAATTTGCCAACTCAAATCCATACATATATATGGGGAGATACTAGCTCCAACTCGGTTTTACAGTGAAAACTGCAGGAACTTCAAACCGGCACTAGGAAACAGACTGAGAAACCGGAGTAAAAGTTTCTCCTGCAACAAGTCACTTTTGCTCTAAATGAACGAACGTCTCTCCACATGCTCAATTCTGAGAGATATGAGTGTGTGATAGCCGTACTTCACCTAGCTTGTTGGGAACACAAAGTTTCTTTTCATTTAAAAACCCCAATCCATACATATATATGGGGAGGTGCATGCTCCAACACGTTTTGACATTGCAAACTGCAGGAACTTCAAACCGGCACTAGGAAACAGACTGAGAAACCAGAGTAAAAGTTTCTCCTGAAAACCGTTCCCTTAGTGCTAGATGAACGAACTTCTCTCCACATGCTCATTTCTGAGAGATAAGTGTGTGTGAAAGCAGTCCTTCACCTAGCTTTTTGGGAACACAAAGTTTCTTTTCAGTTGCCAACTCTAATCCATAAATATATATGGGGAGGTACAAGCTCCAACTCGGTTTTACAGTGAAAACTGCAGGAACTTTAAACCGGCACTAGGAAACAGACTGAGAAACCAGAGTAAAAGTTTCCCCTGCAAACTGTTCCCTTTTTGCTAGATGAACGAACGTCTCTCCACATGCTCAGTTCTGAGAGATATGTGTGTGTGAAAGCCGTCCTTCACCTAGCTTGTTGGGAACACAAAGTTTCTCTTCACTTGCAAACTCCAATGCATACATATATATGAGGAGTTAAGAACTCCAACTCGGATTTATAGTGAAAACTGCAGTAAATTAAAACCGGCACTATTAAACAGACTGAGAAACCAGAATAAAATTTCTCCTGCAACCCGTACATTTTTGCTAGATGAACGAACGTCTCTCCACATGCTCAGTTCCGAGAGATAATTGTGTGAGAAAGCCGTCCTTCACCTAGATTTTTGGGAACACAAAATTTCTTTACAGTTGCAAACTCCAATCCATACATATATATGGGGAGGTACAAACTCCAACTCGGTTTTACAGTGAAAACTGCAGGAACTTCAAACCGGCACTAGGAAACAGACTGAGAAACCAGAGTAAAAGTTACTCCTGCAACCCGTTCCTTTGTGGCTAAATGAACTAACGTCCCTCCACATGCTAAGTTCTGAGAGATAATTGTGTGTGAAAGCCATCCTTCACCTAGATTTTTGGGAACACAAAATTTCTTTAGAGTTGCAAACTCCACTCCATACATATATATGTGGAGGAACAAGCTCCAACTCGGTTTTACAGTGAAAACTGCACGAACATCAAAACGGCCCTAGGAAACAGACTGAGAAACCAGAGTAAATGTTTCACCTGCAACCCGTTCCCTTGGTGCTAGAGAAACGAACGTCTCTCCACATGCTCAGTTCTGAGAGAAAAGTGTGTGTGAAAGCCGTCATTCACCTAGATTTTTGGGAACACAAAATTTCTTTACAGTTGCAAACTCAACTCCATACATATATATGGGGAGGTACCAGCTCCAACACGGTTTTACAGTGAAAGCTGCAGGAACTTCAAAGCGGCACTAGGAAACAGACTGAGAAACCAGAGAAAAAGTTTCTCCTGCAACCCGTTCCCTTTGTGCTAGATGAAATAACGTCTCTCCACATGCTCAGTTCTGAGAGATAAGTGTGTGTGAAAGCCGTCCTTCGCCTAGATTTTTGGGAACACAAAGTTGCATTACACTTGCAAACTCCACTCCATACATATATATTGGGATGTATTATCTCCAACTCGGTTTTACAGTGAAAACTGCAGGAACTTC
Source organism: Camelus dromedarius (assembly GCF_036321535.1). NCBI lineage: Eukaryota > Metazoa > Chordata > Mammalia > Artiodactyla > Camelidae > Camelus > Camelus dromedarius. Next base: position 146,392 of record NW_026989750.1, read on the forward strand.
AAACCGGCACTAGGAAACAGACTGAGAAACCAGAGTAAAAGTTTCTCCTGCAAACCGTTCCCTTTTTGCTAGATGAACGAACGTCTCTCCACATGCTGAGTTCTGAGAGATATTTGTGTGTGACAGCTGTCTTTCACCTAGCTTGTTGGGAACTCAAAGTATCTTTTCACTTGCAAACTCCACTCCATACATATATATGGGTTGTCAAGAACTCCAACTCGGATTTATAGTGTATACTGCAGTAACTTAATACTGGCACTAGGAAACAGAATGAGAAACCAGAGTAAAAGTTTCTCCTGCAACCCGTTCCTTTTTGCTAGATGAACGAACGTCTCTCCACATGCTCAGTTCTGAGAGATAAGTGTGTGTGAAAGCCGTCCTTCACCAAGATATTTGGGAACACAAAGTTTCTTTACAGTTGCATACTACAATCCATACATATATATGGGGAGGTACAAGCCCTAAATCGGTTTTACAGTGAAAACTGCAGGAACTTCAAACCGACACTAGGAAACAGACTGAGAAACCAGAGTAAAAGTTTCCCCTGCCACCCATTCCCTTGATGCTAGATGAATGAACGTCTCTCCACATGCTCAGTTCTGAGAGATAAGTGTTTGTGAAAGACGTCCTTCACCTAATTGTTGGTAACACAAAGTTGTTTTCAGTGGCAAACTCCACTCCATACATATATATGGGGAGATAGTAGCTCCAACTCGGTTTTACAGTGAAATCTGCAAGAATTTCTAACCGGCACTAGGAAACAGACTGAGAAACCAGAGTAAAATTTCCACTGCAAACCGTTACCTTGGTGCTAGATGAACGAACGTCTCTCCACATGCTCACTTCTGAGAGATATGTGTCTGTGAAAGCCGTCCTTCACATAGATTTTTGGGAACACAAAGTTTCTTTTAAGTTGCAAACTCCACTCCATACATTTATATGGGGAGGTACAAGTTCCAACTCGGTTTTACAGTGAAAACTGCAGGAACTTCAAACAGGCACTAGGAAACAGACTGAGAAACCGGAGTAATAGTTTCTCCTGCAACCCGTTCCCTTGGTGCTAGATGAACGAACGTCTCTCCACATGCTCAGTTCTGACAGATAAGTGTGTGTGAAACCCGTCCTTCACCTAGATTTTTGAGAACACATAGTTGCTTACAGTTGCAAACTCCACTCCATAAATACATATGGGGAGGTACTAGCTCCAACTCGGTTTTACAGTGAAAGCTGCAGGAACTTCAAACCGGCACTAGGAAACAGAATGAGAAACCAGAGTAAAAGTTTCTCCTGCAACACTTTCCCAATTTTGCTAGAGGAACGAACGTCTCTCCACATGCTCAGTTCTGAGAAATAAGTGTGTGTGAAAGCCGTCCTTCACTTAGATTTTTGGGAACACAAAGTTTCTTTACAGTGGCAAACTCCACTCCAAAATTATATATGGGGAGTTACAAGCTCCAACTCGGTTTTACAGTGAAAACTGCAGGAACTTCAAACCGGCACTAGGAAACAGACTGAGAAACCAGAGTAAAAGTTTCTCCTGCAACCCGTTCCCTTGTTGCTAGATGAACGAACGTCTCTCCACATGCTCAGTTCTGAGAGATAAGTGTGTGTGATAGCCGTTCTTCACCTAGCTTGTTGGGAACACAAAGATTCTTTTCAGTGTCAAACCCCAATCCATACATATATATGGGGAGGTACTAGCCCCAAAACTGTTTTACAGTGAAAACTGCAGGAACTTCAAACCGGCACTAGGAAACAGACTGAGAAACCAGAGTAAAACTTTCTCTTGCAACCCGTTCCCTTGAAGCTAGATGAACGAACGTCTCTCCACATGCTCAGTTCTGAGAGATAAGTGTGTGTGAAAGCCGAGCTTCACTTAGATTTTTGGGAACACAAAGTTTCTTTTCAGTTGCCAACTCAACTCCATACATATATATGGGGTGGTAATAGATCCAACTCAGATTTACAGTGAAAACTGCAGGAACTTCAAACCGGCACTAGGAAACAGACTGAGAAAACAGAGTAAAATTTTCCCTGCAAACTGTTCCCTTGGTGCTAGATGAACGAATGTCTCTCCACATGCTCAGTTCTGAGAGATAAGTGTGTGTGAAAGCCGTGCTTCACATAGAATTTTGGGAACACAAAGTTTCTTTTCAGTTGCCAACACCACTCCATACATATATATGGGGTGGTAATAGCTCCAAATCGGTTTTACAGTGAAAGCTGCAGGAACTTCAAACCGGCACTAGGAAACAGACTGAGAAACCAGAGTAAAAGTTTCTCCTGCAACCCGTTCCCTTAGTGCTAGATGAACGAAAGTCTCTCCACATGCTCATTTCTGAGAGATAAGTGTGTGTGATAGCTGTTCTTCACCTAGCTGGTTGGGAACACAAAGATTCTTTTCAGTGTCAAACCCCACTCCATACATATATATGGGGAGGTACTAGCTCCAACACGGTTTTACAGTGAAAATTGCAGGAACTTCAAACCGGCACTAGGAAACAGACTGAGAAACCAGAGTAAAAGTTTCTCTTGCAACCCGTTCCTTTTTGCTAGATGAACGAACGTCTCTCCACATGCTCAGTTCTGAGAGATAAGTGTGTGTGAAAGCCGTCCTTCACCAAGATATTTGGGAACACAAAGTTTCTTTACAGTTGCATACTACAATCCATACATATATATGGGGAGGTACAAGCCCTAAATCGGTTTTACAGTGAAAACTGCAGGAACTTCAAACCGACTCTAGGAAACAGACTGAGAAACCAGAGTAAAAGTTTCCCCTGCCACCCATTCCCTTGATGCTAGATGAACGAACGTCTCTCCACATGCTCAGTTCTGAGAGATAAGTGTTTGTGAAAGACGTCCTTCACCTAATTGTTGGTAACACAAAGTTCTTTTCAGTGGCAAACCCCACTCCATACATTTATATGGGGAGGTACAAGTTCCAACTCGGTTTTACAGTGAAAACTGCAGGAACTTCAAACAGGCACTAGGAAACAGACTGAGAAACCGGAGTAATAGTTTCTCCTGCAACCCGTTCCCTTGGTGCTAGATGAAAGAAGGTCTCTCCACATGCTCATTTCTGAGAGATAAGTGTGTGTGAAAGCCGTGCTTCACCTAGATTTTTGGGAACACAAAGTTTCTTTTCAGTTGCAAACTCCACTCGATACATATATATGGGGAGGTAGTAGCTCCAACTCGGTTTTACAGTGAAATCTGCAAGAATTTCTAACCGGCACTAGGAAACAGACTGAGAAACCAGAGTAAAATTTCCACTGCAAACCGTTACCTTGGTGCTAGATGAACGAACGTCTCTCCACATGCTCAGTTCTGAGGGATAAGTGTCTGTGAAAGCCGTCCTTCACATAGATTTTAGGGAAAACAAATTTTCTTTTCAGTTGCCAACTCCTCTCCATACATATATATGGGGAGGTATTAGCTCCAACTCAGTTTTACAGTGAAAACTGCAGGAACTTAAAACCGGCACTAGGAAACAGACTGAGAAACCAGAGAAAAAGTTTCTCCTGCAACCCGTTCCCTTGGTGCTAGATGAACGAACGTCTCTCCACATGCTCAGTTCTGACAGATAAGTGTGTGTGAAACCCGTCCTCAACCTAGATTTTTGAGAACACATAGTTGCTTACAGTTGCAAACTCCACTCCATAAATACATATGGGGAGGTACTAGCTCCAACTCGGTTTTACAGTGAAAGCTGCAGGAACTTCAAACCGGCACTAGGAAACAGAATGAGAAACCAGAGTAAAAGTTTCTCCTGCAACACTTTCCCAATTGTGCTAGAGGAACGAACGTCTCTCCACATGCTCAGTTCTGAGAAATAAGTGTGTGTGAAAGCCGTCCTTCACCTAGATTTTTGGGAACACAAAGTTTCTTTACAGTGGCAAACTCCACTCCAAAATTATATATGGGGAGTTACAAGCTCCAACTCGGTTTTACAGTGAAAACTGCAGGAACTTCAAACCGGCACTAGGAAACAGACTGAGAAACCAGAGTAAAAGTTTCTCCTGCAACCCGTTCCCTTGTTGCTAGATGAACGAACGTCTCTCCACATGCTCAGTTCTGAGAGATAAGTGTGTGTGATAGCCGTTCTTCACCTAGCTTGTTGGGAACACAAAGATTCTTTTCAGTGTCAAACCCCAATCCATACATATATATGGGGAGGTACTAGCCCCAAAACTGTTTTACAGTGAAAACTGCAGGAACTTCAAACCGGCACTAGGAAACAGACTGAGAAACCAGAGTAAAAGTTTCTCTTGCAACCCGTTCCCTTGAAGCTAGATGAACGAACGTCTCTCCACATGCTCAGTTCTGAGAGATAAGTGTGTGTGAAAGCCGAGCTTCAGTTAGATTTTTGGGAACACAAAGTTTCTTTTCAGTTGCCAACTCAACTCCATACATATATATGGGGTGGTAATAGATCCAACTCAGATTTACAGTGAAAACTGCAGGAAATTCAAACCGGCACTAGGAAACAGACTGAGAAAACAGAGTAAAATTTTCCCTGCAAACTGTTCCCTTGGTGCTAGATGAACGAATGTCTCTCCACATGCTCAGTTCTGAGAGATAAGTGTGTGTGAAAGCCGTCCTTCACATAGAATTTTGGGAACACAAAGTTTCTTTTCAGTTGCCAACACCACTCCATACATATATATGGGGTGGTAAGAGCTCCAAATCGGTTTTACAGTGAAAGCTGCAGGAACTTCAAACCGGCACTAGGAAACAGACTGAGAAACCAGAGTAAAAGTTTCTCCTGCAACCCGTTCCCTTAGTGCTAGATGAACGAAAGTCTCTCCACATGCTCATTTCTGAGAGATAAGTGTGTGTGATAGCCGTTCTTCACCTAGCTTGTTGGGAACACAAAGATTCTTTTCAGTGTCAAACCCCACTCCATACATATATATGGGGAGGTACTAGCTCCAACACGGTTTTACAGTGAAAATTGCAGGAACTTCAAACCGGCACTAGGAAACAGACTGAGAAACCAGAGTAAAAGTTTCTCTTGCAACCCGTTCCCTTGGTGCTAGATGAACGAACGTCTCTCCACATGCTCAGTTCTGAGAGATAAGTGTGTGTGAAAGCCGAGCTTCAACTAGATTTTTGGGAACACAAAGATTCTTTTCACTTGCAAACTCCACTCCATACATATATGTGGGGAGGAACAGGTTCCAACTCGGTTTTACAGTGAAAACTGCAGGAATATCAAACACGCACTAGGAAACAGACTGAGAAAAAAGAGTAATAGTTTCTCCTGCAACCCGTTGCTTTGGTGATAAATGAACGAACGCCTCTCCACATGCTCAGTTCTGACAGATAAGTGTGTGTGAAAGCCGTCCTTCACCTAGAATTTTGGGAAAACAAAGTTTCTTTTCAGTTTCCTACTCCACTCCATACTTATATACGGGGAGGTACTAGCTCCAACTCAGTTTTACAGTGAAAACTGCAGGAACTTCAAACCGGCACTAGGAAACAGATTGAGAATCCAGAGTAAATGTTTCTCCTGCAACCCGTTCCCTTGGTGCTAGATGAACGAACATCTCTCCACATGCTCAGTTCTGACAGATAAGTGTGTGTGAAAGCCGTCCTTCACCTTGATTTTTGGGAACACATAGTTTCTTACAGTTGCAAACTCCACTCCATAAATATATATGGGGAGGTACTAGCTCCATCTCGGTTTTAGAGGGAAAGCTGCAGGAACGTCAAACCGGCACTAGGAAACAGACTGAGAAACCAGAGTAAAAGTTTCTCCTGCAACCCCTTCCCAATTGTGTTAGATGAACGAACGTCTCCCACATGCTCAGTTCTGAGAGATATGTGTGTTTGATAGCCGTACTTCACCAAGCTTGTTGGGAACAGAAAGTTTCTTTTCATTTGAAAACCCCACTCCATACATATATATGGGGAGGTACATGCTCCAACACGGTTTGACAGTGAAAACTGCAGGAAATTCAAACCGGCATTAGGAAACAGACTGAGAAACCAGAGTAAATATTTCTCCTGAAACCCGTTCATTTGTGCTAGATGAACGAAATTCTATCCACATGCTCAGTTCTGAGAAATAAGTGTGTGTGAAAGCCGTCCTTCACCTAGATTTTTGGGAACACAAAGTTTCTTTTCAGTTGCCAACTCCTCTCCATACATATATATGGTTAGGTACTAGCTCCAACTCAGTTTTACACTGAAAACTGCAGGAACTTCAAACATGCACTAGGAAACAGACTGAGAACCAGAGTAATAGTTTCTCCTGCAACCCGTCCCCTTTGCCCTAGATGAACGAACGTCTCTCCACATGCTCATTTCTGAGAGATATGAGCGTGTGATAACCGTACTTCACCTAGCTTGTTGGGAACACAAAGTTTCTTTTCATTTAAAAACCCCACTCAATAAAAATATATGGGTAGGTACATGTTCCAACACGGTTTGACACTGCAAACTGCAGGAACTTCAAACCGGAACTAGGAAAAAGTCTGAGAAACCAGAGTAAAAGTTTATCCTGCAACCCGTTCCTTATTGCTAGATGAACGAACGTCTCTCCACATGCTCAGATCTGAGAGATAATGTGTGTGAAAGCCGTCCTTCACTTAGATTTTTGGGAACACAAAGTTTCTTTACAGTTGCATACTCCAATCCATACATATATATGGGGAGGTACAAGCTCCATCTCGGTTTTACAGTGAAAACTGCAGGAACTTCAAACCGGCACTAGGAAACAGACTGAGAAACCAGAGTAAAATTTTCTGCTGAAACCCGTTCCCTTGGTGATAGATGAATGATCGTCTCTATACATGCTAAGTTCTGAGAGATATGTGTTTGTGAAAGCCGTCCTTCACTTAGATTTTGGGAACACAAAATTTCTTTACAGTTGCAAACTCCACTCCATACATATATATTGGGATGTATTAGCTCCAACTCGGTTTTACAGTGAAAACTGCAGGAACTTCAAACCGGCACTAGGAAACAGACTGAGAAACCAGAGTAAAAGTTTCTCCTGCAAACCGTTCCCTTTTTGCTAGATGAACGAACGTCTCTCCACATCGTCAGTTCTGAGAGATATTTGTGTGTGACAGCTGTCTTTCACCTAGCTTGTTGGGAACACAAAGTTTCTTTTCACTTGCAAACTCCATTCCATACATATATATTTGGTGTCAAGAACTCCAACTCGGATTTATAGTGAATACTGCAGTAACTTAAAACTGGCACTAGGAAACAGAATGAGAAACCAGAGTAAAAGTTTCTCCTGCAACCCGTTCCTTTTTGCTAGATGAACGGACGTCTCTCCACATGCTCAGTTCTGAGAGATAAGTGTGTGTGAAAGCCGTCCTTCACCTAGATATTTGGGAACACAAAGTTTCTTTACAGTTGCATACTCCAATCCATACATATATATGGGGAGGTACAAGCCCCAAATCGGTTTTACAGTGAAAACTGCAGGAACTTCAAACCGACACTAGGAAACAAACTGAGAAACCAGAGTAAAAGTTTCCCCTGCCACCCATTCCCTTGATGCTAGATGAGCGAACGTCTCTCCACATGCTCAGTTCTGAGAGATAAGTGTTTGTTAAAGACGTCCTTCACCTAATTGATGGTAACACAAAGTTTCTTTTCAGTGGCAAACTCCACTCCATACATATATATGGGGAGGTAGTAGCTCCAACTCGGTTTTACAGTGAAATCTGCAAAATTTCTAACCGGCACTAGGAAACAGACTGAGAAACCAGAGTAAAATTTCCACTGCAAACCGTTACCTTGGTGCTACATGAACGAACGTCTCTCCACATGCTCAGTTCTGAGAGATAAGTGTCTGTGAAAGCCGTCCTTCACATAGATTTTTGGGAACACAAAGTTTCTTTTAAGTTGCAAACTCCACTCCATATATTTATATCGGGAGGTACAAGTTCCAACTCGGTTTTACAGTGAAAACTGCAGGAACTTCAAACCGGCACTAGGAAACTGACTGAGAAACCGGAGTAAAATTTTCTCCTGCAATCCGTTCCCTTGGTGCTAGATGAAAGAAGGTCTCTCCACATGCCTAGTTCTGAGAGATAAGTGTGTGTGAATGCCGAGCTTCACTTAGATTTTTGGGAACACAAAGTTTCTTTTCAGTTGCCAACTCAACTCAATACATATAAATGGGGTGGTAATAGATCCAACTCAGATTTACAGTGAAAACTGCAGGAACTTCAAACCGGCACTAGGAAACAGACTGAGAAAACAGAGTAAAATTTTCCCTGCAAACCGTTCCCTTTGTGCTAGATGAAAGAAAGTCTCTCCACATGCTCATTTCTGAGAGATGTGTGTGTGACAGCCGTACTACAACAAGATTTTTGGGAACACAAATTTGTTTAGAGTTGCAAACTCCTCTCCATACCTATATATGGGGAGGTACAAGCTCCAAATCTGTTTTACACTGAAAACTGCAGAAACTTCAAACCGGCACTAGGAAACAGACTGAGAAAACAGAGTAAATTTGCTCCTGCAAACCGTTCCTTTGGTGCTAGATGAACGAATGTCTCTCCACATGTTCAGTTCTGAGAGATAAGTGTGTGTGAAAGCCGTCTTTCACCTAGATTTTTGGGTACACAAAGTTTCTTTACAGTTGCAAACTCCACTCCATACATATATATGGGGATGTACTAGCTCTAACTCTGTTTTACAGTGAAAACTGCAGGAACTTCAAACTGGTACTAGGAAACAGACTGAGGAACCAGAGTAAAAGTTTCTCCTACAACACGTTCCCTTTGTGCTAGATGAAAGAACGTCTCTCCACATGCTCAGTTCTGAGAGATAAGTGTGTGTGAAAGCCGTCCTTCACCTAGGTTGTTGGGAACACAAAGTTTCTTTTAATTTGCCAACTCAAATCCATACATATATATGGGGAGGTACTAGCTCCAACTCGGTTTTACAGTGAAAACTGCAGGAACTTCAAACCGGCACTAGGAAACAGACTGAGAAACCGGAGTAAAAGTTTCTCCTGCAACAAGTCACTTTTGCTCTAAATGAACGAACGTCTCTCCACATGCTCAATTCTGAGAGATATGAGTGTGTGATAGCCGTACTTCACCTAGCTTGTTGGGAACACAAAGTTTCTTTTCATTTAAAAACCCCAATCCATACATATATATGGGGAGGTACATGCTCCAACACGTTTTGACATTGCAAACTGCAGGAACTTCAAACCGGCACTAGGAAACAGACTGAGAAACCAGAGTAAAAGTTTCTCCTGAAAACCGTTCCCTTAGTGCTAGATGAACGAACTTCTCTCCACATGCTCATTTCTGAGAGATAAGTGTGTGTGAAAGCAGTCCTTCACCTAGCTTTTTGGGACCACAAAGTTTCTTTTCAGTTGCCAACTCTAATCCATATATATATATGGGGAGGTACAAGCTCCAACTCGGTTTTACAGTGAAAACTGCAGGAACTTTAAACCGGCACTAGGAAACAGACTGAGAAACCAGAGTAAAAGTTTCCCCTGCAAACTGTTCCCTTTTTGCTAGATGAACGAACGTCTCTCCACATGCTCAGTTCTGAGAGATATTTGTGTGTGAAAGCCGTCCTTCACCTAGCTTGTTGGGAACACAAAGTTTCTCTTCACTTGCAAACTCCAATGCATACATATATATGAGGAGTTAAGAACTCCATCTTGGATTTATAGTGAAAACTGCAGTAACTTAAAACCGGCACTATTAAACAGACTGAGAAACCAGAATAAAATTTCTCCTGCAACCCGTACATTTTTGCTAGATGAACGAACGTCTCTCCACATGCTCAGTTCTGAGAGATAATTGTGTGAGAAAGCCGTCCTTCACCTAGATTTTTGGGAACACAAAGTTTCTTTACAGTTGCAAACTCCAATCCATACATATATATGGGGAGGTACAAACTCCAACTCGGTTTTACAGTGAAAACTGCAGGAACTTCAAACCGGCACTAGGAAACAGACTGAGAAACCAGAGTAAAAGTTACTCCTGCAACCTGTTCCTTTGTGGCTAAATGAACTAACGTCTCTCCACATGCTAAGTTCTGAGAGATAATTGTGTGTGAAAGCCATCCTTCACCTAGATTTTTGGGAACACAAAATTTCTTTAGAGTTGCAAACTCCACTCCATACATATATATGTGGAGGAACAAGCTCCAACTCGGTTTTACAGTGAAAACTGCACGAACATCAAAACGGCCCTAGGAAACAGACTGAGAAACCAGAGTAAATGTTTCACCTGCAAACCGTTCCCTTGGTGCTAGAGAAACGAACGTCTCTCCACATGCTCAGTTCTGAGAGAAAAGTGTGTGTGAAAGCCGTCATTCACCTAGATTTTTGGGAACACAAAATTTCTTTACAGTTGCAAACTCAACTCCATACTTATATATGGGGAGGTACCAGCTCCAACACGGTTTTACAGTGAAAGCTGCAGGAACTTCAAACCGGCACTAGGAAACAGACTGAGAAACCAGAGAAAAAGTTTCTCCTGCAACCCGTTCCCTTTGTGCTAGATGAAATAACGTCTCTCCACATGCTCAGTTCTGAGAGAAAAGTGTGTGTGAAAGCCGTCCTTCACCTAGATTTTTGGGAACACAAAGTTGCATTACAGTTGCAAACTCCACTCCATACATATATATTGGGATGTATTAGCTCCAACACGGTTTTACAGTGAAAACTGCAGGAACTTCAAACCGGCACTAGGAAACAGACTGAGAAACCAGAGTAAAAGTTTCTCCTGCAAACCGTTCCCTTTTTGCTAGATGAACGAACGTCTCTCCATATGCTAAGTTCTGAGAGATATTTATGTGTGACATCTGCCTTTCACCTAGCTTGTTGGGAACTCAAAGTTTCTTTTCACTTGCAAACTCCACTCCATACATATATATGGGTTGTCAAGAACTCCAACTCGGATTTATAGTGAATATTGCAGTAACTTCAAACCGGCACTAGGAAACAGACTGAGAAACCAGAGTAAAAGTTTCCCCTGCCACCCTTTCCCTTGATGCTAGATGAACGAACGTCTCTCCACATGCACAGTTCTGAGAGATAAGTGTTTGTGAAAGACGTCCTTCACCTAATTGTTGGTAACACAAAGTTCTTTTCAGTGGCAAACTCCACTCCATACATATATATATGGGGATGTAGTAGCTCCAACTCGGTTTTACAGTGAAATCTGCAAGAATTTCTAACCGGCACTAGGAAACAGACTGAGGAACCAGAGTAAAATTTCCACTGCAAACCGTTACCTTGGTGCTAGATGAACGAACGTCTCTCCACATGCTCAGTTCTGAGAGATAAGTGTCTGTGAAAGCCGTCCTTCACATAGATTTTTGGGAACACAAAGTTTCTTTTAAGTTGCAAACTCCACTCCATACATTTATATGGGGAGGTACAAGTTCAAACTCGGTTTTACAGTGAAAAGTGCAGGAACTTCAAACCGGCACTAGGAAACAGAATGAGAAACCGGAGTAAAAGTTTCTCCTGCAACCCGTTCCCTTGGTGCTAGATGAAAGAAGGTCTCTCCACATGCTCATTTCTGAGAGATAAGTGTGTGTGAAAGCCGTGCTTCACCTAGATTTTTGGGAACACAAAGTTTCTTTTCAGTTGCAAACTCCACTCGATACATATATATGGGGAGGTAGTAGCTCCAACTCGGTTTTACAGTGAAATCTGCAAGAATTTCTAACCGGCACTAGGAAACAGACTGAGAAACCAGAGTAAAATTTCCACTGCAAACCGTTACCTTGGTGCTAGATGAACGAACGTCTCTCCACATGCTCAGTTCTGAGGGATAAGTGTCTGTGAAAGTCGTCCTTCACATAGATTTTAGGGAAAACAAATTTTCTTTTCAGTTGCCAACTCCACTCCATACATACATATGGGGAGGTATTAGCTCCAACTCAGTTTTACAGTGAAAACTGCAGGAACGTCAAACATGCACTAGGAAACAGACTGAGAACCAGAGTAATAGTTTCTCCTGCAACCCGTCCCCTTTGCGTTAGATGAACGAACGTCTCTCCACATGCTCAGTTCTGAGAGATATGTGTGTGTGATAGCCGTACTTCACCTAGCTTGTTGGGAACACAAAGTTTCTTTTCATTTGAAAACCCCACTCCATACATATATATGGGGAGGTACATGCTCCAACACAGTTTGACAGTGAAAACTGCAGGAAATTCAAACCGGCACTAGGAGACAGACTAGATACCAGAGTAAAAGTTTCTCCTGCAACCCGTTCCCTTGGTGCTAGATGAACGAACGTCTCTCCACATGCCTAGCTCTGAGAGATTAGTGTGTGAGAAAGCCGTCCTTCACCTAGATTTTTGGGAACACAAAATTTCTTTACAGTTGCAAACTCCACTCCATACATATATATGGGAAGGTACTTGCTCCAACTCGGTTTTACAGTGAAAGCTGCAGGAACTTCAAAACCGGCACTAGGAAACAGACTGAGAATCGAGAGTAAAAGGTTCTCCTACAATCCGTTCCATTTGTGCTAGATGGAAGAACTTCTCTCCACATGCTCAGTTCTGAGAGATAAGTGTGTGTGAAAGCCGTCTTTCCCCTAGCTTGTTGGGAACACAAAGTTTCTTTTCAGTTGCCAACTCCACTCCATACATATATATGTGGAGGTACTAGCTTCAACTCGATTTTACAGTGAAAACTGCAGGAACTTCAAACCGGCACTAGGAAACAGACTGAGAAATCAGAGTAAAAGTTTTTCTTGCAACCAGTCACTTTTGCGCTAAATTAACGAACGTCTCTCCACATGCTCAGTTCTGAGAGATATGAGTGTGTGATAGCCGTATTTCACCTAGCTTGTTGGGAACACAAAGTTTCTTTTCATTTAAAAACCCCACTCAATAAAAATATATGGGGAGGTACATGCTCCAACACGGTTTGACACTGCAAACTGCAGGAACTTCAAACCGGAACTAGGAAACAGACTGAGAAACCAGAGTAAAAGTTTCTCCTGCAACCCGTTCCTTATTGCTAGATGAACGAACGTCTCTCCACATGCTCAGATCTGAGAGATAATGTGTGTGAAAGCAGTCCTTCACCTAGCTTGTTGGGAACACAAAGTTTCTTTACAGTTGCATACTCCAATCCATACATATATATGGGTAGGTACAAGCTCCATCTCGGTTTTACAGTGAAAACTGCAGGAACTTCAAACCAGCACTAGGAAACAGACTGAGAAACCAGAGTAAAAGTTTCTGCTGCAATCCGTTCCCTTGGTGATAGATGAATGATCGTCTCTATACATGCTAAGTTCTGAGAGATAAGTGTTTGTGAAAGCCGTCCTTCACTTAGATTTTTGGGAACACAAAGTTACTTTACAGTTGCAAACTCCACTCCATAAATATATATGGGGAAGAACAGGTTCCAACTCGGTTTTACACTGAAAACTGCAGGAACTTCAAACAGGCACTAGGAAACAGACTGAGAAAACAGAGTAAAAGTTTCTCCTGCGACCCTTTCCGAATTGTGCTACATGAACGAACGTCTCTCCACATGCTCAGTTCTGAGAGATAAGTGTGTGTGAAAGCCGAACTTCACTTTGATTTTTGGGAACACAAAGTTTCTTTACAGTTGTAAACACCACTCCATACATATATATGGGGAGGAACAAGCTCCAACTCGGTTTTACAGTGAAAACAGCAGGAAATTCAAACCGGCATTAGGAAACAGACTGAGAATCCAGAGTAAAATTTCTCCTGCAACCCGTTCCCTTGGTGCTAAATGAACGAACGTCTCTCCACCTGCTCAGTTCTGAGAGATATGAGTGTGTATAGCCGTACTTCACCTAGCTTGTTGGGAACACAAAGTTTCTTTTCATTTGAAAATCCCACTCCATACATATATATGGGGAGGTACATGCACCAACACGGTTTGACACTGCAAACTGCAGGATCTTCAAACCGGCACTAGGAAACAGACTGAGAAACCAGAGTAAATGTTTCTCTTGCAACACATTCCCAATTGTGCTAGATGAACGAACGTCTCTCCACATGCTCAGTTCTGAGAGATAAGTGTGTGTGAAAGCCGTCCTTCACCTAGCTTGTTGGGAACACAAAGTTTCTTTTCATTTGCCAACTCCACTCCATACATATATATGGGGAGTTAAGAACTCCAACTCGGATTTATAGTGAATAATGCACTAAATTAAAACTGGCACTAGGAAACAGACTGAGAAACCAGAGTAAAAGTTCCTCCTGCAACCCGTTACTTTTTGCTAGATGAACGAACGTCTCTCCACATGCTCAGTTCTGAGAGATAAGTGTGTGTGAAAGCCGTCCTTCACCTAGATTTTTGGGAACACAAAGATTCTTTACAGTTGAATACTCCAATCCATACATATATATGGGGAGGTACAATCTCCAACTCGGTTTTACAGTGAAAACTGCAGGAAATTCAAACTGGCACTAGGAAACAGACTGAGAAACCAGAGTAAAAGTTTCTCCTGCAACCCGTTCCCTTGGTGATAGATGAACGAACGTCTCTCCACATGCTACGTTCTGAGAGATAAGTGTGTGTGAAAGAGGCCCTTGACCTAGATTTCTGGGAACACAAAGATTCTTTTCACTTGCAAACTACACTCCATACATATATGTGGGGAGGAACAGGTTCCAACTCGGTTTTACAGTGAAAACTGCAGGAACATCAAACACGCACTAGGAAACAGACTGAGAAAACAGAGTAATAGTTTCTCCTGCAACCCGTTCCTTTGGTGATAAATGAACGAACGCCTCTCCACATGCTCAGTTCTGACAGATAAGTGTGTGTGAAACCGTCCTTCACCTAGATTTTTGGGAAAATAAAGTTTCTTTTCAGTTGCCTACTCCACTCCTTACTTATATATGGGGAGGTACTAGCTCCAACTCAGTTTTACAGTGAAAACTGCAGGAACTTCAAACCGGCACTAGGAAACAGACTGAGAATCCAGAGTAAATGTTTCTCCTGCAACCAGTTCCCTTGGTGCTAGATGAACGAACATCTCTCCACATGCTCAGTTCTGACAGATAAGTGTGTGTGAAAGCCGTCCTTCACCTTGATTTTTGGGAACACATAGTTTCTTACAGTTGCAAACTCCACTCCATAAATATATATGGGGAGGTACTAGCTCCATCTCGGTTTTAGAGGGAAAGCTGCAGGAACGTAAAACCGGCACTGGGAAACAGACTGAGAAACCAGAGTAAAAGTTTCTCCTGCAACCCCTTCCCAATTGTGTTAGATGAACGAACGTCTCCCACATGCTCAGTTCTGAGAGATATGTGTGTTTGATAGCCGTACTTCACCAAGCTTGTTGGGAACAGAAAGTTTCTTTTCATTTGAAAACCCCACTCCATACATATATATGGGTAGGTACATGCTCCAACACGGTTTGACAGTGAAAACTAAAGGAAATTCAAACCGGCATTAGGAAACAGACTGAGAAACCAGAGTAAATATTTCTCCTGAAACCCGTTCCTTTGTGCTAGATGAACGAAATTCTATCCACATGCTCAGTTCTGAGAAATAAGTGTGTGTGAAAGCCGTCCTTCACCTAGATTTTTGGGAACACAAAGTTTCTTTACAGTGGCAAACTCCACTCCATAAATATATATGGGGAGGTACAAGCTCCAACTCGGTTTTACAGTGAAAACTGCAAGAACTTCAAACCGGCACTAGGAAACAGACTGAGAAACCAGAGTAAAATTTTCTGCTGCAACCCGTTCCCTTGGTGATAGATGAATGATCGTCTCTATACATGCTAAGTTCTGAGAGATATGTGTTTGTGAAAGCCGTCCTTCACTTAGATTTTGGGAACACAAAATTTCTTTACAGTTGCAAACTCCACTCCATACATATATATGGGGAAGAACAGTTTCCAACTCGGTTTTACAGTGAAAACTGCAGGAACTTCAAACAGGCACTATTAAACAGACTTAGAAAACAGAGTAAAAGTTTCTCCTGCAACCCGTTCCTTTGGTGATAAATGAACGAACGTCTCTCCACATGCTCAGTTCTGAGGGATATGTGTGTGTGAAAGCCGTCCTTCACCTAGATTTTTGGGAACACAAAGTTTCATTACAGTTGCAGACTCCACTCCATACATATATATTGGGATGTATTAGCTCCAACTCGGTTTTACAGTGAAAACTGCAGGAACTTCAAACCGGCACTAGGAAACAGACTGAGAAACCAGAGTAAAAGTTTCTCCTGCAAACCGTTCCCTTTTTGCTAGATGAACGAAAGTCTCTCCACATGCTCAGTTCTGAGAGATATTTGTGTGTGACAGCTGTCTTTCACCTAGCTTGTTGGGAACACAAAGTTTCTTTTCACTTGCAAACTCCACTCCATACATATATATGGGGTGTCAAGAACTCCAACTCGGATTTATAGTGAATACTGCAGTAACTTAAAACTGGCACTAGGAAACAGAATGAGAAACCAGAGTAAAAGTTTCTCCTGCAACCCGTTCCTTTTTGCTAGATGAACGAACGTCTCTCCACATGCTCAGTTCTGAGAGATAAGTGTGTGTGAAAGCCGTACTTCACCTAGATATTTGGGAACACAAAGTTTCTTTACAGTTGCATACTCCAATCCATACATATATATGGGGAGGTACAAGCCCCAAATCGGTTTTACAGTGAAAACTGCAGGAACTTCAAACCGACACTAGGAAACAAACTGAGAAACCAGAGTAAAAGTTTCCCCTGCCACCCATTCCCTTGATGCTAGATGAGCGAACGTCTCTCCACATGCTCAGTTCTGAGAGATAAGTGTTTGTGAAAGACGTCCTTCACCTAATTGATGGTAACACAAAGTTTCTTTTCAGTGGCAAACTCCACTCCATACATATATATGGGGAGGTAGTAGCTCCAACTCGGTTTTACAGTGAAATCTGCAAGAATTTCTAACCGGCACTAGGAAACAGACTGAGAAACCAGAGTAAAATTTCCACTGCAAACCGTTACCTTGGTGCTACATGAACGAACGTCTCTCCACATGCTCAGTTCTGAGAGATAAGTGTCTGTGAAAGCCGTCCTTCACATAGATTTTTGGGAACACAAAGTTTCTTTTAAGTTGCAAACTCCACTCCATACATTTATATGGGGAGGTACAAGTTCCAACTCGGTTTTACAGTGAAAACTGCAGGAACTTCAAACCGGCACTAGGAAATTGACTGAGAAACCAGAGTAAAAGTTTCTCCTGCAACCCGTTCCCTTGGTGCTAGATGAAAGAAGGTCTCTCCACATGCTCATTTCTGAGAGATAAGTGTGTGTGAAAGCCGTGCTTCAACTAGATTTTTGGGAACACAAAGTTTCTTTTCAGTTGCAAACTCCACTGCATACATATATATGGGGAGGTAGTAGCTCCAACTCGTTTTTACAGTGAAATCTGAAAGAATTTCTAAACGGCACTAGGAAACAGACTGAGAAACCAGAGTAAAATTTCCACTGCAAAGCGTTACCTTGGTGCTAGATGAACGAACGTCTCTCCACATGCTCAGTTCTGAGGGATAAGTGTCTGTGAAAGCCGTCCTTCACATAGATTTTTGGGAACACAAAGTTTCTTTTAAGTTGCAAACTCCACTCCATACATATACATGGGGAGGTACAAGCCCCAACTCGGTTATACAGTGAAAACTGCAGGAACTTCAAACCGGTAATAGGAAAAAAACTGAGAAAACAGAGAAATAATTTCTCCTGCAACCCGTTCCCATGGTGCTAGATGAACGAACGTCTCTCCACATGCTCAGTTCTGAGAGATAAGTGTGTGTGAAAGCCGTCCTTCACCTAGCTTGTTGGGAACACAAAGTATCTTTACAGTTGCAAACTCCAATCCATACATATATATGGGGAGGTACTAGCACCAACTCAGTTTTACAGTGAAAACTGCAGGAACTTCAAACCGGCACTATTAAACAGAATGAGAAACCAGAGTAAAAGCTTCCCCTGCAACCAGTTCCCTTGGTGCTAGATGAACGAACGTCTCTCAACATGCTCAGTTCTGAGAGATAAGCGTGTGTGAAAGCCGTCCTTAACTTAGATTTTTGGGAACACAAAGTTTCTTTACAGTTGAAAACTCCACTCCATAAATATATATGGGGTGGTACTAGTTCCAACTCGGTTTTACAGTGAAAACTGCAGGAACTTAAAACCGGCACTAGGAATCATACTGAGAAAACAGAGAAAAAGTTTAACCTGCAACACGTTCCCTTGGTACTAGATGAACGAACGTCTCTCCACATGTTCAGTTCTGAGAGATAAGTGTGTGTGAAAGCCGTCCTTCACCTACATATTTGGGAACACAAAGTTTCTTTTCAGTGGCAATCTCCACTCGATACATATATATGGGGAGGTACTAGCTCCAACTCTGTTTTACAGTGAAAACCGCAGGAAAGTCAAACCGGCACTAGGAAACAGACTGAGAAACCAGAGTAAAAGTTTCTCCTGCAACCCTTTCCCTTGGTGCTAGATGAACGAACGTCTCTCCACATGCTCAGTTCTGAGAGAAATGTGTGTGTGAAAGCCATCATTCATCAATATTTTTGGGAACACAAAGTTTCTTTACAATTGCAATCTCCACTCCATATATATATATGGGGAGGTACTAGCTCCAAATCGGTTTAGAGTGAAAAATGCAAGAACTTAAAACCGGCACTAGGAAACAGACTGAGAAACCAGAGTAAAAGTTTCTCCTGCAAACCTTTCCCTTGGTGCTAGATGAACGAACATCTCTCCTCATGCTCAGTTCAGAGAGATAAGTGTGTGTGAATGCCATCCTTCACCTAGCTTGTTGGGAACACAAAGATTCTTTTCACTGGCAAACCCCTCCATATATATATATGGGGAGGTAATAGCTCCAACTCGGTTTTACAGTGAAAACTGCAGGAACTTCAAACCGGCACTAGGAAACAGACTGAGAAACCAGAGTAAAAGTTTCTCCTGCAACCCGTTCCCTTGGTGCTAGATGAACGAACGTCTCTCCACATGCTAAATTCTAAGAGATATGTGTGTGTGAAAGCCGTCCTTCACCTAGATTTTAGGGAAAACAAAGTTTCTTTTCAGTTGCCAACTCCACTCCATACATATATATGGGGAGGTACTAGCTCCAACTCAGTTTTACAGTGAAAACTACAGGAACTTCAAACATGCACTAGGAAACAGACTGAGAACCAGAGTAATAGTTTCTCCTGGAACCCGTCCCCTTTGCGCTAGATGAACGAACGTCTCTCCACATGCTCAGTTCTGAGAGATATGTGTGTGTGATAGCCATACTTCACCAAGCTTGTTGGGAACACAAAGTTTCTTTTCATTTGAAAACCCTACTCCATACATATATATGAGGAGGTACATGCTCCAACACGGTTTGACTGTGAAAACTGCAGGAAATTCAAACCAGCACTAGGAAACAGACTGAGAAACGAGAGTAAAAATTTCCCCTGAAAACCATTCCCTTTGTGTAGATGGACGAACGTCTCTCCACATGCTCAGTTCTGAGAGATAAGTGTGAGTGAAAGCCGTCCTTCACTTAGATATTTGGGAACACAAAGTTTCTTTACAGTTTCAAACTCCACTCCATACATATATATGGGGAGGTACAAGCTCCAACTCGGTTTTACAGTGAAAACCGCAGGAACTTCAAACCGGCACTAGGAGACAGACTAGATACCAGAGTAAAAGTTTCTCCTGCAACCCGTTCCCTTGGTGCTAGATGAACGAAAGTCTCTACACATGCCTAGTTCTGAGAGATTAGTGTGTGTGAAAGCCGTCCTTCACCTAGATTTTTGGGAACACAAAATTGCTTTACAGTTGCAAACTCCACTCCATACATATATATGGGGAGGTACTTGCTCCAACTCGGTTTTACAATGAAAGCTGCAGGAACTTCAAAACCGGCACTAGGAAACAGACTGAGAATCGAGAGTAAAAGATTCTCCTACAAACCGTTCCATTTGTGCTAGATGGAAGAACTTCTCTCCACATGTTCTGTTCTGAGAGATAAGTGTGTGTGAAAGCCGTCTTTCCCCTAGCTTGTTGGGAACACAAAGTTTCTTTTCAGTTGCCAACTCAAGTCCATACATATATATGCAGAGGTACAAGCTCAAACTCGGTTTTACAGTGAAAACTGCAGGAACTTCAAACCGGCACTAGGAAACAGACTGAGAAATCAGAGTAAAAGTTTCCCTTGCAACCCGTCACTTTTGCGCTAAATTAACGAACGTCTCTCCACATGCTCAGTTCTGAGAGTTATGAGTGTGTGATAGCCGTACTTCACCTAGCTTGTTGGGAACACAAAGTTTCATTTCATTTAAAAACCCCACTCAATAAAAATATATGGGGAGGTACATGCTCCAACACGGTTTGACACTGCAAACTGCAGGAACTTCAAACCGGAACTGTTAAACAGACTGAGAAACCAGAGTAAATGTTTCTCCTGCAACCCGTTCCTTATTGCTAGATGAACGAACGTCTCTCCACATGCTCAGATCTGAGAGATAATGTGTGTGAAAGCAGTCCTTCACCTAGCTTGTTGGGAACACAAAGTTTCTTTACAGTTGCAAACTCCACTCCATAAATATATATGGGGAAGAACAGGTTCCAACTCGGTTTTACAGTGAAAACTGCAGGAACTTCAAACAGGCACTAGGAAACAGACTGAGAAAACAGAGTAAAAGTTTCTCCTGAAACCCTTTCCTTTGGTGATAAATGAACGAACGTCTCTCCACATGCTCAGTTCTTAGAGATATGTGTGAGTGAAAGCCGTTCTTCACCTAGATTTTTGGGAAAACAAAGATTCTTTTCAGATGCCAACACCACTCCATACATATATATTGGGAGGTACTAGCTCCAACTCAGTTTAAAGTGAAAACTGCAGGAACTTCAAACCGGCTCTAGGAAACAGACTGAGAAACCAGAGTAAAAGTTTCTCCTGCAACCCGTTCCCTTGGTGCTAGATGAACGAACGACTCTCCACAAGCTAATTTCTGAGAGATAATTGTTTGTGAAAGCCGTCCTTCAGCTAGATTTTTGGGAACACATAGTTGCTTTACATTTGGAAACTCCACTCCATAAATATATATTGGGAGGTACTAGCTCCAACTCGGTTTTACACTGAAAGCTGCAGGAACTTCAAACCGGCACTAGGAAACAGACTGAGAAACCAGAGTAAAAGTTTCTCCTGCGACCCTTTCCGAATTGTGCTACATGAACGAACGTTTCTCCACATGCTCAGTTCTGAGAGATAAGTGTGTGTGAAAGACGAACTTCACTTTGATTTTTGGGAACACAAAGTTTCTTTACAGTTGAAAACACCACTCCATACATATATATGGGGAGGAACAAGCTCCAACTCGGTTTTACAGTGAAAACTGCAGGAAATTCAAACCGGCATTAGGAAACATACCGAGAATCCAGAGTAAAAGTTTCTCCTGCAACCCGTTCCCTTGGTGCTAGATGAACGAACGTCTCTCCACCTGCTCAGTTCTGAGAGATATGAGTGTGTATAGCCGTACTTCACCTAGCTTCTTGGGAACACAAAGTTTCTTTTCATTTGAAAATCCCACTCCATACATATATATGGGGAGGTACATGCACCAACACGGTTTGACATTGCAAACTGCAGGAACTTCAAACCGGCACTAGGAAACAGACTGAGAAACCAGAGTAAAAGTTTCTCTTGCCACACTTTCCCAATTGTGCTAGATGAACGAACGTCTCTCCACATGCTCAGTTCTGAGAGGTAAGTGTGTGTGAAAGCCGTCCTTCACCTAGATTTTTGGGAACACAAAGATTCTTTAGAGTTGCATACTCCAATCCATACATATATATGGGGAGGTACAAGCTCCAACTCGGTTTTACAGTGAAAACTGCAGGAAATTCAAACTGGCACTAGGAAACAGACTGAGAAACCAGAGTAAAAGTTTCTCCTGCTACCCGTTCCCTTGGTGATAGATGAACGAACGTCTCTCCATATGCTACGTTCTGAGAGATAAGTGTGTGTGAAAGCCGCCCTTCACCTAGATTTATGGGAACACAAATATTCTTTTCACTTGCAAACTCCACTCCATACATATATGTGGGGAGGAACAGGTTCCAACTCGGTTTTACAGTGAAAACTGCAGGAACATCAAACAGGCACTAGGAAACAGACTGAGAAAACATAGTAAAAGTTTCACCTGCAACCCGTTCCTTTTGTGATAAATGAACGAACGCCTCTCCACATGCTCAGTTCTGACAGATAAGTGTGTGTGAAAGCCGTTCTTCACCTAGATTTTTGGGAAAACAAAGTTTCTTTTCAGTTGCCTATTCCACTCCATACTTATATATGGGGAGGTACTAGCTCCAACTCAGTTTTATAGTGAAAACTGCAGGAACTTCAAACCGGCACTAAGAAACAGACTGAGAATCCAGAGTAAAAGTTTCTCCTGCAACCCGTTCCCTTGGTGCTAGATGAACGAACGTCTCTCCACATGCTCAGTTCTGACAGATAAGTGTGTGTGAAAGCCGTCCTTCAACTAGATTTTTGGGAACACATAGTTGCTTACAGTTGCAAACTCCACTCCATAAATATATATGGGGAGGTACTAGCTCCATCTCGGTTTTAGAGTGAAAGCTGCAGGAACGTCAAACCGGCACTAGGAAACAGACTGAGAAACCAGAGTAAAAGTTTCTCCTGCAACCCGTTCCCAATTGTGCTAGATGAACGAACATCTCTCCACATGCTCAGTTCTGAGAGATATGTGTGTTTGATAGCCGTACTTCACCAAGCTTGTTGGGAACAGAAAGTTTCTTTTCATTTGAAATCCCCACTCCATACATATATATGGGGAGGTACATGCTCCAACACGGTTTGACAGTGAAAACTGCAGGATATTCAAACCGGCATTAGGAAACAGACTGAGAAACCAGAGTAAATATTTCTCCTGAAATCCGTTCTTTGTGCTAGATGAACGAACGTCTATCCACATGCTCAGTTCTGAGAAATAAGTGTGTGTGAAAGCGGTCTTTCACCTAGATTTTTGGGAACACAAAGTTTCTTTACAGTGGCAAACTCCACTCCATAAATATATATGGGGAGGTACAAGCTCCAACTCGGTTTTACCGTGAAAACTGCAGGAACTTCAAACATGCACTAGGAAACAGACTGAGAACCAGAGTAATAGTTTCTACTGGAACCCGTCCCCTATGCGCTAGATGAACGAACGTCTCTCCACATGCTCAGTTCTGAGAGATATGTGTGTGTGATAGCCATACTTCACCAAGCTTGTTGGGAACACAAAGTTTCTTTTCATTTGAAAACCCCACTCCATACATATAAATGGGGAGGTACATGCTCCAACATGGTTTGAGAGTGAAAACTGCAGGAAATTCAAACCGGCACTAGGAAACAGACTGAGAAACGAGAGTAAAAATTTCCTCTGAAACCCATTCCCTTTGTGCTAGATGGACGAACGTCTCTCCACATGCTCAGTTCTGAGAGATAAGTGTGAGTGAAAGCCGTACTTCACCTAGATTTTTGGGAACACAAAGTTTCTTTACAGTTTCAAACTCCACTCCATACATATATATGGGGAGGTACAAGCTCCAACTCGGTTTTACAGTGAAAACTGCAGGAACTTCAAACCGGCACTAGGAGACAGACCAGATACCAGAGTATAAGTTTCTCCTGCAACCAGTTCCCTTGGTGCTAGATGAACGAACGTCTCTCCACATGCCTAGTTCTGAGAGATAAGTGTGTGTGAAAGCCGTCCTTCACCTAGATTTTTGGGAACACAAAATTTCTTTACAGTTGCAAACTCCACTCCATACATATATATGGGGAGGTACTCGCTCCAACTCGGTTTTACAGTGAGAGCTGCAGGAACTTCAAACCGGCACTAGGAAACAGACTGAGAAACCAGAGTAAAAGTTTCTCCTGCAAACCGTTCCCTTTCTGCTAGATGAACGAACGTCTCTCCACATGCTCAGTTGTGAGAGGTATTTGTGTGTGACAGCTGTCCTTCACCTAGCTTGTTGGGAACACAAAGTTTCTTTTCACTTGCAAACTCCACTCCATACATATATATGGGTAGGTACTAGCTCCAACACGGTTTTACAGTGAAAACTGCAGGAACTTCAAAACGGCACTAGGAAACAGACTGAGAAAACAGAGAAAAAGTTTCTCCTGCACACCGTTCCCTTTGTGCTAGATGAACGAACGTCTCTCAACATGCTCAGTTCTGAGAGATAAGTGTGTGTGGCAGCTCTCCTTCACCTGGTTTTTTGGGAACACTAGGTTTCTTTTCAGTTGCAAACCCCAATCCATACTTATATATGGGGAAGTAAGAACTCCAACTCGGATTTATAGTGAAAACTTCAGTAAATTAAAAACAGCACTAGGAAACAGACTGAGAAACCAGAGTAAAAGTTTCTCCTGCAACACGTTCCTTTGGTGCTAGGTGAACGAACGTCTCTCCACATGCTCTGTTCTGTGAGATAAGTGTGTGTGAAATCCGTCCTTCACCAAGCTTATTGAGAACACAAAGTTTCTTTTCAGTGGCAATCTCCACTCCATACATATATATGGGGAGGTACTAGCTCCAACTCGGGTTTACAGTGAAAACTGCAGGAAATTCAAACCAGCACTAAGAAACAGACTGAGAAACCAGAGTAAAAAATTCTCCTGCAACCCGTTCCCTTGGTGCTAGATGAACGAACTTCTCTCCACATGCTCATTTCTGAGAGGTAAGTGTGTGTGAAAGAGGTCCTTCACCTAGATTTTTGGGAACACAGAGTTTCTTTACAGTTGCAAACCCCAATCCATACATATAAATGGGGAGGTATAGCTCCAACTCTGTTTTACAGAGAAAATTGCAGGAACTTCAAACCGGCACTAGGAAACATACTGAGAAAACAGAGTTAAAGTTTCCCTGCATCCCGTTCCCTAGGTGCTAGATGAACGAACGTCTCTCCACATGCTCAGTTCTGAGAGATAAGTGTGTGTGAAAGCCGTCCTTCACCTAGCTTGTTGGGAACACAAAGTTTCTTTTCAGTGGAAAACTCCACTCCATACATATATATGGGGAGGTACTAGCTCTAACTGTGTTTTACAGTGAAAACTGCAGGAAATTCTAAGCGGCACTAGGAAACAGACTGAGAAACAAGAGTAAATGTTTCTCCTGCAACACGTTCCCTTGGTGCTACATGAATGAACGTCTCTCCAAATGCTCAGTTCTGAAGAGATAAGTGAGTGTGAAATACGTACTTCACCTAGATTTTTGGGAACACAAAATTTCTTTTCAGTTGCAAACTCCACTCCATACTTATATATGGGGAGGTACAAGCCCCAACACTGTATTACAGTGAAAACTGCAGGAAAATCAAAAAGGCACTAGGAAACAGACTGAGAAGACTGAGTAAAAGTTTCTCCTGCAACCCGTTCCCTTGGTGCTAGATGAACGAACGTCTCTCCACATGCTCAGTTCTGAGAGATAAGTGTGTGTGAAAGCCGAACTTCACCTAGATTCTTCGGAACACAAAGTTGCATTACAATTGCAAACTCCACTCCATACATATATATGGGGAGGACATGCTCCAACTCGGTTTTACAGTGAAAACTACAGGAATTTTAAACCGACACTAGGAAACAGACTGAGAAACCAGAGAAATAGTTTTTCCTGCAACCCTTTCCCTTGGCTAGATGAACGAACGTCTCTCCAAATGCTCAGTTCTGAGAGATAAGTGTGTGTGAAATCCGTCCTTCACCTAGATTTTTCGGAACACAAAGTTTCTTTACAGTTGCAAACTCCAATTAAAACATATATATGGGGAGGTACTAGCTCCAACACGGTTTTACAGTGAAAATTGCTGGAACTTCATACCAGCACTAGGAAAAAGACTGAGAAAGCAGAGTAAAAGTTTCTCCTGCAACCCGTTACCTTGGTTCTAGATGAACGAAATTCTCTCCACATGCTCAGTTCTGAGACATATGTGTGTGTGAAAGCCGTCCCTCACCTAGCTTGTTGGGAACACAAAGTTTCTTTTCAGTTGCCAACTCCACTCAATACATATATATGAGGAGGTACTAGCTCCAACTCTGTTTTACAGAGAAAATTGCAGGAACTTCAAACCGGCAGTAGGAAACATACTGGGAAAACAGAGTAAAAGTTTCCCTGCATCCCGTTCCCTTGGTGCCAGATGAACGAACGTCTCTCCACATGCTCAATTCTGAGAGATAAGTGTGTGTGAAAGCCGTCCTTCACCTAGCTTGTTGGGAAAACAAAGTTTCTTTTCAGTGGAAAACTCCACTCCATACATATATATGGGGAGGTACTAGCTCTAACTCTGTTTTACAGTGAAAACTGCAGGAAATTCTAAGCGGCACTAGGAAACAGACTGAGAAACCAGAGTAAATGTTTCTCCTGCAACACGTTCCCTTGGTGCTACATGAATGAACGTCTCTCCAAATGCTCAGTTCTGAAGAGATAAGTGAGTGTGAAATACGTACTTCACCTAGATTTTTTGGGAACACAAAATTTCTTTTCAGTTGCAAACTCCACTCCATACTTATATATGGGGAGGTACAAGCCCCAACTCGGTTTTACAGTGAAAACTGCAGGAAAATCAAAAAGGCACTAGGAAACAGACTGAGAAGACTGAGTAAAAGTTTCTCCTGCAAGCTGTTCCCTTGGTGCTAGATGAACGAACGTCTCTCCACATGCTCAGTTCTGAGAGATAAGTGTGTGTGAAAGCCGAACTTCACCTAGATTCTTCGGAACACAAAGTTGCATTACAATTGCAAACTCCACTCCATACATATATATGGGGAGGACATGCTCCAACTCGGTTTTACAGTGAAAACTACAGGAATTTTAAACCGACACTAGGAAACAGACTGAGAAACCAGAGAAATAGTTTTTCCTGCAACCCTTTCCCTTGGGGCTAGATGAACGAACGTCTCTCCAAATGCTCAGTTCTGAGAGATAAGTGTGTGTGAAATCCGTCCTTCACCTAGATTTTTCGGAACACAAAGTTTCTTTACAGTTGCAAACTCCAATTAAAACATATATATGGGGAGGTACTAGCTCCAACACGGTTTTACAGTGAAAATTGCTGGAACTTGATACCAGCACTAGGAAAAAGACTGAGAAAGCAGAGTAAAAGTTTCTCCTGCAACCTGTTACCTTGGTTCTAGATGAACGAAATTCTCTCCACATGCTCAGTTCTGAGACATATGTGTGTGTGAAAGCCGTCCCTCACCTAGCTTGTTGGGAACACAAAGTTTCTTTTCAGTTGCCAACTCCACTCAATACATATATATGGGGAGGTACTAGCTCCAACTCTGTTTTACAGAGAAAATTGCAGGAACTTCAAACCGGCAGTAGGAAACATACTGGGAAAACAGAGTAAAAGTTTCCCTGCATCCCGTTCCCTTGGTGCCAGATGAACGAACGTCTCTCCACATGCTCAGTTCTGAGAGATAAGTGTGTGTGAAAGCCGTCCTTCACCTAGCTTGTTGGGAACACAAAGGTTCTTTTCAGTGGAAAACTCCACTCCATACATATATATGGGGAGGTACTAGCTCTAAATCTGTTTTACAGTGAAAACTGCAGGAAATTCTAAGCGGCACTAGGAAACAGACTGAGAAACAAGAGTAAATGTTTCTCCTGCAACACGTTCCCTTGGTGTTAGATGAACGAACGTCTCTCCAAATGCTCAGTTCTGAAGAGATAATTGAGTGTGAAAGACGTCCTTCACCTAGATTTTTGGGAACACAAAATTTCTTTTCAGTTGCAAACTCCGCTCCATACTTATATATGGGGAGGTACAAGCCCCAACTCGGTTTTACAGTGAAAACTGCAGGAAAATCAAAAAGGCACTAGGAAACAGACTGAGAAAACTGAGTAAAAGTTTCTCCTGCAACCCGCTCCCTTGGTGTTAGATGAACGAACGTCTCTACACATGCTCAGTTCTGAGAGATAAGGGTGTGTGAAAGCCGAACTTCACCTAGATTCTTGGGAACACAAAGTTGCATTACAATTGCAAACTCCACTCCATACATATATATGGGGAGGACAAGCTCCAACTCGGTTTTACAGTGAAAACTACAGGAACTTTAAACCGACACTAGGAAACAGACTGAGAAACCAGAGAAATAGTTTTTCCTGCAACCCTTTCCCTTGGGGCTAGATGAACGAACGTCTCTCCAAGTGCTCAGTTCTGAGAGATAAGTGTGTGTGAAATCCGTCATTCACCTAGATTTTTCGGAACACAAAGTTTCTTTACAGTTGCAAACTCCAATTAAAACATATATATTGGGAGGTACTAGCTCCAACACGGTTTTACAGTGAAAATTGCAGGAACTCCATAACAGCACTAGGAAAAAGACAGAGAAACCAGAGTAAAAGTTTCTCCTGCAACCCGTTACCTTGGTTCTAGATGAACGAAATTCTCTCTACATGCTCAGTTCTGAGACATATGTGTGTGTGAAAGCCGTCCCTCACCTACCTTGTTGGGAACACATAGTTTCTTTTCAGTTGCCAACTCCACTCAATACATATATATGGGGAGGTACTAGCTCCAAATCTTTTTTACAGTGAAAACTGCAGAAATTCAAACCTGCACTAGGAAACAGACTGAGAAACCTTAGTAAAAGTTTCCCTGCAACCCGCTACTTTAATGTTAGATGAACGAAAGTCTCTCCACATGCTCTGTTCTGTGAGATAAGTTTGTGTGAAATCCGTCCTTCACCTATCTTGTTGAGAACACAAAGTTTCTTTTCAGTGGTAAACTCCACTCAATACATATATATGGGGAGGTTCTAGCTCCAACTCGGTTTTACAGTGAAAACTGCAGGAAATTCAAACCAGCACTAAGAAACTGACTGAGAAACCAGAGTAATAGTTTCTCCTCCAACCCATTCCCTTGGTGTTAGATGAACGAACGTCTCTCCACATGCTCAGATCTGAGAGATAATTGTGTGTGAAAGCCGTCCTTCACCTCGATTTTTGGGAACACAAAGTACCTTTATATTTGCAAACTCCACTCCATACATATATATGGGGAGGAAAAAGCTCCACTCGGTTTTACAGTGAAAACTGCAGGAACTTCAAACCGGCACTAGGAAACAGACTGAGAAATCAGAGTAAAAGTTTCCCCTGCAACCCGTTCCCTTGGTGCTACATGAAGGATCGTCTCTCAATATGCTCACTTCTGAGAGATAAGTGTGTGTGAAGGACGCCCTTCACCTAGATTTTTGGGAACACAAAGTTTCTTTTCAGTTGCAAACTCCACTCCATTCATATATATGTGGAGGTACTATCTTCAACTCGGTTTTACAGTGAAATCTGCAGGAAAATCAAACCGGCACTAGGAAACACACTGAGAAAACAGAGGAAAAGTTTCACCTGCAACCCGTTCCCTTGGTGCTAGATGAAAGAACGTCTCTCCACATGCTCAGTTTTGAGAGATAAGTGTGTGTGAAAGCCGCACTTCACCTAGATTTTTGGGAAAACAAAGTTTCTTTACAGTTGCCAACTCCACTCCATACATATATATGGGGAGGTACTAGCTCCAACACGGTTTTACAGTGAAAACTGCAGGAAATTCAAACCAGAACTAGGAAACAGACTGAGAAACCAGAGTAAAAGTTTCTCCTGCAACCCGATCCTTTGGTGCTAGATGAACGATCGTCTCTCCACATGCTCAGTTCTGAGAGATAAGTGTGTGTGAAAGCCGTCCTTCACCTAACTTGTTGGGAACACAAAGTTTCTTTTCATTTGCCAACTCCACTCCATTCATATTTATGGGGAGGTACTAGCTCCAAATCGGTTTTACAGTGAAAACTGCACGAAACTCTCACCGGCAGTAAGAAACAGACTGAGAAACCAGAGTAAAAGTTTCTCCTGCAACCCGTTCCTTTGGTGCTAGATGAACGAACGTCTCTCCACATGCTCTGTTCTGTGAGATAAGTGTGTGTGAAATCCGTACTTCAGCTAGCTTGTTGACAACACAAAGTTTCTTTTCAGTGGCAAACTCCACTCCATAATTATATATGGGGAGGTACTAGCTCCAACTCGGTTTTACAGTGAAAATTGCAGGAAATTCAAACCAGCACTAAGAAACAGACTCAGAACCAGAGTAAAAGTTTCTCCTGCAACCCGTTCCCTTGGTGCTACATGAAGGAACGTCTCTCAATATGCTCACTTCTGAAGAGATAATTGTGTGTGAAAGCCGTCCTTCACCTAGATTTTTGGGAACACAAAGTTTCTTTTAATTTGCAAACTCCTCTCCATACAAATATATGGGGAGGTACTATCTCCAACTCGGATTTACAGTGAAAACTGCAGGAAAATCAAACCGGCACTATGAAACAGACTGAGATAACAGAGAAAAGATTCCCTGCAACCCGTTCCCTTGGTGCTAGATGAACGAACTTCTCTCCACATGCTCAGTTCTGAGAGATAAGTGTGTGTGAAAGCCGAACTTAACCAAGATTTTTGGGAACACAAAGTTTCTTTAGAGTTGCAAACTCCACTCCATACATATATATGGGGAAATACTAGCTCCAACACGGTTTTACAGTGAAAACTGCAGGAATTTCAAACCAGCACTAGGCAAAAGTCTGAGAAAACAGAGTAAAAGTTTCTCCTGCAACCCGTTCCCTTGGTGCTAGATGAACGAACGTAACTCCACATGCTCAGTTCTGAGAGATAAGTGTGTGTGAAAGCCGTCCTTCACCTAGCTTGTTGGGAACACAAAGTTACTTTTCAGTTGCCAACTCCAATCCATTCATATATATGGGGAGGTACTAGCTCCAAATCGGTTTTACAGTGAAAACTGCAGGAAATTCTAACCGGCAGTAAGAAACAGAATGAGAAACCAGAGTAAAAGTTTCCCCGGCAACCCGTTCCTTTGGTGCTAGATGAACGAACGTACCTCCACATGCTCTGTTCTGTGAGATAAGTGTGTGTGAAATCCGTCTTTCACCAAGCTTGTTGAGAACACAAAGTTTCTTTTCAGTGGCAAACTCCAATCCATACATATATATGGGGAGGTACTAGTTCCAACACGTGTTTACAGTGAAAACTGCAGGAAATTCAAACCAGCACTAAGAAACAGACTGAAAAACCAGAGTAAATGCTTCTCCTGCAACCCGTTCCCTTGGTGCTCGATGAACGAACATCTCTCCACATACTCAGTTCTGAGAGATAAGTGTGTGTGAAAGCCGTCCTTCACCTAGATATTTGGGAACACAAAGTTTCTTTTCAGTGGCAAAATCCACTCCATACTTATATATGGGGAGGTACTAGCTCCAAATCGGTTTTACAGTGAAAACTGCAGGAAATTCAAACCAGCACTAAGAAACACACTCAGAACCAGAGTAAAAGTTTCTCCTGCAACCCGTTCCCTTGGTGCTACATGAAGGAACGTCTCTCAATATGCTCACTTCTGAAGAGATAATTGTGTGTGAAAGTCGTCCTTCACCTAGATTTTTGGGAACACAAAATTTCTTTTCAGTTGCAAACTCCACTCCATACATATATATGGGATGGTACTATTTCCAACTCGGATTTACAGTGAAAACCGCAGGAAATTCAAACCGGCACTAGGAAACAGACTGAGAAAACAGAGAAAAGTTTCCCTGCAACCCGTTCCCTTGGTGCTAGATGAACGAACTTCTCTCCACATGCTCAGTTCTGAGAGATAAGTGTGTGTGAAAGCCTCACTTCACCTAGATTTTTGGGAACACAAAGTTTCTTTACAGTTGCAAACTCCACTCCATACATATATATGGGGAAGTACTAGCTCCAAAACGATTTTACAGTGAAAACTGCAGGAATTTCAAAACAACACTAGAAAACAGACTGAGAAAACAAGGTAAAAGTTTCTCCTGCAACCCGTTCCCTTGGTGCTAGATGAACGAACGTCTCTCAACATGCTCAGTTGTGAGAGATAAGTGTGTGTGAAAGCCGTCCTTCACATAGCTTATTGGGAACACAAAGTTACTTTTCAGTTGCCAACTCCAATCCATTCATATATCTGGGGAGGTACTAGCTCCAAATCGGTTTTACAGTGAATACTGCAGGAAATTCTAACCGGCAGTAAGAAACAGACTGAGAAACCAGAGTAAAAGTTTCTCCTGCAACCCGTTCCTTTGGTGCTAGATGAACGAACGTCTCTCCACATGCTCTGTTCTGTGAGATAAGTGTCTGTGAAATCCGTCCTTCACCTAGCTTGTTGGGAACACAATGTTACTTTTCAGTTGCCAACTCCAATCCATTCATATATATGGGGAGGTACTAGCTCCAAATCGGTTTTACAGTGAAAACTGCAGGAAATTCTAACCGGCACTAAGAAACAGACTCAGAACCAGAGTAAAAGTTTCTCCTGCAACCCGTTCCCTTGGTGCTACATGAAGGAACGTCTCTCAATATGCTCACTTCTGAAGAGATAATTGTGTGTGAAAGCCGTCCTTCACCTAGATTTTTGGGAACACAAAGTTTCTTTTCAGTTGCAAATTCCAATCCATACATATATATGGGGAGGTACTATCTCCAACTCGGATTTACAGTGAAAACTGCAGGAAGTTCAAACCGGCACTAGGAAACAGACTGAAATATCAGAGAAAAGTTTCCCCGCAACCCGTTCCCTTGGTGCTAGATGAACGAACTTCTCTCCACATGCTCAGCTCTGAGAGATAAGTGTGAGTGAAAGCCGCACTTCACCTAGATTTTTGGGAACACAAACTTTCTTTACAGTTGCAAACTCCATTCCATACATATATATGGGGAAGTACTAGTTCCAACAAGATTTTACAGTGAAAACTGCAGGAATTTCAAACCAGCACTAGGAAAAAGACTGAGAATACAGAGTAAAAGTTTCTCCTGCAACCCGTTCCCTTGGTGCTAGATGAACGAACGTCTCTCAACATGCTCAGTTGTGAGAGATAAGTGTGTGTGAAAGCCGTCCTTCACCTTGCTTGTTGGGAACACAAAGTTACTTTTCAGTTGCCAACTCCAATCCATTCATATATATGGGGAGGTACTAGCTCCAAATCGGTTTTATAGTGAAAACTGCAGGAAATTCTAACCGGCAATAAGAAACAGACTGAGAAACCAGAGTAAAAGTTTCTCCTGCAACACGTTCCTTTTGTGCTAGATGAACGAACGTCTCTCCACATGCTCTGTTCTGTGAGATAAGTGTGTGTGAAATCCGTCCTTCACCTTGCTTGTTGAGAACACAAAGATTCTTTTCAGTGGCAAACTCCAATCCATACATATATACGGGGAGGTACTAGCTCCAACACGGTTTTACAGTGAAAACTGCAGGAATTTCAAACCAGCACTAGGAAAAAGACTGAGAATACAGAGTAAATGTTTCTCCTGCAACCCGTTCCCTTGGTGCTAGATGAACGAACGTCTCTCAACATGCTCATTTCTGAGAGATAAGTGTGTGTGAAAGCCGTCCTTCACCAAGCTTGTTGGGAACACAAAGTTACTTTTCATTTGCCAACTCCAATTCATTCATATATATGGGGAGGTACTAGCTCCAAATCGGTTTTACAGTGAAAACTGCAGGAAATTCAAACCAGCACTAAGAAACAGACTCAGAACCAGAGTAAAATTTTCTCCTGCAACCCGTTTCCTTGGTGCTACATGAAGGAACGTCTCTCAATATGCTCACTTCTGAAGAGATAATTGTGAGTGAAAGCCGTCCTTCACCTAGATTTTTGGGAACACAAAGTTTCTTTTCAGTTGCAAACTCCACTCCATACATATATATGGGGAGGTACTATCTCCAACTCGGATTTACAGTGAAAACTGAAGGAAATTCAAACCGGCACTAGGAAACAGACTGAGATAACAGAGAAAAGTTTCCCTGCAACCCGTTCCTTTGGTGCTAGATGAACGAACTTCTCTCCACATGCTCAGTTCTAAGAGATAAGTGTGTGTGAAAGCCGCACTTCACCTAGATTTATGGGAACATAAAATGTTTCTTTACAGTTGCAAACTCCACTCCATACATATATATGGGGAAGTACTAGCTCCAACACGGTTTTACAGTGAAAACTGCAGGAATTTCAAACCAGCACTAGGAAACAGACTGAGAAAACAGTGTAAAAGTTTCACCTGCAACCCGTTCCTTTGGTGCTAGATGAACGAACGTCTCTCCACATGCTCTGTTCTGTGAGATAAGTGTGTGTGAAAGCCGTCCTTCACCTAGCTTGTTGGGAACACAAAGTTACTTTTCAGTTGCCAAATCCAATCCATTCATATATATGGGGAGGTACTAGCTCCAAATCGGTTTTACAGTGAAAACTGCAGGAAATTCTAACCGGCAGTAAGAAACATACTGAGAAACCAGGGTAAAATTTTCACCTGCAAACCGTTCCTTTGGTGCTAGATGAACGAACGTCTCTCCACATGCTCTGTTCTGTGAGATAAGTGTGTGTGAAATCCGTCCTTCACCTAGCTTGTTGAGAACACAAAGTTTCTTTTCAGTGGCAAACTCCAATCCATACATATATATGGGGAGGTACTAGCTCCAAAACGTGTTTACAGTGAAAACTGCAGGAAATTCAAACCAGCAGTAAAAAACAGACTGAGAAACCAGAGTAAAAGCTTCTCCTGCAACCCGTTCCCTTGGTGCTCGATGAACGAATATCTCTCCACATGCTCAGTTCTGAGAGATAAGTGTGTGTGAAAGCCGTCCCTCTCCTAGATATTTGGGAACACAAAGTTTCTTTACAGTTGCAAATTCCACTCCATACATATATATGGGGTGTACTAGCTCCAACTCGTTTTTACAGTGAAATCTGCAGTAAATTCAAAACGGCACAAGGAAACAGACTGAGAAACCAGAGTAAAAGTTTCTCCTGCAACCCGTTCCTTTGGTGCTAGATGAACGAACGTCTCTCCACATGCTCTGTTCTGTGAGATAAGTGTGTGTGAAATCCGTCCTTCACCTAGCTTGTTGAGAACACAAAGATTCTTTACAGTGGCAAACTCCAATCCATAAATATATATGGGGAGGTACTAGCTCCAACAAGGTTTTACAGTGAAAACTGCAGGAATTTCAAACCAGCACTAGGAAAAAGACTGAGAATACAGAGTAAAAGTTTCTCCTGCAACCCGTTCCCTTGGTGCTAGATGAACGAACGTCTCTCAACATGCTCAGTTCTGAGAGATAAGTGTGTGTGAAAGCCGTCCTTCACCTAGCTTGTTGGGAACACAAAGTTACTTTTCAGTTGCCAACACCAATCCATTCATATATATGGGGAGGTACTGGCTCCAAATCGGTTTTACAGTGAAAACTGCAGGAAATTCAAACCAGCACTAAGAAACAGACTCAGAACCAGAGTAAAATTTTCTCCTGCAACCCGTTTCCTTGTTGTTACATGAAGGAACGTCTCTCACTATGCTCACTTCTGAAGAGATAATTGTGTGTGAAAGCCGTCCTTCACCTAGATTTTTGGGAACACAAAGTTTCTTTTCAGTTGCAAAATCCACTCCATACATATATATGGGGAGGTACTATCTCCAACTCGAATTTACAGTGAAAACTGCAGGAAATTCAAACCGGCACTAGGAAACTGACTGAGATAACAGAGAAAAGTTTCCCTGCAACCCGTTCCCTTGGTGCTAGATGAACGAACGTCTCTCAACATGCTCAGTTCTGAGAGATAAGTGTGTGTGAAAGCCGTCCTTCACCTAGCTTGTTGGGAACACAAAGTTACTTTTCAGTTGGCAACTCCAATCCATTCATATATATGGGGAGGTACTAGCTCCAAATCGGTTTTACAGTGAAAACTGCAGGAAATTCTAACCGGCAGTAAGAAACAGACTGAGAAACCACAGTAAAAGTTTCTCCTGCAACCCGTTCCTTTGGTGCTAAATGAACGAACGTCTCTCCACATGCTCTGTTCTGTGAGATAAGTGTGTGTGAAATCCGTCCTTCACCTAGCTTGTTGAGAACACAAAGTTTCTTATCAGTGGCAAACTCCAATCCATACATATATATGGGGAGGTACTAGCTCCAAAACGTGTTTACAGTGAAAACTGCAGGAAATTCAAACCAGCACTAAGAAACAGACTGAGAAACCAGAGTAAAAGCTTCTCCTGCAACCCGTTCCCTTGGTGCTCGATGAACGATCATCTCTCCACATGCTCAGTTCTGAGAGATAAGTGTGTGTGAAAGCCGTCCTTCTCCTAGATATTTGGGAACACAAAGTTTCTTTACAGTTGCAAATTCCACTCCATACATATATATGGGGTGTACTAGCTCCAACTCGTTTTTACAGTGAAATCTGCAGAAAATTCAAAACGGCACAAGGAAACAGACTGAGAAAACAGAGTAAAAGTTTCCCTGCAACACGTTCCCTTGGTGCTAGATGAACGAACGTCTCTCCACATGCTCAGTTCTGAGAGATAATTGTGTGTGAAATCCGTCCTTCACCTAGCTGGTTGAGAACACAAAGTTTCTTTTCAGTGGCAAACACCACTCCATACTTATATATGGGGAGGTACTAGCTCCAACTCGATTTTACAGTGAAAAATGCAGGAAATTCAATCCAGCACTAAGAAAGAGACTCAGAAACAGAGTAAATGTTTCTCCTGCAACCCGTTCCCTTGGTGCTACATGAAGGAACGTCTCTCAATATGCTCACTTTTGAAGAGATAATTGTGTGTGAAAGCCGTCCTTCACGTTGCTTGTTGGGAACACAAAGTTTCTTTTCTGTGGCAAACTCCACTCCATATATATACATGGGGAGATACTAGCTCCAACTCTGTTTTACAGTGAAAACTGCAGGAAATTCAAACCGGCACTAGGAAACAGACTGAGAAACCAGAGTAAAAGTTTCTCCTGCAACCCGTTCCCTTGGTGCTAGATGAACGAATGTCTCTCCTCATGATTAGTTCTGAGAGATAAGTGTGTGTGAAAGCCGTCCTTCATCTAGATTTTTGGGAACACAAAGTTTCTTTTCAGTTGCAATCTCCACTCCATACATATATATGGGGAGGTAATATCTCCAACTCGGATTTACAGTGAAAACTGCAGGAAATTAAAACGGGCACTAGGAAACAGAACGAGAAACCAGAGAAAAATTTTCTCCTGCAACCCGTTCCCTTGGTGGTACATGAACGAACGTCTCTCCACATGCTCAGTTCTGGGAGATAAGTGTGTGTGAAAGCCGCCCTTCACCTAGATTTTTGGGAACACAAAGTTTCTTTACAGTTGCAAACGACAATTCATACATTTATATGGGGAGGTACTAGCTCCAACACGGTTTTACAGGGAAAACTGAAGGAAATTCAAACCAGCACTAGGAAACAGACTGAGAAAACAGTGTAAAAGTTTCTCCTGCAACCCGTTCCCTTGGTGCTAGATGAACGAACGTCTCTCCACATGCTCAGTTCTGAGAGATAAGTGTGTTTGAAAGCCGTCCTTCACCTAGCTTGTTGGGAACACAAAGTTACTTTTCAGTTGCCAAATCCAATCCATTCATATATATGGGGAGGTACTAGCTCCAAATCGGTTTTACAGAGAAAACTGCAGGAAATTCTAACCGGCAGTAAGAAACATACTGAGAAACCAGTGTAAAAGTTTCACCTGCAATCCGTTCCTTTGGTGCTAGATGAACGAACGTCTCTCCACATGCTCTGTTCTGTGAGATAAGTGTGTGTGAAATCCGTCCTTCACCTAGCTTGTTGAGAACACAAAGTTTCTTTTCAGTGGCAAACTCCAATCCATACATATATATGGGGAGGTACTAGCTCCAAAACGTGTTTACAGTGAAAACTGCAGGAAATTCAAACCAGCAGTAAAAAACAGACTGAGAAACCAGAGTAAAAGCTTCTCCTGCAACCCGTTCCCTTGGTGCTCGATGAACGAACATCTCTCCACATGCTCAGTTCTGAGAGATAAGTGTGTGTGAAAGCCGTCCCTCTCCTAGATATTTGGGAACACAAAGTTTCTTTACAGTTGCAAATTCCACTCCATACATATATATGGGGTGTACTAGCTCCAACTCGTTTTTACAGTGAAATCTGCAGTAAATTCAAAACGGCACAAGGAAACAGACTGAGAAACCAGAGTAAAAGTTTCTCCTGCAACCCGTTCCTTTGGTGCTAGATGAACGAACGTCTCTCCACATGCTCTGTTCTGTGAGATAAGTGTGTGTGAAATCCGTCCTTCACCTAGCTTGTTGAGAACACAAAGATTCTTTTCAGTGGCAAACTCCAATCCATAAATATATATGGGGAGGTACTAGCTCCAACAAGGTTTTACAGTGAAAACTGCAGGAATTTCAAACCAGCACTAGGAAAAAGACTGAGAATACAGAGTAAAAGTTTCTCCTGCAACCCGTTCCCTTGGTGCTAGATGAACGAACGTCTCTCAACATGCTCAGTTCTGAGAGATAAGTGTGTGTGAAAGCCGTCCTTCACCTAGCTTGTTGGGAACACAAAGTTACTTTTCAGTTGCCAACACCAATCCATTCATATATATGGGGAGGTACTGGCTCCAAATCGGTTTTACAGTGAAAACTGCAGGAAATTCAAACCAGCACTAAGAAACAGACTCAGAACCAGAGTAAAATTTTCTCCTGCAACCCGTTTCCTTGTTGTTACATGAAGGAACGTCTCTCAATATGCTCACTTCTGAAGAGATAATTGTGTGTGAAAGCCGTCCTTCACCTAGATTTTTGGGAACACAAAGATTCTTTTCAGTTGCAAAATCCACTCCATACATATATATGGGGAGGTACTATCTCCAACTCGAATTTACAGTGAAAACTGCAGGAAATTCAAACCGGCACTAGGAAACTGACTGAGATAACAGAGAAAAGTTTCCCTGCAACCCGTTCCCTTGGTGCTAGATGAACGAACGTCTCTCAACATGCTCAGTTCTGAGAGATAAGTCTGTGTGAAAGCCGTCCTTCACCTAGCTTGTTGGGAACACAAAGTTACTTTTCAGTTGGCAACTCCAATCCATTCATATATATGGGGAGGTACTAGCTCCAAATCGGTTTTACAGTGAAAACTGCAGGAAATTCTAACCGGCAGTAAGAAACAGACTGAGAAACCAGAGTAAAAGTTTCTCCTGCAGCCCGTTCCTTTGGTGCTAAATGAACGAACGTCTCTCCACATGCTCTGTTCTGTGAGATAAGTGTGTGTGAAATCCGTCCTTCACCTAGCTTGTTGAGAACACAAAGTTTCTTATCAGTGGCAAACTCCAATCCATACATATATATGGGGAGGTACTAGCTCCAAAACGTGTTTACAGTGAAAACTGCAGGAAATTCAAACCAGCACTAAGAAACAGACTGAGAATCCAGAGTAAAAGCTTCTCCTGCAACCCGTTCCCTTGGTGCTCGATGAACGATCATCTCTCCACATGCTCAGTTCTGAGAGATAAGTGTGTGTGAAAGCCGTCCTTCTCCTAGATATTTGGGAACACAAAGTTTCTATACAGTTGCAAATTCCACTCCATACATATATATGGGGTGTACTAGCTCCAACTCGTTTTTACAGTGAAATCTGCAGAAAATTCAAAACGGCACAAGGAAACAGACTGAGAAAACAGAGTAAAAGTTTCCCTGCAACACGTTCCCTTGGTGCTAGATGAACGAACGTTTCTCCACATGCTCAGTTCTGAGAGATAATTGTGTGTGAAATCCGTCCTTCACCTAGCTGGTTGAGAACACAAAGTTTCTTTTCAGTGGCAAACACCACTCCATACTTATATATGGGGAGGTACTAGCTCCAACTCGGTTTTACAGTGAAAAATGCAGGAAATTCAATCCAGCACTAAGAAAGAGACTCAGAAACAGAGTAAATGTTTCTCCTGCAACCCGTTCCCTTGGTGCTACATGAAGGAACGTCTCTCAATATGCTCACTTTTGAAGAGATAATTGTGTGTGAAAGCCGTCCTTCACGTTGCTTGTTGGGAACACAAAGTTTCTTTTCTGTGGCAAACTCCACTCCATATATATACATGGGGAGATACTAGCTCCAACTCTGTTTTACAGTGAAAACTGCAGGAAATTCAAACCGGCACTAGGAAACAGACTGAGAAACCAGAGTAAAAGTTTCTCCTGCAACCCGTTCCCTTGGTGCTAGATGAACGAATGTCTATCCTCATGATTAGTTCTGAGAGATAAGTGTGTGTGAAAGCCGTCCTTCATCTAGATTTTTGGGAACACAAAGTTTCTTTTCAGTTGCAATCTCCACTCCATACATATATATGGGGAGGTAATATCTCCAACTCGGATTTACAGTGAAAACTGCAGGAAATTAAAACGGGCACTAGGAAACAGAACGAGAGACCAGAGAAAAATTTTCTCCTGCAACCCGTTCCCTTGGTGGTACATGAACGAACGTCTCTCCACATGCTCAGTTCTGGGAGATAAGTGTGTGTGAAAGCCGCCCTTCACCTAGATTTTTGGGAACACAAAGTTTCTTTACAGTTGCAAACGACAATTCATACATTTATATGGGGAGGTACTAGCTCCAACACGGTTTTACAGGGAAAACTGAAGGAAATTCAAACCAGCACTAGGAAACAGAATGAGAAAACAGTGTAAAAGTTTCTCCTGCAACCCGTTCCCTTGGTGCTAGATGAACGAACGTCTCTCCACATGCTCAGTTCTGAGAGATAAGTGTGTTTGAAAGCCGTCCTTCACCGAGCTTGTTGGGAACACAAAGTTAATTTTCAGATGCCAACTCCACTCCATTCATATATATGGGGAGCTACTAGCTCCAAATCGGTTTTACAGTGAAAACTGCAGGAAATTCTAACTGGCAGTAAGAAACAGATTGAGAAACCAGAGTAAAATATTCACCTGCAACCCGTTCCTTTGGTGCTAGATGAACGAACGTCTCTCCACATGCTCTGTTCTGTGAGATAAGTGTGTGTGAAATCCGTCCTTCACCTAGCTTGTTGAGAACACAAAGTTTCTTTTCAGTGGCAAACTCCACTCCATACATATATATGGGGAGGTACTAGCTCCAACTCGGGTTTACAGTGAAAACTGCAGGAAATTTAAACCAGCACTGAGAAAAAGACTGAGAAACCAGAGTAAAAGCTTCTCCTGCAACCCGTTCCCTTGGTGCTCGATGAACGAACGTCTCTCCACATGCTCAGTTCTGAGAGATAAGTGTGTGTGAAAGCCGTACTTCACCTAGATATTTGGGAACACAAAGTTTCTTTACAGTTGCAAATTTTACTCCATACATATATATGGGGACGTACTAGCTCCAAATCGGTTTTACAGTGAAAACTGCAGTAAATTCAAACCGGCACAAAGAAACAGACTGGGAAAACAGAGTAAAAGTTTCCCTGCAACACGTTCCCTTTGTGCTAGATGAACAAACGTCTCTCCACATGCTCAGTTCTGAGAGATAATTGTGTGTGAAAGCCGTCCTTCACGTAGCTTGTTCGGAACACTAAGTTTCTTTTCTTTGGCAAACTCCACTCCATAAATATTTATGGGGAGATACTAGCTCCAACTCTGTTTTACAGTGAAAACTGCAGGAAATTCAAACCTGCACTAGGAAACAGACTGAGAAACCAGAGTAAAAGTTTCACCTGCAACCCGTTCCCTTGGTGCTAGATGAACGAACGTCTCTCCACATGCTCTGTTCTGTGAGATAAGTGTGTGTGAAATCCGTCCTTAACATAGCTTGTTGAGAACACAAAGTTTCTTTTCAGTGGCAAACTCCACTCCATACATATATATGGGGAGGTACTAGCTCCAACTCGGGTTTACAGTGAAAACTGCAGGAAATTTAAACCAGAACTAAGAAAAAGACTGAGAAACCAGAGTAAAAGCTTCTCCTGCAACCCGTTCCATTGGTGCTAGATGAACGAATGTCTCTCCTCATGATTAGTTCTGAGAGATAAGTGTGTGTGAAAGCCGTTCTTCACCTAGATTTTTGGGAACACAAAGTTTCTTTTCAGTTGCAAACTCCAATCCATACATATATATGGGGAGGTACTATCTCCAACTCGGATTTACAGTGAAAACTGCAGGAAATTCAAACCGACACTAGGAAACAGAACGAGAAACCAGAGTAAAAGTTTCTCCTGCAACCCGTTCCCTTGGTGCTAGATGAACGAACGTCTCTCCACATGCTCTGTTCTGTGAGATAAGTGTGTGTGAAATCCGTCCTTCACCTAGCTTGTTGAGAACACAAATTTTCTTTTCAGTGGCAAACTCCAATCCATACATATATATGTGGAGGTACAAGCTCCAACCCGTGTTTACAGTGAAAACTGCAGGAAATTCAAACCAGCACTAAGAAACAGACTGAGAAACCAGAGTAAAAGCTTCTCCTGCAACCCGTTCCCTTGTTGCTCGATGAACGAACGTCTCTCTTCATGCTCAGTTCTGAGAGATAAGTGTGTGAGAAAGCCGTACTTCACCTAGATATTTGGGAACACAAAGATTCTTTACAGTTGCAAATTCCACTCCATACATATATATGGGGAGGTACTAGCTCCAACTCGGTTTTACAGTGAAAACTGCAGTATATTCAAACCGGCACAAGGAAACAGACTGAGAAAACAGAGTAAAAGTTTCCCTGCTACACGTTCCCTTGGTGCTAGATGAACGAACGTCTCTCCACATACTCAGTTCTGAGAGATAATTGGGTGTGAAATCCGTCCTTCACCTAGCTTGTTGAGAACACAAAGTTTCTTTTCAGTGGCAAACTCCACTCCATACTTATATATGGGGAGGTACTAGTTCCAAATCGGTTTTACAGTGTAAACTGCAGTAAATTCAAACCAGCACTAAGAAAGAGACTCAGAACAAGAGTAAAAGTTTCCCCTGCAACTCGTTCCCTTGGTGCTACATGAAGGAACGTCTCTCAATATGCTCACTTCTGAAGAGATAATTGTGTGTGAAATCCGTCCTTCACCTAGATTTTTGTGAACACAAAGTTTCTTTTCAGTAGCAAACTCCAATCCATACATATATATGGGGAGGTACTATCTCCAACTCGGTTTTACATTGAAAACTGCAGGAAATTCAAACCGGCACTAGGAAACAGACTGAGAAACAGTGTAAAAGTTTCTCCTGCAACCCGTTCCCTTGGTGATAGATGAACGAACGTCTCTCCACATGCTCAGTTCTGAGAGATAAGTGTGTGTGAAAGCCGCACTTCACCTAGATTTTTGGGAACACAAAGTTTCTTTACAGTTGCAAACTCCATTCCATACATATATATGGGGAGGTATTAGCTCCAACACGGTTTTACAGTGAAAACTACAGGAAATTCAAACCAGCACTAGGAAACAGACTGAGAAAACAGAGTAAAAGTTTCTCCTGCAACCCGTTCCCTTGGTGCTAGATGAACGAACGTCTCTCCACATATTCAGTTCTGAGAGATAATTGTGTGTGATAGCCGTCCTTCACCTAGCTTGTTGGGAACACAAAGTTACTTTTCAGATGCCAACTCCACTCCATTCATATATATGGGGAGGTACTAGCTCCAAATCGGTTTTACAGGAAAACTGCAGGAAATTCTAACCGGCAGTAAGAAACAGACTGAGAAACCAGAGTAATAGTTTCTCTTGCAAACCGTTCCTTTGGTGCTAGATGAACGAACGTCTCTCCACATTCTCTGTTCTGTGAGATAAGTGTGTGTGAAATCCGTCCTTCACCTAGCTTGTTGGGAAATCAATGTTTCTTTTCAGTTGCTAACTTCACTCCATACATATATATTGGGAGGCCCTAGCTTCAACTCGGTTTTACAGTGAAAAATGCAGGAACTTCAAACCGGCACTAGGAAACAAACTGAGAACCAGAGTAAAACTATTCCTGCAACCCGTCCCATTTGCGCTATATGATCGATCATCTCTCCACATGCTCAGTTCTGAGAGATAAGTGTGTGTGATAGCCGTACTTCACATAGCTTGTTGGGAACACAAAGTTTCTTTT
Organism: Camelus dromedarius; assembly: GCF_036321535.1. Classification (NCBI taxonomy): domain Eukaryota; kingdom Metazoa; phylum Chordata; class Mammalia; order Artiodactyla; family Camelidae; genus Camelus; species Camelus dromedarius. Next base: position 190,301 of record NW_026989750.1, read on the forward strand.
CAGTTGAAAACCCCACTCCATAAATATATATGGGGAGGTACATGCTCTAACACAGTTTGACAGTGCAAACTGCAGGAACTTCAAACAGGCACTAGGAAACAGACTGAGAAAACAGAGTAAAAGTTTTTCCAGCAACCAGTTCCCTTGGTGCTAGATGAACGAACGTCTCTCCACATGCTCAGTTCTGAGATATATGTGTGTGTGAAAGCAGTCCTTCACCTAGCTTGTTGGGAACACAAATTTTCTTTTCAGTGGCAAACTCCACTGCATAAATATATATGGGTAGATACTAGCACCAAATCTGTTTTACAGGGAAAACTGCAGGAAATTCAAACCGGCACTAGGAAACAGACTGAGAAACCAGAGTAAAAGTTCCTCTTGCAACCCGTTCCCTTGGTGCTACATGAACGAACGTCTCTCAATATGCTCAGTTCTGAAGTGATAAGTGTGTGTGAAAGCCGTTCTTCACCTAGATTTTTGGGAAAACTAAGTTTCTTTTCAGTTGCAAACTCCACTCCATACATATATATGGGGAGGTACTATCTCCAACTCGGATTTACTGTGAAAAATGCAGGAAATTCAAACCGGCACTAGGAAACAGACTGAGAATCCAGAGTAATAGTTTCTCCTGCAACCCGTTCCCTTGGTGCTAGATCAACGAACGTCTCTCCACATGTTCAGTTCTGAGAGATAAGTGTGTGTGAAAGCCGTCCTTCACCTATATACTTGGGAACACAAAGTTGCATTAGAGTTGCAACTCCACTCCATACATATATATGGGGAGGTACTAGATCCAACACTGTTTTACAGTGAAAACTGCAGGAACTTCAAACCGGCACTAGGAAACAGACTGAGAAAACAGAGTAAAAGTTTCTCCTGCAACCAGTTCCCTTGGTGCTAGATGAACGAATGTCTCTCCACATGATTAGTTCTGAGAGATAAGTGTGTATGAAAGCCGTCCTTCACCTAGGTTTTTGGGAACACAAATTTTCTTTAGAGTTGCAAATTACACTCCATACATATATATGGGGAGGTACTAGCTCCAACTCGTTTTTACAGTGAAAACTGCAGGAACTTCAAACCGGCACTAGGAAACAGACTGAGAACCCAGAGTAAAAGATACTCCAGCAACCCGTTCCCTATGTGCTAGATGAAAGAACGTCTCTCCACATGCTAATTTCTGAGAGATAATTGGGTGTGAAAGCCGTCTTTCACCTAGCTTGTTGGGAACACAAAGTTTCTTTTCAGTGGCAAATTCCACTCCATAAATATATAAGGGGAGGTACTAGCTCCAACTCTGTTTTACAGTGAAAACTGCAGGAAATTCAAACCGGCACTATTAAACAGACTCAGAAACCAGAGTAAAAGTTTCTCCTGCAACCCGTTCCCTTTGTGCTATAAGAACGAACGTCTCTCAATATGCTCAGTTCTGAAGAGATAAGTGTGTGTGAAACCCGTCCTTCACATAGATTTTTGGGAACACAAAGTTTCTTTTCAGTTGCAAACTCCACTCCATAAAAATATATGGGGAGGTACTAACTCCAACTCGGTTTTACAGTGAAAACTGCAGGAAATTCAAACCGGCAATAGGAAAGATACTGAGAAACCAGAGTAAAAGTTTCTACTGCAACCGGTTCCCTTGGTGCAAGATGAAAGAACGTCTCTCCACATGCTCAGTTCTGAGAGATAAGTGTGTGTGAAAGCCGTCCTTCACCTAGATTTTTGGGAACACAAAGATTCTTTACAGTTGCAAACTCCACTCCATACATTTATATGGGGAGGTACTAGCTCCAACACGTTTTTACAGTGAAAACTGCAGGAACTTCAAACCAGCACGGGGAAACAGACTGAGAAAACAGAGTAAAAGTTTCTCCTGCAACCGGTTCCCTTGGTGCTAGATGAACGAACGTCTCTCCACATGCTCAGTTCTGAGACATAAGTTTTTGTGAAAGCCGTCCTTCACCTAGCTTGCTGGGAACACAAAGTTTCTTTTCAGTTGCCAACTCCACTCCATACATATATATGGGGAGGTACTAGACCTAACTCGGTTTTACAGTGAAAGTTGCAGGAACTTTAAACCGGCACTAGGAAACAGACTGAGAAACCAGAGTAAAAGTTTCTCCTGCAACCTGTTCCCTTTTTGCTAGATGAAAGAACGTCTCTCCACATGCTCAGTTCTGAGAGATAAGTGTGTGTGAAAGCCGTCCTTCACCTAGCTTTTTGATAAAACAAAGTTTATTTTCAGTTGCAAACTCCACTCCATAAATATACATGTGGAGGTACTAGTTTCAACTAGGTTTTACAGTGAAAACTGCAGGAACTTCAAACCGGCACTAGGAAAGAGACTGAGAAACCAGAGTAAAAGTTTCTACTGCAACCGGTTCCCTTGGTGCAAGATGAACGAACGTCTCTCCACATGCTCAGTTCTGATTGATAAGTGTGTGTGAAAGCCGTCCTTCACCTAGATTTTTGGGAAAACTAAGTTTCTTTTCAGTTGCAAACTCCACTCCATACATATATATGGGGAGGTACTATCTCCAACTCGGTTTTACTGTGAAAACTGCAGGAAATTCAAACCGGCACTAGGAAACAGACTGAGAAACCAGAGTAATAGTTTCTCCTGCAACCCGTTCCCTTGGTGCTAGATCAACGAACGTCTCTCCACATGTTCAGTTCTGAGAGATAAGTGTGTGTGAAAGCCGTCCTTCACCTATATACTTGGGAACACAAAGTTGCATTAGGGTTGCAACTCCACTCCATACATATATATGGGGAGGTACTAGATCCAACACTGTTTTACAGTGAAAACTGCAGGAACTTCAAACCGGCACTAGGAAACAGACTGAGAAAACAGAGTAAAAGTTTCTCCTGCAACCAGTTCCCTTGGTGCTAGATGAACGAATGTCTCTCCACATGATTAGATCTGAGAGATAAGTGTGTATGAAAGCCGTCCTTCACCTAGGTTTTTGGGAACACAAATTTTCTTTAGAGTTGCAAATTACACTCCATACATATATATGGGGAGGTACTAGCTCCAACTCGTTTTTACAGTGAAAACTGCAGGAACTTCAAACCGGCACTAGGAAACAGACTGAGAACCCAGAGTAAAAGATACTCCAGCAACCCGTTACCTATGTGCTAGATGAAAGAACGTCTCTCCACATGCTAATTTCTGAGAGATAATTGGGTGTCAAAGCCGTCTTTCACCTAGCTTGTTGGGAACACAAAGTTTCTTTTCAGTGGCAAATTCCACTCCATAAATATATAAGGGGAGGTACTAGCTCCAACTCTGTTTTACAGTGAAAACTGCAGGAAATTCAAACCGGCACTATTAAACTGACTCAGAAACCAGAGTAAAAGTTTCTCCTGCAACCCGTTCCCTTGGTGCTACATGAACGAACGTCTCTCAATATGCTCAGTTCTGAAGAGATAAGTGTGTGTGAAACCCGTCCTTCACATAGATTTTTGGGAACACAAAGTTTCTTTTCAGTTGCAAACTCCACTCCATAAATATATATGGGGAGGTACTATCTCCAACTCGGTTTTACAGTGAAAACTGCAGGAAATTCAAACCGGCACTAGGAAAGAGTCTGAGAAACCAGAGTAAAAGTTTCTACTGCAACCGGTTCCCTTGGTGCAAGATGAACGAACGTCTCTACACATGCTCAGTTCTGATTGATAAGTGTGTGTGAAAGCCGTCCTTCACCTAGATTTTTGGGAAAACTAAGTTTCTTTTCAGTTGCAAACTCCACTCCATACATATATATGGGGAGGTACTATCTCCAACTCGGTTTTACTGTGAAAACTGCAGGAAATTCAAACCGGCACTAGGAAACAGACTGAGAAACCAGAGTAATAGTTTCTCCTGCAACCCGTTCCCTTGGTGCTAGATCAACGAACGTCTCTCCACATGTTCAGTTCTGAGAGATAAGTGTGTGTGAAAGCCGTCCTTCACCTATATACTTGGGAACACAAAGTTGCATTAGGGTTGCAACTCCACTCCATACATATATATGGGGAGGTACTAGATCCAACACTGTTTTACAGTGAAAACTGCAGGAACTTCAAACCGGCACTAGGAAACAGACTGAGAAAACAGAGTAAAAGTTTCTCCTGCAACCAGTTCCCTTGGTGCTAGATGAACGAATGTCTCTCCACATGATTAGTTCTGAGAGATAAGTGTGTATGAAAGCCGTTCTTCACCTAGGTTTTTGGGAACACAAATTTTCTTTAGAGTTGCAAATTACACTCCATACATATATATGGGGAGTTACTAGCTCCAACTCGTTTTTACAGTGAAAACTGCAGGAACTTCAAAGCGGCACTAGGAAACAGACTGAGAACCCAGAGTAAAAGATACTCCAGCAACCCGTTCCCTATGTGCTAGATGAAAGAACGTCTCTCCACATGCTAATTTCTGAGAGATAATTGGGTGTGAAAGCCGTCTTTCACCTAGCTTGTTGGGAACACAAAGTTTCTTTTCAGTGGCAAATTCCACTCCATAAATATATAAGGGGAGGTACTAGCTCCAACTCTGTTTTACAGTGAAAACTGCAGGAAATTCAAACCGGCACTATTAAACAGACTCAGAAACCAGAGTAAAAGTTTCTCCTGCAACCCGTTCCCTTTGTGCTATATGAACGAACGTCTCTCCACATGCTCAGTTCTGAGAGATTATTGTGTGTGAAAGCCGTCCTTCACCTAGCTTGTTGGGAACACAAAGTTTCTTTTAAGTTGCCAACTCCATTCCATTCATATATATGGGGAGGTACTAGCTCCAAATCGGTTTTACAGTGAAAACTGCAGGTAATTCTATCCGGCAGTAAGAAACAGACTGAGAAAACAGAGTAAAAGTTTCTCCTGCAACCCATTCCTTTGGTGCTAGATAAACGATAGTCTCTCCACATGCTCTGTTCTGTGAGATAAGTGTGTGTGAAATCCGTCCTTCACCTAGCTTGTTGAGAACACAAACTTCTTTTCAGTGGCAAACTCCACTCCATACATATATATGGGGAGGTACTAGCTCCAAAACGGTTTTACAGTGAAAACTGCAGGAAATTCAAACCAGCACTAAGAAACAGACGGAGAAACCAGAGTAAAAGTTCCTCCTGCAACCCGTTCCCTTGGTGCTAGATGAACGAACGTCTCTCCACATGCTCAGTTCTGAGACATAAGTTTTTGTGAAAGCCGTCCTTCACCAAGCTTGCTGGGAACACAAAGATTCTTTTCAGTTGCCAACTCCACTCCATACATATATATGGGTAGGTACTAGACTTAACTCGGTTTTACAGTGAAAGTTGCAGGAACTTAAAACCGGCACTAGGAAACAGACTGAGAAACCAGAGTAAAAGTTTCTCCTGCAACCTGTTCCCTTTTTGCTAGATGAAAGAACGTCTCTCCACATGCTCAGTTCTGAGAGATAAGTGTGTGTGAAAGCCGTCCTTCACCTAGCTTTTTGATAAAACAAAGTTTATTTTCAGTTGCAAACTCCACTCCATAAATATACATGTGGAGGTACTAGTTTCAACTCGGTTTTACAGTGAAAACTGCAGGAACTTCAAACCGGCACTAGGAAAGAGACTGAGAAACCAGAGTAAAAGTTTCTACTGCAACCGGTTCCCTTGGTGCAAGATGAACGAACGTCTCTCCACATGCTCAGTTCTGAGAGATAAGTGTGTGTGAAAGCTTTCCTTCACCTAGATTTTTGGGAACACAAAGTTTCTTTACAGTTGCAAACTCCACTCCATACATACATATGGGGAGGAACTAGCTCCAACTCGTTTTTACAGTGAAAACTGCAGGAACTTCAAACCGGCACTAGGAAACTGACTGAGAAACCAGAGTAAAAGATACTCCAGCAACCCGTTCCCTATGTGCTAGATGAAAGAACGTCTCTCCAAATGCTAATTTCTGAGAGATAATTGGGTGTGAAAGCCGTCTTTCACCTAGCTTGTTGGGAACACAAAGTTTCTTTTCAGTGGCAAATTCCACTCCATAAATATATAAGGGGAGGTACTAGCTCCAACTCTGTTTTACAGTGAAAACTGCAGGAAATTCAAACCGGCACTATTAAACAGACTCAGAAACCAGAGTAAAAGTTTCTCCTGCAACCCGTTCCCTTTGTGCTATATGAACGAACGTCTCTCCACATGCTCAGTTCTGAGAGATTATTGTGTGTGAAAGCCGTCCTTCACCTAGCTTGTTGGGAACACAAAGTTTCTTTTAAGTTGCCAACTCCATTCCATTCATATATATGGGGAGGTACTAGCTCCAAATCGGTTTTACAGTGAAAACTGCAGGTAATTCTATCCGGCAGTAAGAAACAGACTGAGAAAACAGAGTAAAAGTTTCTCCTGCAACCCATTCCTTTGGTGCTAGATAAACGATAGTCTCTCCACATGCTCTGTTCTGTGAGATAAGTGTGTGTGAAATCCGTCCTTCACCTAGCTTGTTGAGAACACAAACTTCTTTTCAGTGGCAAACTCCACTCCATACATATATATGGGGAGGTACTAGCTCCAAAACGGTTTTACAGTGAAAACTGCAGGAAATTCAAACCAGCACTAAGAAACAGACGGAGAAACCAGAGTAAAAGTTCCTCCTGCAACCCGTTCCCTTGGTGCTAGATGAACGAACGTCTCTCCACATGCTCAGTTCTGAGACATAAGTTTTTGTGAAAGCCGTCCTTCACCAAGCTTGCTGGGAACACAAAGATTCTTTTCAGTTGCCAACTCCACTCCATACATATATATGGGTAGGTACTAGACTTAACTCGGTTTTACAGTGAAAGTTGCAGGAACTTAAAACCGGCACTAGGAAACAGACTGAGAAACCAGAGTAAAAGTTTCTCCTGCAACCTGTTCCCTTTTTGCTAGATGAAAGAACGTCTCTCCACATGCTCAGTTCTGAGAGATAAGTGTGTGTGAAAGCCGTCCTTCACCTAGCTTTTTGATAAAACAAAGTTTATTTTCAGTTGCAAACTCCACTCCATAAATATACATGTGGAGGTACTAGTTTCAACTCGGTTTTACAGTGAAAACTGCAGGAACTTCAAACCGGCACTAGGAAAGAGACTGAGAAACCAGAGTAAAAGTTTCTACTGCAACCGGTTCCCTTGGTGCAAGATGAACGAACGTCTCTCCACATGCTCAGTTCTGAGAGATAAGTGTGTGTGAAAGCTTTCCTTCACCTAGATTTTTGGGAACACAAAGTTTCTTTACAGTTGCAAACTCCACTCCATACATACATATGGGGAGGAACTAGCTCCAACTCGTTTTTACAGTGAAAACTGCAGGAACTTCAAACCGGCACTAGGAAACTGACTGAGAAACCAGAGTAAAAGATACTCCAGCAACCCGTTCCCTATGTGCTAGATGAAAGAACGTCTCTCCAAATGCTAATTTCTGAGAGATAATTGGGTGTGAAAGCCGTCTTTCACCTAGCTTGTTGGGAACACAAAGTTTCTTTTCAGTGGCAAATTCCACTCCATAAATATATAAGGGGAGGTACTAGCTCCAACTCTGTTTTACAGTGAAAACTGCAGGAAATTCAAACCGGCACTATTAAACAGACTCAGAAACCAGAGTAAAACTTTCTCCTGCTACCCGTCCCCTTGGTGCTACATGAACGAACGTCTCTCAATATGCTCAGTTCTGAAGAGATAAGTGTGTGTGAAACCCGTCCTTCACATAGATTTTTGGGAACACAAAGTTTCTTTTCAGTTGCAAACACCACTCCATACATATATATGGGGAGGTACTAGATCCAACACTGTTTTACAGTGAAAACTGCAGGAACTTCAAACCGGCACTAGGAAACAGACTGAGAAAACAGAGTAAAAGTTTCTCCTGCAACCAGTTCCCTTGGTGCTAGATGAACGAATGTCTCTCCACATGATTAGTTCTGAGAGATAAGTGTGTATGAAAGCCGTCCTTCACCTAGGTTTTTGGGAACACAAATTTTCTTTAGAGTTGCAAATTACACTCCATACATATATATGGGGAGGTACTAGCTCCAACTCGTTTTTACAGTGAAAACTGCAGGAACTTCAAACCGGCACTAGAAAACAGACTGAGAACCCAGAGTAAAAGATACACCAGCAACCCGTTACCTATGTGCTAGATGAAAGAACGTCTCTCCACATGCTAATTTCTGAGAGATAATTGGGTGTGAAAGCCGTCTTTCACCTAGCTTGTTGGGAACACAAAGTTTCTTTTCAGTGGCAAATTCCACTCCATAAATATAAAAGGGGAGGTACTAGCTCCAACTCTGTTTTACAGTGAAAACTGCAGGAAATTCAAACCGGCACTATTAAACTGACTCAGAAACCAGAGTAAAAGTTTCTCCTGCAACCCGTTCCCTTGGTGCTACATGAACGAACGTCTCTCAATATGCTCAGTTCTGAAGAGATAAGTGTGTGTGAAACCCGCCCTTCAAATAGATTTTTGGGAACACAAAGTTTCTTTTCAGTTGCAAACTCCACTCCATAAATATATATGGGGAGGTACTATCTCCAACTCGGTTTTACAGTGAAAACTGCAGGAAATTCAAACCGGCACTAGGAAAGAGTCTGAGAAACCAGAGTAAAAGATTCTACTGCAACCGGTTCCCTTGGTGCACGATGAACGAACGTCTCTCCACATGCTCAGTTCTGATTGATAAGTGTGTGTGAAAGCCGTCCTTCACCTAGATTTTTGGGAAAATAAAGTTTCTTTACAGTTGCAAACTCCACTCCATACATTTATATTGGGAGGTACTAGCTCCAACACGGTTTTACAGTGAAAACTGCAGGAACTTCAAACCAGCACGAGGGAACAGACTGAGAAAACAGAATAAAAGTTTCACCTGCAACCCGTTCCCTTGGTGCTAGATGAACGAACGTCTCTCCACATGCTCAGTTCTGAGAGTTTATTGTGTGTGAAAGCCGTACTTCACCTAGCTTGTTGGGAACACAAAGTTTCTTTTAAGTTGCCAACTCCAATCCTTTCATATATATGGGGAGGTACTAGCTCCAAATCGGTTTTACAGTGAAAACTGCAGGTAATTCTATCCGGCATTAAGAAACAGACTGAGAAAACAGAATAAAAGTTTCCCCTGCAACCCATTCCTTTGGTGCTAGATAAACGAAAGTCTCTCCACATGCTCTGTTCTGTGAGATAAGTGTGTGTGAAATCCGTCCTTCACCTAGCTTGTTGAGAAAACAAAGTATCTTTTCAGTTGCCAAATCCACTCCATACATATATATGGAGAGGTACTAGCTTCAACTTGGTTTTACTTTGAAAACTGCAGGAACATCAAAACCGGCACTAGGAAACAGACGGAGAAACCAGAGTAAAGTTCCTCCTGCAACCCGTTCCCTTGGTGCTAGATGAACGAACGTCTCTCCACATGCTCAGTTCTGAGACATAAGTTTGTGTGAAAGCCGTCCTTTACCTAGCTTGCTGGGAACACAAAGTTTCTTTTCAGATGCCAACTCCACTCCATACATATATATGGGGAGGTACTAGACCCAACTCGGTTTTACAGTGAAAGTTGCAGGAACTTCAAACCGGCACTAGGAAACAGACTGAGAAACCAGAGTAAAAGTTTCTCCTGCAACCTGTTCCCTTTTTGCTAGATGAAAGAACGTCTCTCCACATGCTCAGTTCTGAGAGATAAGTGTGTGTGAAAGCCGTACTTCACCTAGCTTGTTGGGAAAACAAAGTTTCTTTTTAGTTGCAAACTCCACTCCATAAATATACATGTGGAGGTACTAGTTTCAACTCGGTTTTACAGTGAAAACTTCAGGAACTTCAAACCGGCACTAAGAAACAGACTGAGAACCAGAGTAAAAGTTTCTTCTGCAACCCGTCCCTTTTGCGCTAAATGAACGAACGTCGATCCACATGCTCAGTTCTGAGAGATAAGTGTGTGTGATAGCCGTACTTCACCTAGCTTGTTGGGAACAGAAAGTTTCTTTTCAGTTGAAAACGCCACTCGATAAAAATATAGGGGGAAGAACATGCTCCAACAAGGTTTGACAGTGCAAACTGCAGGAACTTCAAACCGGCACTAGGAAAAAACTGAGAAATCAGAGTAATAGTTTCCCTGCAACCCGTTCCCTTTGTGCTAGATGAAAGAACGTCTCTCCACATGCACAGTACTGAGAGATAAGTGTGTGTGAAAGCCGTCCTTCACCTAGCTTGTTGGGAAAACAAAGTATCTTTTCAGTTGCCAAATCCACTCCATACATATATATGGAGAGGTACTAGCTTCAACTTGGTTTTACTTTGAAAACTGCAGGAACATCAAAACCGGCACTAGGAAACAGACTGAGAAACCAGAGTAAAAGTTTCTCCTGCAAACCGTTCCTTTGGTGCTAGATGAACGAACGTCTCTCCACATGATCAGTTCTGAGAGATAAGTGTGTTTGACAGCTGTCCTTCAACTAGCTTGTTGGGAACACAAAGTTTCTTTTCAATTGCAAACCCCACTCCATACATATATATGGGGAGGTAAGAACACCAACTCGGATTTATAGTGAAAACTTCAGAAACTTCAAACCGGCACTAGGAAACAGACTGATAAACCAGAGTAAAAGTTTCTCCTGCAACCCGTTCCCTTGGTGCTAGATGAACGAACGTCTCTCCACATGCTCAGTTCTGAGAGATAAGTGTATGTGAAAGACGTCCTTCACGTAGATTTTTGGGAACACAAAGATTCTTTACAGTTGGAAACACCACTCCATACATATATATGGGGAGGTACAAGCTCCAACACGGTTTTACATTGAAAACTGCAGGAACTTCAAACCGACACTAGGAAACAGACTGAGAAACCAGAATAAAAGTTTCTACTGCAACCCGTTCCCTTTTTGCTAGATGAAAGAACGTCTCTCCACATGCACAGTTCTGAGAGTTAAGTGTGAGTGAAAGCCGTACTTCACCTAGATTTTTGGGAACACAAAGTTTCTTTAAAGTTGGAAACTCCACTCCATACATATATATTTGGAGGTACAAGCTACAACACGGTTTTACAGTGAAAACTGCAGGAACTTCAAAACGGCACTAGGAAACAGACTGAGGAAACAGAGTAAAAGTTTCTCCTGCAACCCGTTCCCTTGGTGCTAGCTGAACGAACGTCTCACCACATGCTCAGTTCTGAGAGATAATTGTGTTTGAAAGACGTCCTTCACCTATATTGTTGGGAACACAAAGTTTCTTTTCAGTTGCCACCTCACTCCATTCATATATATCGGGAGGTACTAGCTCCAAATCGGTTTTACAGTGAAATCTGCTGGAAATTCTAAACGGCATTAAGAAACAGACTGAGAAAACAGAGTAAAAGTTTCTCCAGCAACCCGTTCCTTTGCTGCTAGATGAACGAACTTCTCTCCACATGCTCTGTTCTGTGAGATAAGTGTGTGTGAAATCCGTCCTTCACGTAGCTTGTTGAGAACACAAAGTTTCTTTTCAGTGGCAAACTCCACTCCATACATATATATGGGGAGTTACTAGCTCCAACTCGGTTTTACAGTGAAAACTGCAGGAACTTCAAACCGGCACTAAGAAACAGACTGGGAAAACAAAGTAAAAGTTTCCCTGCAATCCGTTCCCTTGGTGCTAGATGAACGAACGTCTCTCCACATGCTCAGTTCTGAGAGAAAAGTGTGTGTGAAATCCGTACTTCACCTAGCTTGTTGGGAACAAAAAGTTTCTTTTCAGTGGAAAAATCCACTCCATAAATATATATGGGGAGGTACTAGCTCCAACACTGTTTGACAGTGAAAACTGCAGGAACTTCAAACAGGCACTAGGAAAAAGACTGAGAAACCAGAGTAAAAGTTTCTCCTGCAACCCGTTCCCTTGGTGCTACATGAACGAACGTCTCTCAATATGGTCAGTTCTGAAGAGATAAGTGTGTGTGAAGCCGTCTTTCACCTAGATTTTTGGGAACACAAAGTTTCTTTTCAGATGCAAACTCCACTCCATACATATATATGGGGAGGTACTATCTCCAACTCGGTTTTACAGTGAAAACTGCAGGAACTTCTAACCGGCACTAGGAAACAGACTGAGAAAACAAAGTAAAAGTTTCTCCTGCAACCCGTTCCCTTGGTGCTAGATGAACGAACGTCTCTCCACATGCTCAGTTCTGAGAGAAAGTGTGTGTGAAAGCCGTCCTTCAACTAGATTTTTGGGATCACAAAGTTTCTTTAAAGTTGCAAACTCCACTCCATACATATATATGGGGAGGAACAAGCTCCAACTCGGTTTTACATGGAAAACTGCAGGAACTTCAAACCGGCACTAGGAAACAGACTGAGAAACCAGAGTAACAGTTTCTCCTGCAACCCGTTCCCTTCGTGCTAGATGAACGAACGTCTCTCAATATGATCTGTTCTGAGAGATAAGTGTGTGTGAAAGCCTTACTTCACCTAGATTTTTGGGAAACAAACTTTCTTTACAGTTGGGAACTCCACTCCATACATATATAAGGGGAGGTACAAGCTCCAACACGGTTTTACAGTGAAAACTGCAGGAACTTCAAACCGGCACTAGGAAACAGACTGAGAAAACAGAGTAAAAGTTTCTCCTGCAACCCGTTCCCTTGGTGCTAGATGAATGAACGTCTCTCCACATGCTCAGTTCTGAGAGATAAGTGTGTGTGAAAGCCGTCCTTCACCTATCTTGTTGGGAACAAAAAGTTTCTTTTCAGTTGCCAACTCCAATCCATTCATATATATGGGGATGTAATAGCTCCAAATCGGTTTTACAGTGAAAACTGCAGGAAATTCTAACCAGCAGTAAGAAAAAGACTGAGATACCAGAGTAAAAGTTTCCCCTGCAACCCGTTCCTTTGGTGCTAGATGAACGAACGTCTCTCCACATGCTCTTTTCTGTGAGATAAGTGTTTGTGAAAGCCGTCCTTCACCTTTCTTGTTGGGAACACAAAGTTTCTTTTCAGTTGCCAACTCCACTCCATTCATATATATGGGGAGGTACTAGCTCCAAATCGGATTTACAGTGAAAACTGCAGGAAATACTAACCGGCAGTAAGAAACAGACTGAGAAACCAGAGTAAAAGTTTCCCCTGCAACCCGTTCCTTTGGTGCTAGATGAACGAACGTCTCTCCACATGCTCTGTTCTGTGAGAAAAGTGTGTGTGAAATCCGTTCTTCACCTAGATTCTTGGGAACACAAAGTTGTATTACAGTTGCAAACTCCACTCCATACATATATATGGGGAGGTACTAACTCCAAATCGGTTTTAAAGTGAAAACTCCAGGAACTTCATACCGGCACTAGGAAACAGACTGAGAAAACAGAGTAAAACTTTCTCCTGCAACCCGTTCCCTTGGTGCTAGATGAACGAAAGTCTCTCCACATGCTCAGTTCTGAGAGATAAGTGTGTATGAAAGCCGTCCTTCACCTAGATTTTTGGGAACACAAAGTTTCTTTACAGTTGCAAATTATACTCCATACATATATATGGGGAGGTACTAGCTCCAACTCGGTTTTACAGTGAACACTGCAGGAACTTCAAACCGGTACTAGGAAACAGACTGAGAAACCAGAGTAAAAGATACACCTACAAACCGTTCCCTTTTTGCTAGATGAAAGAACGTCTCTCAACATGCACAGTTCTGAGAGATAAGTGTGTGAGAAAGCCGTACTTCACCTAGCTTGTTGGGAAAACAAAGTTTCTTTTCAGTTGCCAAATCCACTCCATACATATATATGGGGAGGTACTAGCTTCAACTAGGTTTTACAGTGAAAAATGCAGGAAATTCATACCGGCACTAGGAAACAGACTGAGAACCAGAGAAAAGTTTCTCCTGCAACCCGTCCCCTTTGCTCTAGATGAACGAACGTCTCTCCACATTCTCAGTTCTGAGAGATAAGTGTGTGTGAAAGCCGTCCTTCACCTAGATTTTTGGAAACACAAAGTTTCTATACAGTTGCAAACTCCACTCCATACATATATATGGGGATGTACAATCTCCAACCCGTTTTTACATTGAAAACTGCAGGAATTTCAAACCGGCATTAGGAAACAGACTGAGAAAACATAGTAAAACTTTCTCTTGCAACCCGTTCCCTTGGTGCTAGATGAACGAACGTCTCTCCACATGCTCAGGTCTGAGAGATAAGTGTGTGTGAAAGCCGTCCTTCATCTAGCTTGTTGGGAAAACAAAGTTTCCTTTCAGTTTCCAACACCTATCCATGCATATATATGGGGAGGTACTAGCTCCAAATCGGTTTTACAAGAAAACTGCAGGGAAGTCATACCGGCAGTAAGAAACAGACTGAGTAAACATAGTAAAAGTTTCTCCTGCAACCCGTTCCCTTGGTGCTAGATGAACGAACGTGTCTCCACATGATCAGTTCTGAGAGATAAGTGTGTGTGACAGCTGTCCTTCACATAGCTTGTTGGGAACACAAAGTTTCTTTTCACTTGCATACACCACTCCATATATATATATATAGGGAGTTAAGAACTCCAACTCGGATTTATAGTGAAAACTTCAGTAACTTCAAACCGGCACTAGGAAACAGACTGAGAAACCAGAGTAAAAGTTTCTCCTGCAACCCGTTCCCTTGGTGCTAGATGAACGAACGTCTCTACACATGCTAAGTTCTGAGGGATAAGTGTGTGTGAAAGCCGTCCTTCACCTAGATTTTTGGGATCAGACAGATTCTTTAGAGTTGCAATCTCCACTCCATACATATATATGGGGAGGTACAAGCTCCAACTCGGTTTTACAGTGAAAACTGCAGGAACTTCAAACCGGCACTAGGAAACAGACTGAGAAACCAGAGTAAAAGTTTCTCCTGCAACCCGTTCCCTTGGTGCTAGATGAAAGAACGTCTCTCCACATGCTCAATTCTGAGAGATAAGTGTGTGTAAAAGCCGTACTTCACCTAGAATTTTGGGAACACAAAGTTTCTTTACAGTTGGGAACTCCACTCCATACATATATAAGGGGAGGTACAAGCTCCAACACGGTTTTACAGTGAAAACTGCAGGAACTTCAAACCGGCACTAGGAAACAGACTGAGAAAACAGAGTAAAAGTTTCTCCTGCAACCCGTTCCCTTGGTGGTCGATGAACGAACGTCTCTCCACATGCTCAGTTCTGAGAGATAAGTGTGTGTGAAAGCCGTCCTTCACCTAGCTTGTTGGGAACACAAAGTTTCTTTTCAGTAGCCAACTCCAATCCATTCATATATATGGGGAGGTACAAACTCCAAATCCATTTTACAGTGAAATCTGCAGGAAATTCTAACCGGCAGTAAGAAACAGACTGAGAAACCAGAGTAAAAGATTCCCCTGCATCCCGTTCCTTTGGTGCTAGATGAACGAACGTCTCTCCACATGCTCAGTTCAGAGAGATAAGTGTGTGTGATAGCCGTACTTAACATAGCTTGTTTGGAACACAAAGATTCTTTTCTGTTCAAAACCCCACTCGATAAATATATATGGGGAGGTACATGCTCCAACACGGTTTGACAGCGAAAACTGCAGGAACTTCAAACCGGCACTAGGAAACAGACTGAGAAACCAGCGTAAAAGTTTCTCCTGCAACACGTTCCTTGGTGCTAGATGAACGAACGTCTCTCCTCATGCTCAGTTCTGAGAGATAAGTGTGTGTGAAAGCCGTCCTTCACCTAGCTTTTTGGGAAAACAAAGTTTCTTTTCAGTTTCCAACTCCTATCCATGCATATATATGGGGAGGTACTAGCTCCAAATCGGTTTTACAAAGAAAACTGTAGGAAATTCATACCGGCAGTAAGAAACAGACTGAGAAACCAGAGTAAAAGTTTCTCCTGCAACACGTTCCTTTGGTGCTAGATGAACGAACGTCTCTACACATGCTCAGTTCTGAGGGTTAAGTGTGTGTGAAAGCCGTCCTTCACATAGCTTGTTGGGAAAACAAAGTTTCTTTTCAGTTGCCAACACCACTCCATACATATATATGTGGAGGTACTAGCTTCAACACGATTTTACAGTGATAACTGCAGGAACTTCAAACCGGCACTAGGAAACAGACTGAGAACCAAAGTAAAAGTTACTCCTGCAACCCGTCCCTATGCGCTATATGAATGAACGTCTCTCCACATGCTCAGTTCTGAGAGATAAGTGTGTGTGATAGCCGTCCTTCACCTAGCTTGTTGGGAGCACAAAGTTTCTTTTCAGTTGAAAACCCCACTCTATATATATATATGGGGAGGTACATGCTCCAAAACGGTTTGACAGTGCAAACTGCAGGAACTTCAAACCGGCACTAGGAAACAGACTGAGAAAACAGAGTAAAAGTTTCTCCTGCAACCTGTTCCCATTTTGCTAGATGAACGAACGTCTCTCCACATGCTCAGTTCTGAGAGAGAAGTGTGTGTGAAAGCCGTCCTTCACCTAGCTTGTTGGGAACAGAAAGTTTCTTTTAAGTTGAAAACGCCACTCGATAAATATATATGCGGAGGTACATGCTCCAACACGGTTTGACAGTTGAAACTGCAGGAACTTCAAACCGGCTCTAGGAAAAACCTGAGAAACCAGAGAAATAGTTTCTCCTGCAACCCGTTCCCTTGGTGCTAGATGAAAGAACGTCTCTCCACATGCTCAGATCTGAGAGATAAGTGTGTGTGAAAGCCGTCCTTCACCTAGATTGTTGGGAACACAAAGTTTCTTTTCAGTTGCAAAGTCCACTCCATACATATATGTGGGGAGGTACTAGCTCCAACTCAGATTTACAGTGAAAACTGCAGGAACTTCAAATTGGCACTAGGAAACAGACTGAGAAACCAGAGTAAAAGTTTCTCCTGCAACCCGTTCCCTTGGTGCTAGATGAACGATCGTCTCTCCACTTGCTCAGTTCTGAGAGATATGTGTGTGTGAAAGCCGTCCTTCACCTAGATTTTTGGGAACACAAAGTTTCTTTTCAGTTGCAAAGTCCACTCCATACA
The DNA here is from genome assembly GCF_036321535.1 of Camelus dromedarius. NCBI lineage: Eukaryota > Metazoa > Chordata > Mammalia > Artiodactyla > Camelidae > Camelus > Camelus dromedarius. Next base: position 207,246 of record NW_026989750.1, read on the forward strand.
TATATGTGGGGAGGTACTAGCTCCAAATATGTTTTACAGTGATAACTGCATGAACTTCAACCCGGCACTAGGAAACAGACATAGAAACCAGAGTAAAAGTTTCTCCTGCAAACCGTTCCCTTTTTGCTAGATGAACGAACGTCTCTCCACATGCTCAGTTCTGAGAGATAAGAGTGTGTGAAAGCCGTCCTTCACCTAGCTTGTTGGGAACACAAAGTTTCTTTTCAGTTGCCAACTCCACTACATACATATATATGGGGAGGTACAAGCTCCAACTCGGTTTTACAATGAAAACTGCAGGAACTTCAAACCGTCACTAGGAATCAGACTGAGAAACCAGAGTAAAAGTTTCTCCAACAAACCGTTCCCTTTCTGCTAGATGAAAGAACGTCTACCACATGCTCAGTTCTGAGATATAAGTGTGTTTGAAAGCCGTCCTTCACTTAGCTTGTTGGGAAAACAAAGTTTCTTTTCAGTTGCAAACTCCACTCCATACATATATATGTGGAGGTACTAGCTTCAACTCGGTTTTACAGTGAAAACTGCCAGAACTTCAAAACGGCACTAGGAAACAGACTGAGAACCAGAGTAAAAGTTCCTCCTGCAACCCATCCCCTTTGCACTAGATGAACGAAGGTCTCTCCACAGGCTCAGTTCTGAGAGATAAGTGTGTGTGATAGCCGTACTTCACCTAGCTTGTTGGGAACACAAAGTTTCTTTTCAGTTGAAAACGCCATTCGATAAATATATATGGGGAGTTACATATTCCAACACGGTTTGACAGTGAAAACTGCAGGAAATTCAAACCGGCACTAGGAAACAGACTGAGAAACCAGAGTAAAAGTTTCTCCTGCAACCCGTTCCATTGTTACTAGATGAACGAACGTCTCTCCACATGCTCAGTTCTGAGAGATAAGTGTGTGTGAAATCCGTCCTTCACCTAGATTCTTGGGAACACATAGTTGTATTACAGTTGCAAACCTCCACACCATACATATATATGGGGAGGTACTAACTCCAACACGGTTTTAAAGTGAAAACTGCAGGAACTTCAAACCGGCACTAGGAAACAGACTGAGAAAACAGAGTAAAACTTTCTCCTGCAACCCGTTCCCTTGGTGCTAGATGAACGAAAGTCTCTCCAAATGCTCAGTTCTGAGAGATAAGTGTGTGTGAAAGCCGTCCTTCACATAGATTTTTGGGAACACAAAGTTTCTTTAGAGTTGCAAATTATACTCCATACATATATATGGGGAGATACTAGCTCCAACTCGGTTTTACAGTGAAAACTGCAGGAACTTCAAAACGGCACTAGGAAACAGACTGAGAAATCAGAGTTAAAGATACCTCTGCAACTGTTCCCTTTGTGCTAGATGAAAGAACGTCTCTCAACATGCACAGTTCTGAGAGAGACGTGTGTGTGAAAGCCGCCCTTCACCTAGCTTGTTGGGAAAACAAAGTTTCTTTTCAGATGCCAACTCCACTCCATACATATATATGGGGAGGAACTAGCTTCAACTAGGTTTTACAGTGAAAACTGCAGGAACTTCAAACCGGCACTAGGAAACAGACTGAGAACCAGAGAAAAGATTCTCCTGCAACACGTCCCCTTTGCGATAGATGAACGAACGTCTCTCCACATGCTCAGTTCAGAGAGATAAGTGTGTGTGATAGCCGTACTTAACATAGCTTGTTTGGAACACAAAGATTCTTTTCAGTTGAAAACCCCACTCGATAAATATATATGGGGAGGTACATGCTCCAACACGGTTTGACAGTGAAAACTGCAGGAACTTCAAACCGGCACTAGGAAACAGACTGAGAAACCAGAGTAAAAGTTTCTCCTGCAACACGTTCCTTGGTGCTAGATGAACGAACGTCTCTCCTCATGCTCACTTCTGAGAGATAAGTGTGTGTGAAAGCCGTCCTTCACCTAGCTTTTTGGGAAAACAAAGTTTCTTTTCAGGTTCGAACTCCTATCCATGCATATATATGGAGAGGTACTAGCTCCAAATCGGTTTTACAAAGAAAACTGCAGGAAATTCATACCGGCAGTAAGAAACAGACTGAGAAACCAGAGTAAAAATTTCTCCTGCAACACGTTCCTTTGGTGCTAGATGAACGAACGTCTCTCCACATGCTCAGTTCTGAGAGTTAAGTGTGTGTGAAAGCCGTCCTTCACATAGCTTGTTGGGAAAACAAAGTTTCTTTTCAGTTGCCAACTCCACTCCATACATATATATGTGAAGGTACTAGCTTCAAATCGATTTTACAGTGAAAACTGCAGGATCTTCAAACCGGCACTAGGAAACAGACTGAGAACCAGAGTAAAAGTTACTCCTGCAACCCGTCCCTATGCGCTAGATGAATGAACGTCTCTCCACATGCTCAGTTCTGAGAGATAAGTGTGTGTGATAGCCGTCCTTCACCTAGCTTGTTGGGAGCACAAAGTTTCTTTTCAGTAGAAAAGCCCACTCTATAAATATATATGGGGAGGTACATGCTCCAAAACGGTTTGACAGTGCAAACTGCAGGAACTTCAAACCGGCTCTAGGAAAAACCTGAGAAACCAGAGAAATAGTTTCTCCTGCAACCCGTTCCCTTGGTGCTAGATGAAAGAACGTCTCTCCACATGCTCAGTTCTGAGAGATAAGTGTGTGAAAGCCGTCCTTCACCTAGATTTTTGGGAACACAAAGTTTCTTTTCAGTGGCAAACTCCACTCCATACATATATATGGGGTGGTACTAGCTCCAAATCTGTTTTACAGTGAAAACTGCAGGAACTTTAAAACGGAACTAGGAAACAGACTGAGAAACCAGAGTAAAATTTCAACTGCAACCCGTTCCCTTGGTGATAGATGAACGAACGTCTCTCCACATGCTCAGATCTGAGAGATAAGTGTGTGTGAAAGCCGTCCTTCACCTAGATTTTTGGGAACACAAAGTTTCTTTTCAGTTGCAAAGTCCACTCCATACATACATATGGGGAGGTACTAGCTCCAACTCAGATTTACAGTGAAAACTGCAGGAACTTCAAATTGGCACTAGGAAACAGACTGAGAAACCAGAGTAAAAGTTTCTTCTGCAACCCGTTCCCTTGGTGCTAGATGAACGATCGTCTCTCCACTTGCTCAGTTCTGAGAGATATGTGTGTGTGAAAGCCGTCCTTCACCTAGATTTTTGGGAACACAAAGTTTCTTTACAGTTGCAAACTCCACTCCATACACATATATGGGGAGGTACTAGCTCCAAATATGTTTTACAGTGAAAACTGCAGGAACTTCAAACCGGCACTAGGAAACAGACATACAAACCAGAGTAATAGTTTCTCCTGCAAACCGTTCCCTTTTTGCTAGATGAACGAACTTCTCTCCACATGCTCAGTTCTGAGAGATAAGTGTGTGTGAAAGCCGTCCTTCACCTAGCTTGTTGTGAACACAAAGTTTCTTTTCAGTTGCCAACTCCACTACATTCATATATATGGGGAGGTACAAGCTCCAACTCGGTTTTACACTGAAAACTGCAGGAACTTCAAACCGGCACTAGGAAACAGACTGAGAAACCAGAGTAAAAGTTTCTCCAACAAACCGATCCCTTTCTGCTAGATGAAAGAATGTCTACCACGTGCTCAGTTCTGAGATATAAGTGTGTTTGAAAGCCGTCCTTCACCTAGCTTGTTGGGAAAACAAAGTTTCTTTTCAGTTGCAAACTCCACTCCATACATATATATGTGGAGGTACTAGCTTCAACTCGGTTTTACAGTGAAAACTGCCGGAACTTCAAACCGGCACTAGGAAACAGACTGAGAATCAGAGTAATAGTTTCTCCTGCAACCCATCCCCTTTGCGCTAGATGAAAGAAGGTCTCTCCACAGGATCAGTTCTGAGAGATAAGTGTGTGTGATAGCCGTACTTCACCTAGCTTGTTGGGAACACAAAGTTTCTTTTCAGTTGAAAACGCCATTCGATAAATATATATGGGGAGGTACATGCTCCAACACGGTTTGACAGTGAAAACTGCAGGAAATTCAAACCAGCACTAGGAAACAGACTGAGAAACCAGAGTAAAAGTTTCTCCTGCAACCCGTTCCCTTGTTACTAGATGAACGAACGTCTCTCCACATGCTCAGTTCTGAGAGATAAGTGTGTGTGAAAGCCGCCTTTCACCTATCTTGTTGGGAACACAAAGTTTCTTTACAGTTGCAAACTCCACTCCATACATATTTATGGGGAAGTACTAGCTCCAAATCGATTTTACAGTGAAAACTACAGGAACTTCAAAACGGCACTAGGAAACAGACTGAGAAAACAGAGTAAAAGTTTCTCCTGCAACCCGTTCCCCTTTTGTTAGATGAACGAACGTCTCTCCACATGCTCAGTTCTGAGAGATATGTGTGTGTGAAAGCCGGGCTTCACCTAGCTTGTTGGGAACACAAAGTTTCTTTTCAGTTGACAACTCCACTCCATACATATATATGGGGAGGTACTAGCTCCAAATCGGTTTTACAGTGAAAACTGAAGGAAATTCATACCAGCACTAAGAAACAGATTGAGAAACCAGAGTAAAAGTTTCTCCTGAAACCCGTTCTTTTGGTGCTAGATGAACGAAAGACTCTCCACATGCTCTGTTCTATGATATATGTGTGTGTGAATTCCAACCTTCACCTAGCTTGTTGAGAAACGAAACATTATTTTCAGTGGCAAATTCCACTCCATACATATATATGGGTAGGTACAAGCTCCAACTCGGTTTTACAGTGAAAACTGCAGGAATTTCAAACCGGAACTAGGAAACAGACTGAGAAACCAGAGTAAAACTTTCCCCTGCAACCCATTCCCTTGGTGCTAGATGAACGAACGTCTCTCCACATGCTCAGTTCTGAGAGATAATTGTGTGTGAAAGCCGTCCTTCACCTAGATTTTTGGGAACACAAAGTTTCTTTACAGTTGCCAACTCCACTCCATACATATATATGTGGAGGTACTAGCTTCAACTCGGTTTCACAGTGAAAACTGCCGGAAATTCAAACCGGCACTAGGAAACAGACTGAGAACCAGAGTAAAAGTTTCTCATGCAACCCATCCCCTTTGCGCTAGATGAACGAACGTCTCTCCACAGGCTCAGTTCTGAGAGTTAAGTGTGTGTGATAGCCGTACTTCACCTAGCTTGTTGGGAACACAAAGTTTCTTTTCAGTTGAAAACGCCCCTCGATAAATATATATGGGGAGGTACTTGCTCCAACACGGTTTGACAGTGAAAACTGCAGGAAATTCAAACCGGCACTAGGAAACAGACTGAGAAACCAGAGTAAAAGTTTCTCCTACAACCCGTTCCCTTATTACTAGATGAACGAACGTCTCTCCACATGCTCAGTTCTGAGAGATATGTGTGTGTGAAAGCCGTCCTTCACCTAGATTTTTGGGAACACAAAGTTTCTTTACAGTTGCAAACTCCACTCCATACACATATATGGGGAGGTACTAGCTCCAAATATGTTTTACAGTGAAAACTGCAGGAACTTCAATCCGGCACTAGGAAAAAGACATAGAAACCAGAGTAAAAGTTTCTCCTGCAAACCGTTCCCTTTTTCTAGATGAACGAACGTCTCTCCACATGCTCAGTTCTGAGAGATAAGTGTGTGTGAAAGCCGTCCTTCACCTAGCTTGTTGGGAATACAAAGTTTCTTTTCAGTTGCCAACTCCACTACATACATATATATGGGGAGGTACAAGCTCCAAATCGGTTTTACACTGAAAACTGCAGGAACTTCAAACCGTCACTAGGAAACAGACTGAGAAACCAGAGTAAAATTTTCTCCAACAAACCGTTCCCTTTCTGCTAGATGAAAGAACGTCTACCACATTCTCAGTTCTGAGATATAAGTGTGTTTGAAAGCCGTCCTTCACCTAGCTTGTTGGGAAAACAAAGTTTCTTTTCAGTTGCAAACTCCACTCCATACATATATATGTGGAGGTACTAGCTTCAACTCGGTTTTACAGTGAAAACTACCAGAACTTCCAACCGGCACTAGGAAACAGACTGAGAACCAGAGTAAAAGTTTCTCCTGCAACCCATCCCCTTTGCACTAGATGAACGAAGGTCTCTCCACAGGCTCAGTTCTGAGAGATAAGTGTGTGTGAAATCCGTCCTTCACCTAGATTCTTGGGAACACATAGTTGTATTACAGTTGCAAACTCCACACCATACATATATATGGGGAGGTACTAACCCCAACTCGGTTTTAAAGTGAAAACTGCAGGAACTTCAAACCGGCACTAGGAAACAGACTGAGAAAACAGAGTAAAACTTTCTCCTGCAACCCGTTCCCTTGGTGCTAGATGAACGAAAGTCTCTCCAAATGCTCAGTTCTGAGAGATAAGTGCGTGTGAAAGCCGTCCTTCACATAGATTTTGGGAACACAAAGTTTCTTTACAGTTGCTAATTATACTCCATACATATATATGGGGAGGTACTAGCTCCAACTGGGTTTTACAGTGAAAACTGCAGGAACTTCAAAACGGCACTAGGAAACAGACTGAGAAATCAGAGTTAAAGATACCTCTGCAAACTGTTCCCTTTGTGCTAGATGAAAGAACGACTCTCAACATGCACAGTTCTGAGAGATACGTGTGTGTGAAAGCCGTCCTTCACCTAGCTTGTTGGGAAAACAAAGTTTCTTTTCAGTTGCCATCCCCACTCCATACATATATATGGGGAGGTACTAGCTTCAACTCGGTTTTACAGTGAAAACTGCAGGAACTTCAAACCGGCACTAGGAAACAGACTGAGAACCAGAGAAAAGTTTCTTCTGCAACACGTCCCCTTTGCGATAGATGAACGAACGTCTCTCCACATGCTCAGTTCAGAGAGATAAGTGTGTGTGATAGCCGTTCTTAACATAGCTTGTTTGGAACACAAAGATTCTTTTCAGTTGAAAACCCCACTCGATAAATATATATGGGGAGGTACATGCTCCAACACGGTTTTACAGTGAAAACTGCAGGAACTTCAAACCGGCACTAGGAAACAGACTGAGAAACCAGAGTAAAAGTTTCTCCTGCAACACGTTCCTTGGTGCTAGATGAAAGAACGTCTCTCCTCATGCTCAGTTCTGAGAGATAAGTGTGTGTGAAAGCCGTCCTTCACCTAGCTTTTTGGGAAAACAAAGTTTCTTTTCAGTTTCCAACTCCTATCCATGCATATATATGGAGATGTACTAGCTCCAAATCGGTTTTACAAAGAAAACTGCAGGAAATTCATACCGGCAGTAAGAAACAGACTGAGAAACCAGAGTAAAAGTTTCTCCTGCAACACGTTCCTTTGGTGCTAGATGAACGAACGTCTCTCAACATGCTCAGTTCTGAGAGTTAAGTGTGTGTGAAAGCCGTCCTTCACATAGCTTGTTGGGAAAACAAAGTTTCTTTTCAGTTGCCAACTCCACTCCATACATATATATGTGGAGGTACTAGCTTCAACTCGATTTTACAGTGAAAACTGCAGGAACTTCAAACCGGCACTAGGAAACAGACTGAGAACCAGAGTAAAAGTTACTCCTGCAAACCGTCCCTATGCGCTAGATGAATGAACGTCTCTACACATGCTCAGTTCTGAGAGATAAGTGTGTGTGAAAGCCGTCCTTCACCTAGTTTGTTGGGAACAGAAAGTTCCTTTTAGGTTGAAAACGCCACTCGATAAATATATATGGGGAGGTACATGCTCCAAAATGGTTTGACAGTGCAAACTGCAGGAACTTGAAACCGGCTCTAGGAAAAACCTGGGAAACCAGAGAAATAGTTTCTCCTGCAACCCGTTCACTTGGTGCTAGATGAAAGAACGTCTCTCCACATGCTCAGTTCTGAGAGATAAGTGTGTGAAAGCCGTCCTTCACATAGCTTGTTGGGAAAACAAAGTTTCTTTTCAGTTGCCAACTCCACTCCATACATATATATGGGGTGGTACTAGCTCCAAATCTGTTTTACAGTGAAAACTGCAGGAACTTCAAACCGGCACTAAGAAACAGACTGAGAAACCAGAGTAAAATTTCAACTGCCACCCGTTCCCTTGGTGATAGATGAACGAACGTCTCTCCACATGCTCAGATCTGAGAGATAAGTGTGTGTGAAAGCCGTCCTTCACCTAGATTTTTGGGAACACAAAGTTTCTTTTCAGTTGCAAAGTCCACTCCATACCTATATATGGGGAGGTACTAGCTCCAACTCAGATTTACAGTGAAAACTGCAGGAACTTCAAATTGGCACTAGGAAACAGACTGAGAAACCAGAGTAAAAGTTTCTTTTGCAACCCGTTCCCTTGGTGCTAGATGAACGATCGTCTCTCCACTTGCTCAGTTCTGAGAGATATGTGTGTGTGAAAGCCGTCCTTCACCTAGATTTTTGGGAACACAAAGTTTCTTTACAGTTGCAAACTCCACTCCATACACATATATGGGGAGGTACTAGCTCCAAATATGTTTTACAGTGAAAACTGCAGGAACTTCAAACCGGCACTAGGAAACAGACATAGAAACCAGAGTAATAGTTTCTCCTGCAAACCGTTCCCTTTTTGTTAGATGAACGAACTTCTCTCCACATGCTCAGTTCTGAGAGATAAGTGTGTGTGAAAGCCGTCCTTCACCTAGCTTGTTGGGAACACAAAGTTTCTTTTCAGTTGCCAACTCCACTACATACATATATATGGGGAGGTACAAGCTCCAACTCGGTTTTACACTGAAAACTGCAGGAACTTCAAACCGGCACTAGGAAACAGACTGAGAAACCAGAGTAAAAGTTTCTCCAACAAACCGTTCCCTTTCTGCTAGATGAAAGAACGTCTACCACATGCTCAGTTCTGAGATATAAGTGTGTTTGAAAGCCGTCCTTCACCTAGCTTGTTGGGAAAACAAAGTTCCTTTTCAGTTGCAAACTCCACTCCATACATATATATGTGGAGGTACTAGCTTCAACTCGGTTTTACAGTGAAAACTGCCGGAACTTCAAACCGGCACTAGGAAACAGACTGAGAACCAGAGTAAAAGTTTCTCCTGCAAACCATCCCCTTTGCGCTAGATGAACGAAGGTCCCTCCACAGGCTCAGTTCTGAGAGATAAGTGTGTGTGATAGCCATACTTCACCTAGCTTGTTGGGAACACAAAGTTTCTTTTCAGTTGAAAACGCCATTCGATAAATATATATGGGGAGGTACATGCTCCAACACGGTTTGACAGTGAAAACTGCAGGAAATTCAAACCAGCACTAGGAAACAGACTGAGAAACCAGAGTAAATGTTTCTCCTGCAACCCGTTCCCTTGTTACTAGATGAACGAACGTCTCTCAACATGCTCAGTTCTGAGAGATAAGTGTGTGTGAAAGCCGCCTTTCACCTATCTTCTTGGGAACACAAAGTTTCTTTACAGTTGCAAACTCCACTCCATACATATATATGGGGAAGTACTAGCTCCAAATCGGTTTTACAGTGAAAACTACAGGAACTTCAAAACGGCACTAGGAAACAGACTGAGAAAACAGAGTAAAAGTTTCTCCTGCAACCCGTTCCCTTTTTGTTAGATGAACGAACGTCTCTCCACATGCTCAGTTCTGAGAGTTAAGTGTGTGTGAAAGCCGGGCTTCACCTAGCTTGTTGGGAACACAAAGTTTCTTTTCAGTTGCCAACTCCACTCCTTACATATATATGGGGAGGTACTAGCTCCAAATCGGTTTTACAGTGAAAACTGAAGGAAATTCATACCAGCACTAAGAAACAGATTGAGAAACCAGAGTAAAAGTTTCTCCTGAAACCCGTTCCTTTGGTGCTAGATGAACGAAAGTCTCTCCACATGCTCTGTTCTATGATATATGTGTGTGTGAATTCCAACCTTCACCTAGCTTGTTGAGAAACGAAACATTCTTTTCAGTGGCAAATTCCACTCCATACATATATATGGGTAGGTACAAGCTCCAACTCGGTTTTACAGTGAAAACTGCAGGAATTTCAAACCGGAACTAGGAAACAGACTGAGAAACCAGAGTAAAACTTTCCCCTGCAACCCATTCCCTTGGTGCTAGATGAACGAACGTCTCTCCACATGCTCAGTTCTGAGAGATAATTGTGTGTGAAAGCCGTCCTTCACCTAGATTTTTGGGAACACAAAGTTTCTTTACAGTTGCCAAATCCACTCCATACATATATATGTGGAGGTACTAGCTTCAACTCGGTTTCACAGTGAAAACTGCCGGAACTTCAAACCGGCACTAGGAAACAGACTGAGAACCAGAGTAAAAGTTTCTCATGCAACCCATCCCATTTGCGCTAGATGAACGAACGTCTCTCCACAGGCTCAGTTCTGAGAGTTAAGTGTGTGTGATAGCCGTACTTCACTTAGCTTGTTGGGAACACAAAGTTTCTTTTCAGTTGAAAACGCCCCTCGATAAATATATATGGGGAGGTACATGCTCCAACACGGTTTGACAGTGAAAACTGCAGGAAATTCAAACCGGCACTAGGAAACAGACTGAGAAACCAGAGTAAAAGTTTCTCCTACAACTCGTTCCCTTATTACTAGATGAACGAACGTCTCTCCACATGCTCAGTTCTGAGAGATATGTGTGTGTGAAAGCCGTCCTTCACCTAGATTTTTGGGAACACAAAGTTTCTTTACAATTGCAAACTACACTCCATACACATATATGGGGAGGTACTAGCTCCAAATATGTTTTACAGTGAAAACTGCAGGAACTTCAAACCGGCACTAGGAAACAGACATAGAAAAAAGAGTAAAAGTTTCTCCTGCAAACCGTTCCGTTTTTGCTAGATGAACGAACGTCTCTCCACATGCTCAGTTCTGAGAGATAAGTGTGTGTGATAGCCGTCCTTCACCTAGCTTGTTGGGAGCACAAAATTTCTTTTCAGTAGAAAAGCCCACTCTATAAATATATATGGGGAGGTACATGCTCCAAAACGGTTTGACAGTGCAAACTGCAGGAACTTCAAACCGGCACTAGGAAACAGACTGAGAAACCAGAGTAAAAGTTTCTCCTGCAACCTGTTCCCATTTTGCTAGATGAACGAACGTCTCTCCACATGCCTAGTTCTGAGAGAGAAGTGTGTGTGAAAGCCGTCCTTCACCTAGCTTGTTGGGAACAGAAAGTTTCTTTTAAGTTGAAAACGCCACTCGATAAATATATATGGGGAGGTACATGCTCCAACACGGTTTGACAGTGCAAACTGCAGGAACTTCAAACCGGCTCTAGGAAAAACCTGAGAAAACAGAGAAATAGTTTCTCTTGCAACCCGTTCCCTTGGTGCTAGATGAAAGAACGTCTCTCCACATGCTCAGATCAGAGAGATAAATGTGTGAAAGCCGTCCTTCACCTAGATTTTTGGGAACACAAAGTTTCTTTTCAGTGGCAAATTCCACTCCATACATATATAGGGGGTGGTACTAGCTCCAAATCTGTTTTACTGTGAAAACTGCAGGAACTTCAAACCGGCACTAGGAAACAGACTGAGAACCCAGAGTAAAATTTCAACTGCAACCCGTTCCCTTGGTGATAGATGAACGAACGTCTCTCCACATGCTCAGTTCTGAGAGATATGTGTGTGTGAAAGCCGGGCTTCACCTAGCTTGTTGGGAACACAAAGTTTCTTTTCAGTTGAAAACGCCATTCAATAAATATATATGGGGAGGTACATGCTCCAACACGGTTTGACAGTGAAAACTGCAGGAAATTCACCAGCACTAGGAAACAGACTGAGAAACCAGAGTAAAAGTTTCTCCTGCAACCCGTTCCCTTGTTACTAGATGAACGAACGTCTCTCCACATGCTCAGTTCTGAGAGATAAGTGTGTGTGAAAGCCGCCTTTCACCTATCTTGTTGGGAACACAAAGTTTCTTTACAGTTGCAAACTCCACTCCATACATATATATGGGGAAGTACTAGCTCCAAATCGGTTTTACAGTGAAAACTACAGGAACTTCAAAACGGCACTAGGAAACAGACTGAGAAAACAGAGTAAAAGTTTCTCCTGCAACCCGTTCCCCTTTTGTTAGATGAACGATCGTCTCTCCACATGCTCAGTTCTGAGAGATATGTGTGTGTGAAAGCCGGGCTTCACCTAGCTTGTTGGGAACACAATGTTTCTTTTCAGTTGAAAACGCCTTTCGATAAATATATATGGGGAGGTACATGCTCCAACACGGTTTGACAGTGAAAACTGCAGGAAATTCAAACCAGCACTAGGAAACAGACTGAGAAACCAGAGTAAAAGTTTCTCCTGCAACCCGTTCCCTTGTTACTAGATGAACGAACGTCTCTCCACATGCTCAGTTCTGAGAGATAAGTGTGTGTGAAAGCCGCCTTTCACCTATCTTGTTGGGAACACAAAGTTTCTTTACAGTTGCAAACTCCACTCCATACATATATATGGGGAAGTACTAGCTCCAAATCGGTTTTACAGTGAAAACTACAGGAACTTCAAAACGGCACTAGGAAACAGACTGAGAAAACAGAGTAAAAGTTTCTCCTGCAACCCGTTCCCTTTTTGTTAGATGAACGAACGTCTCTCCACATGCTCAGTTCTGAGAGATATGTGTGTGTGAAAGCCGGGCTTCACCTAGCTTGTTGGGAACACAAAGTTTCTTTTCCGTTGAAAACGCCTTTCGATAAATATATATGGGGAGGTACATGCTCCAACACGGTTTGACAGTGAAAACTGCAGGAAATTCAAACCAGCACTAGGAAACAGACTGAGAAACCAGAGTAAAAGTTTCTCCTGCAACCCGTTCCCTTGTTACTAGATAAACGAACGTCTCTCCACATGCTCAGTTCTGAGAGATAAGTGTGTGTGAAAGCCGCCTTTCACCTATCTTGTTGGGAACACAAAGTTTCTTTACAGTTGCAAACTCCAGTCCATACATATATATGGGGAAGTACTAGCTCCAAATCGGTTTTACAGTGAAAACTACAGGAACTTCAAAACGGCACTAGGAAACAGACTGAGAAAACAGAGTAAAAGTTTCTCCTGCAACCCGTTCCCTTTTTGTTAGATGAACGAACGTCTCTCCACATGCTCAGTTCTGAGAGATATGTGTGTGTGAAAGCCGGGCTTCACCTAGGTTGTTGGGAACACAAAGTTTCTTTTCAGTTGCCAAATCCACTCCATACATATATATGGGGAGGTACTAGCTCCAAATCCGTTTTACAGTGAAAACTGAAGGAAATTCATACCAGCACTAAGAAACAGATTGAGAAACCAGAGTAAAAGTTTCTCCTGAAAACCATTCCTTTGGTGCTAGATGAACGAAAGTCTCTCCACATGCTCTGTTCTATGATATATGTGTGTGTGAATTCCAAACTTCACCTAGCTTGTTGAGAAACGAAACCTTCTTTTCAGTGGCAAATTCCACTCCATACATATATATGGGTAGGTACAAGCTCCAACTCGGTTTTACAGTGAAAACTGCAGGAATTTCAAACCGGAACTAGGAAACAGACTGAGAAACCAGAGTAAAACTTTCCCCTGCAACCCATTCCCTTGGTGCTAGATGAACGAACGTCTATCCACATGCTCAGTTCTGAGAGATAATTGTGTGTTAAAGCCGTCCTTCACCTAGATTTTTGGGAACACAAAGTTTCTTTACAGTTGCCAACTCCACTCCATACATATATATGTGGAGGTACTAGCTTCAAATCGGTTTCACAGTGAAAACTGCCGGAACTTCAAACCGGCACTAGGAAACAGACTGAGAACCAGAGTAAAAGTTTCTCATGCAACCAATCCCCTTTGCGCTAGATGAACGAACGTCTCTCCACAGGCTCAGTTCTGAGAGTTAAGTGTGTGTGATAGCCGTACTTCACCTAGCTTGTTGGGAACACAAAGTTTCTTTTCAGTTGAAAACGCCCCTCGATAAATATATATGGGGAGGTACTTGCTCCAACACGGTATGACAGTGAAAACTGCAGGAAATTCAAACCGGCACTAGGAAACAGACTGAGATACCAGAGTAAATGTTTCTCCTACAACCCGTTCCCTTATTAGTAGATGAACGAACGTCTCTCCACATACTCAGTTCTGAGAGATATGTGTGTGTGAAAGCCACACTTCACCTAGCTTGTTGGGAACACAAAGTTTCTTTTCAGTTGCCAAATCCACTCCATACATATATATGGGGAGGTACTAGCTCCAAATCCGTTTTACAGTGAAAACTGAAGGAAATTCATACCAGCACTAAGAAACAGATTGAGAAACCAGAGTAAAAGTTTCTCCTGAAAACCGTTCCTTTGGTGCTAGATGAACGAAAGTCTCTCCACATGCTCTGTTCTATGATATATGTGTGTGTGAATTCCAAACTTCACCTAGCTTGTTGAGAAACGAAACCTTCTTTTCAGTGGCAAATTCCACTCCATACATATATATGGGTAGGTACAAGCTCGAACTCGGTTTTACAGTGAAAACTGCAGGAATTTCAAACCGGAAGTAGGAAACAGACTGAGAAACCAGAGTAAAACTTTCCCCTGCAACCCATTCCCTTGGTGCTAGATGAACGAACGTCTATCCACATGCTCAGTTCTGAGAGATAATTGTGTGTTAAAGCCGTCCTTCACCTAGATTTTTGGGAACACAAAGTTTCTTTACAGTTGCCAACTCCACTCCATACATATATATGTGGAGGTACTAGCTTCAAATCGGTTTCACAGTGAAAACTGCCGGAACTTCAAACCGGCACTAGGAAACAGACTGAGAACCAGAGTAAAAGTTTCTCATGCAACCAATCCCCTTTGCGCTAGATGAACGAACGTCTCTCCACAGGCTCAGTTCTGAGAGTTAAGTGTGTGTGATAGCCGTACTTCACCTAGCTTGTTGGGAACACAAAGTTTCTTTTCAGTTGAAAACGCCCCTCGATAAATATATATGGGGAGGTACTTGCTCCAACACGGTATGACAGTGAAAACTGCAGGAAATTCAAACCGGCACTAGGAAACAGACTGAGATACCAGAGTAAATGTTTCTCCTACAACCCGTTCCCTTATTAGTAGATGAACGAACGTCTCTCCACATGCTCAGTTCTGAGAGATATGTGTGTGTGAAAGCCACACTTCACCTAGCTTGTTGGGAACACAAAGTTTCTTTTCAGTTTCCAACTCCACTCCATTCATATTTAAGGGTAGGTACAAGCTCCAACTCGGTTTTACAGTGAAAACTGCAGGATATTCAAACCGGCACTAGGAAACAGACTGAGAAACCAGAGTAAAAGTTTCTCCTGCAACCCGTTCCCTTGGTGCTAGATGAACGAACGTCTCTCCACATGCTCAGTTCTGAGAGATAAGTGTGTGTGAAAGCCGTCCTTCACCTAGATTTTTGGGAACACAAAGTTTCTTTTCAGTTGCAAACTCCACTCCATACATATATATGGGGAGGTACTAGCTCCAACTCAGATTTACAGTGAAAACTGCAGGAACTTCAAATTGGCACTAGGAAACAGACTGAGAAACCAGAGTAAAAGTTTCTCCTGCAACCCGTTCCCTTGGTGCTAGATGAACGAACGTCTCTCCACATGCTCATTTCTGAGAAATGTGTGTGTGAAAGCCGTACTTCACCTAGATTTTTGGGAACACAAAGTTTCTTTACAGTTGCAAACTCCACTCAATACATATATATGGCGAGGTACTAGCACAAAATATGTTTTACAATGAAAACTGCAGGAACTTCAAACCGGCACTAGGAAACAAATAGAGAAACAAGAGTAAAAGTTTCTCCTGCAAAACGTTCCCTTTTTGCTGGATGAACGAACGTCTCTGCACATGCTCAATTCTGAGAGATAAGTGTGTGTGAAAGCCGTCCTTCACCTAGCTTGTTGGGAACACAAAGTTTCTTTTCAGGGGCAACCTCCACTCCATACATATATATGGGGTGGTACTAGCTCCAACTCTGTTTTACAGTGAAAACTGCAGGAACTTCAAACCGGCACTAGGAAACAGACTGAGAAACCAGAGTAAAGGTTACATCTGCAACCCGTTCCCTTGGTTTTAGATGAACGAATGTCTCTCCACATGCTCAGTTCTGAGAGATAAGTGTGTGTGAAAGCCGTCCTTCACCAAATTTTTGGGAACACAAAGTTTCTTTTCAGTTGCAAACTCCACTCCATACATATATATGGGGAGGTACTAGCTCCAACTCAGATTTACAGTGAAAACTGCAGGAACTTCAAATTGTCACTAGGAAACAGACTGAGAAACCAGAGTAAAAGTTTATCCTGCAACCCGTTCCCTTGGTGCTAGATGAACGAACGTCTCTCCATATGCTCATTTCTGAGAGATGTGTGTGTGAAAGCCGTACTTCACCTAGATTTTTGGGAACACAAAGTTTCTTTACAGTTGCAAACTCCACTCAATACATACTTATGGGGAGGTACCAGCTCCAAATATGTTTTACAGTGAAAACTGCAGGAACTTCAACCCGGCACTAGGAAACAAATAGAGACACCAGAGTAAAAGTTTCTCCTGCAAAACGTCCCCTTTTTGCTAGATGAACGAACGTCTCTGCACATGCTCAGTTCTGAGAGATAAGTGTGTGTGAAAGCCGTCCTTCACCTAGCTTGTTGGGAACACAAAGTTTCTTTTCAGTTGCCAACCCCACTACATTCATATATATGGGGAGGTACTAGCCCCAAAACGGTTTTACAGTGAAAACTGAAGGAAATTCATACCAGCACTAAGAAACAGATTGAGAAACCAGAGTAAAAGTTCCTCCTGCAACCCGTTCCTTTGGTGCTAGATGAACGAATGTCTCTCCACATGCTCTGTTCTATGATATATATCTGTGTGTGAATTCCAAACTTCACCTAGCTTGTTGAGAAATGAAACTTTCTTTTCAGTGGCAAATTCCACTCCATAAATATATATGGGTAGGTACAAGCTCCAACTCGGTTTTACAGTGAAAACTGCAGGAATTTCAAACCGGAACTAGGAAACAGACTGAGAAACCAGAGTAAAACTTTCTCCTGCAACCCATTCCCTTAGTGCTAGATGAACGAACGTCTCTCCACATGCTCAGTTCTGAGAGATAATTGTGTGTGAAAGCCGTCCTTCAACTAGATTTTTGGGAACACAAAGTTTCTTTACAGTTGCCAACCCCACTCCATACATATATATGTGGAGGTACTAGCTTCATCTCTGTTTCACAGTGAAAACTGCCGGAACTTCAAACCGGCACTACGAAACAGACTGAGAACCAGAGTAAAAGTTTCTCATGCAACCCATCCCCTTTGCGCTAGATGAACGAACGTCTCTCCACAGGCTCAGTTCTGAGAGTTAAGTGTGTGTGACAGCCGTACTTCACCTAGCTTGTTGGGAACACAAAGTTTCTTTTCAGTTGAAAACGCCCCTCGATAAATATATATGGGGAGGTACTTGCTCCAACACGGTTTGACAGTGAAAACTGCAGGAAATTCAAACCGGCACTAGGAAACAGACTGAGAAACCAGAGTAAAAGTTTCTCTTACAACCCGTTCCCTTATTACTAGATGAACGAACGTCTCTCCACATGCTCAGTTCTGAGAGATATGTGTGTGTGAAAGCCACACTTCACCTAGATATTTGGGAACACAAAGTTTCTTTACAGTTGCAAACTCCACTCCATACAAATATATGCGGAAGTACTAGCTCCAAATCTGTTTTACAGTGAAAACTGCAGGAACTTCAAAACGGCACTAGGAAACAGACT
Organism: Camelus dromedarius; assembly: GCF_036321535.1. Classification (NCBI taxonomy): domain Eukaryota; kingdom Metazoa; phylum Chordata; class Mammalia; order Artiodactyla; family Camelidae; genus Camelus; species Camelus dromedarius. Next base: position 224,964 of record NW_026989750.1, read on the forward strand.
GAGAAAACAGAGTAAAAGTTTCTCCTGCAACCCGTTCCCTTTTTGGTAGATAAACGAACGTCTCTCCACATGCTAAGTTCTGAGAGATATGTGTGGGTGAAAGCCGGCCTTCACCTAGCTTGTTGGGAACACAAAGTTTCTTTTCAGTTGCCAACTCCACTCCATTCATATTTATGGGTAGGTACAAGCTCCAACTCGGTTTTACAGTGAAAACTGCAGGATATTCAAACCGGCACTAGGAAACAGACTGAGAAACCAGAGTAAAAATTTCTCCTGCAACCCGTTCCCTTGGTGCTAGATGAACGAAAGTCTCTCCAAATGCTCAGTTCTGAGAGATAAGTGTGTGTGAAAGCCGTCCTTCAGCTAACTTTTTGGGAACACAAAGTTTCTTTTCAGGGGCAACCTCCACTCCATACATATATATGGGATGGTACTAGCTCCAACTCTGTTTTACAGTGAAAACTGCAGGAACTTCAAACCGGCACTAGGAAACTGCCTGAGAAACCAGAGTAATAGTTTCTCCGGCAACCCGTTCCCTTGGTGCTAGATGAACGAACGTCTCTCCACATGATCAGTTCTGAGATATAAGTGTGTGTGAAAGCCGTTCTTCACCTAGGTTATTGGGAACACATAGTTTCTTTACAGTTGCAAACACCACACCATACATACAAATTGGGAGGTACTAGTTCCAAAACGGTTTTACAGTGAAAACTGCAGGAACTTCAAACCGGAACTAGGAAAAAGACTGAGAAACCAGAGTAAAAGTTTCTCCTGAAACCCGTTCCCTTTGTGCTAGATGAACGAACGTCTCTCCACATGTTCAGTTCTGTGAGATAAATGTGTGTGAAAGCCATTCTTCAACTAGCTTGTTGGCAACACATAGTTTCTTTACATTTGCCAACTCCACTCCATACATATATATGGGGAGGAACTAGCTCCAACTAAGTTTTACAGTGAAAACTGCAGGAACTTCAAACCGGCTCTAGGAAACAGACGGAGAAACCAGAGAAAAAGTTTCTCCTGCAACCCGTTCCCTTGGTGCTAGATGAACGAACGTCTCTCCACATGCTCAGTTCTGAGAGATAATTTTGTGTGAAAGCCGTCTTCACATAGATTTTTGGGAACACAAAGTTTCTTTACAGTTGCAAACTCCACTCCATACATATATATGGGGAAGTACAATCTCCAACTCGGTTTTACAGTGAAAACGGCAGGAACATCAAACCGGCACTAGAAAACAGACTGAGAAAACAGAGTAAATGTTTCTCCTGCAACACATTCCCTTGGTGCTAGATGAACGAATGTCTCTCCACATGCTCAGTTCTGAGGGAAAAGTGTGTGTGAAAGCCGTCCTTCACCTAGATATATGGGAACAAAAAGTTCCTTTACAGTTGCAAACTCCACTCCATACATATATATGGGGAGGTACTAGCTCCAACTCCGTTTTACAGTGAAAGCTGCAGGAACTTCAAACCGGCATTAGGAAACAGACTGAGAAACTAGAGAAAAAGTTTCCCCTGAAACCCGTTCCATTTCTGCTAAATGAACGAACGTCTCTCCACATTCTTAGTTCTGAGAAATAAGCGTGTGTGAAAGCCGCCCTTCACCTAGTTTGTTGGGAACACAAAGTTTTTTTTCTGTTGCCAAATCCACTCCAAAAATATATATGTGGAGGTACTAGTTCCAACTCGGTTTTACAGTGAAAACTGCAGGACCATCAAACCGGCACTAGGAAACAGACTGAGAAACCAGAGTAATAGTTTCTCCTGCATGCCGTTTCCTTGGTGCTAGATGAACGAACGTCTCACCACATGCTCAGTTCTGAGAGATAATTGTGTGTGACAGCTGAACTTCACATAGGTTTTTGGGAACACATAGTTTCTTTACAGTTGCAAACTCCACTCCATACATACATATGGGGAGGTACAAGTTCCAACAAGGTTTTAAAGTGAAAACTGCAGGAACTTCAAACCGGCACTAGGAAACAGACTGAGAAACCAGAGTAAAAGTTTCTCCTGCAACCCGTTCCCTTGGTGCTAGATGAACGACCGTCTCTCCACATGCTCAGTTCTGAGACATAAGTGTGTATGAAAGCCGTCTTTCACCTAGATTTTTGGGAACACAAAGTTTCTTTACAGTTGCAAACACGACTCCATACATATATATTGGGAGGAAAAAGCTCCAACTCGGTTTTACAGTGAAAACAGCAGGAACTTCAAACCGGCACTTGGAAACAGACTGAGAAACCAGAGAAAAGTTTCTCCGGCAACCCGTTCCCTTGGTGCTAGATGAACGAACGTCTCTCCACATGCTCAGTTCTGAGAGATAAGTATGTGTGACAGCTGACATTCACATAACTTTTTGGGAACACAAAGTTTCTTTACAGTTGCAAACTCCACTCCATTCATATATATGGGGAGGTAAGAACTCCAAATCGGATTTATAGTGAAAACTGCGGTAACTTAAAACCGGCACTAGAAATCAGACTGAGAAACCAGAGAAAAAGTTTCACCTGCAACCCGTTCCCTTTTTGCTAGATGAACGAACGTCTCTCAACATGTTCAGTTCTGTGAGATAAATGTGTGTGAAAGCCATACTTCACTTAGCTTGTTGGCAACACAAAGTTTCTTTACAGTTGCCAACTCCACTCCATACATATATATGGGGAGGTACTAGCTCCAAATCGGTTTTACAGTGAAAACTGCAGGGACTTCAAACCGACACTATGAAACAGACTGTGAGACCAGAAAATAGTTTCTCCTGCAAACCGTTCCCTTGGTGCTAGGTGAACGAACGTCTCTCCACATGCTCAGTTCTGAAAGATAGGTGTGTGTGAAAGCCGTCCTTCACCTAGATTTTTGCTAACACATAGTTTCTTTACAGTGGCAAACTCCACTCCATACATATATATGGGGAGGTACAAGCTCTAACTCGGTTTTACGGAGAAAACTGCAGGAACTTCAAACCGGCACTAGGAAACAGACTGAGAAACCAGAGTAAAAGTTTCTCCTGCAACCCGTTCTCTTGGTGCTAGATGAACGATCGTCTCTCCAAATGCTCAGTTCTGAGAGATAAGTGTGTGTGAAAGCCTTCCTTCACCTAGATTTTTGGGAACACATAATTTCTTTACAGTTGCAAACTCCACTCCATACATATGTATTGGGAGGAACAAACTCCAACTCGGTTTTACAGTGAAAACTGCAGGAACTTCAAACCGGCACTAGGAAACAGACTGAAAAACCAGAGTAAAAGATTCCCCTGCATCCCGTTCCCTTGGTGCTAGATGAACGGACGTCTCTCCACATGCTCAGTTCTGAGAGATAAGTGTGTGTGCAGCTGACCTTCACCTAACTTGTTGGGAACACAAAGTTTCTTTACAGTTGCAAACTCCACTCCATACATATATATGGGGAGGAACAAGCTCCAAATCGGTTTTACAGTGAAAACTGCAGGAACTTCAAACAGGCACTAGGAAACTGACTGAGAAACCAGAGTAAAAGTTTCTCCTGCAACCCGTTCCCTTGGTGCTAGATGAACGAACGACTCTCAACATGCTCAGTTCTGAGAGATAAGTGAGTGTGAAAGCCGTTCTTCACCTAGGTTTTTGGGAACTCATAGTTTCTTAACAGTTGCAAGCTCCACTCCTTACATACATATGGGGAGGTACTAGTTCCAACACGGTTTTACAGTGAAAACTGCAGGAATTTCAAACCGGCACTAGGAAACAGACTGAGAAACCAGAGTAAAAGTTTCTCCTGAAACCCGTTCCCTTTTTGCTAGATGAACGAACGTCTCTCAACATGTTAAGTTCTGTGAGATAAATGTGTGTGAAAGCCATACTTCACCTAGCTTGTTGGCAACACAAAGATTCTTTACAGTTGCCAACTCCACTCCATACATATATATGGGGAGGTACTAGCTCCAAATCGGTTTTACAGTGAAAACTGCAGGGACTTCAAACCGGCACTATGAAACAGAGTGTGAGACCAGAGAAAAAGTTTCTCCTGCAACCCGTTCCCTTAGTGCTAGGTGAACGAACGTCTCTCCACATGCACAGTTCTGAAAGATAGGTGTGTGTGAAAGCCGTCCTTCACCTTGGTATTTGGGAACTCAAAGTTTCTTTACAGTTGCAAACTCCACTCCATACATATATATGGGTAGGTACAAGCTCCAACACGGTTTTACAGTGAAAACTGCAGGAACTTCAAACCGGCACTAGGAAACAGACTGAGAAACCAGAGAAAAGTTTCTCCTGCAACCCGTTCCCTTGGTGCTAGATGAACGAACGTCTCTCCACATGCTCAGTTCTGAGAGATAAGTATGTGTGACAGCTGACATTCACATAACTTTTTGGGAACACAAAGTTTCTTTACAGTTGCAAACTCCACTCCATTCATATATATGGGGAGGTAAGAACTCCAAATCGGATTTATAGTGAAAACTGCGGTAACTTAAAACCGGCACTAGAAATCAGACTGAGAAACCAGAGTAAAAGTTTCTCCTGCAAACCGTTCCCTTTTTGCTAGATGAACGAACGTCTCTCCACATGCTCAGTTCTGAGAGATAAGTGTGTGTGAAAGCCGTCCTTCACCTAGATTTTTGCTAACACATATTTTCTTTACAGTGGCAAACTCCACTCCATACATATATATGGGGAGGTACAAGCTCTAACTCGGTTTTACGCTGAAAATTGCAGGAACTTCAAACCGGCACTAGGAAACAGACAGAGAAACCAGAGTAAAAGTTTCTCCTGCAACCCGTTCCCTTGGTGTTAGATGAACGATCGTCTCTCCAAATGCTCAGTTCTGAGAGATAAGTGTGTGTGAAAGCCGTCCTTCACCTAGATTTTTGGGAACACATAAATTCTTTACAGTTGCAAACTCCACTCCATACATATATATGGGGAGGTACAAGCTCAAACTCGGTTTTACAGTGAAAACTGCAGGAACTTCAAACCGGCACTAGAAAACAGACAGAGAAACCAGAGTAAAAGTTTCTCCTGCAACCTGTTCCCTTGTTGCTGGCTGAACGAACGTCTCTCCACATGCTCAGTTCTGAGAGATAATTGTGTGTGACAGCTGAACTTCACCTAACTTGTTGGGAACACAAAGTTTCTTTACAGTTGCAAACTCCACTCCATACATATATATTGGGAGGAACAAGCTCCAACTCGGTTTTACAGTGAAAACTGCAGGAACTTCAAACCGGAACTAGGAAACTGACTGAGAAACCAGAGTAAAAGTTTCTCCTGCAACCCGTTCCCTTGGTGCTAGATGAACGAACGTCTCTCAACATGCTCAGTTCTGGGAGATAGTGAGTGTGAAAGCCGTCCTTCACCTTGGTATTTGGGAACTCAAAGTTTCTTTACAGTTGCAAACTCCACTCCATACATATATATGGGTAGGTACAAGCTCCAACACGGTTTTACAGTGAAAACTGCAGGAACTTCAAACCGGCACTAGGAAACAGACTGAGAAACCAAAGAAAAGTTTCTCCTGCAACCCGTTCCCTTGGTGCTAGATGAACGAACGTCTCTCCACATGCTCAGTTCTGAGAGATAAGTATGTGTGACAGCTGACATTCACATAACTTTTTGGGAACACAAAGTTTCTTTACAGTTGCAAACTCCACTCCATTCATATATATGGGGAGGTAAGAACTCCAAATCGGATTTATAGTGAAAACTGCGGTAACTTAAAACCGGCACTAGAAATCAGACTGAGAAACCAGAGTAAAAGTTTCTCCTGCAAACCGTTCGCTTTTTGCGAGATGAACGAACGTCTCTCCACATGCTCAGTTCTGAGAGATAAGTGTGTGTGAAAGCCGTCCTTCACCTAGATTTTTGCTAACACATATTTTCTTTACAGTGGCAAACTCCACTCCATACATATATATGGGGAGGTACAAGCTCTAACTCGGTTTTACGCTGAAAATTGCAGGAACTTCAAACCGGCACTAGGAAACAGACAGAGAAACCAGAGTAAAAGTTTCTCCTGCAACCCGTTCCCTTGGTGTTAGATGAACGATCGTCTCTCCAAATGCTCAGTTCTGAGAGATAAGTGTGTGTGAAAGCCGTCCTTCACCTAGATTTTTGGGAACACATAAATTCTTTACAGTTGCAAACTCCACTCCATACATATATATGGGGAGGTACAAGCTCAAACTCGGTTTTACAGTGAAAACTGCAGGAATTTCAAACCGGCACTAGGAAACAGACTGAGAAACCAGAGTAAAAGTTTCTCCTGCAACCCGTTCCCTTGTTGCTAGCTGAACGAACGTCTCTCCACATGCTCAGTTCTGAGAGATAATTGTGTGTGACAGCTGAACTTCACCTAACTTGTTGGGAACACAAAGTTTCTTTACAGTTGCAAACTCCACTCCATACATATATATTGGGAGGAACAAGCTCCAACTCGGTTTTACAGTGAAAACTGCAGGAACTTCAAACCGGAACTAGGAAACTGACTGAGAAACCAGAGTAAAAGTTTCTCCTGCAACCCGTTCCCCTGGTGCTAGATGAACGAACGTCTCTCAACATGCTCAGTTCTGGGAGATAGTGAGTGTGAAAGCCGTTCTTCACCTAGGTTTTTGGGAACACATAGTTTCTTTACAGTTGCAAACTCCACTCCATACATCCATATGGGGAGGTACTAGTACCAACACGGTTTTACAGTGAAAACTGCAGGAATTTCAAACCGGCACTAGGAAACAGACTGAGAAACCAGAGTAAAAGTTTCTCCTGAAACCCGTTCCCTTTGTGCTAGATGAACGAACGTCTCTCAACATGTTCAGTTCTGTGAGATAAATGTGTGTGAAAGCCATACTTCACCTAGCTTGTTGGCAACACAAAGTTTCTTTACAGTTGCCAACTCCAATCCATACATATATATGTGGAGGTACTAGCTCCAAATCGGTTTTACAGTGAAAACTGCAGGAACTTCAAACCGGCACTATGAAACAGACTGAGAAACCAGAGTAAAAGTTTCTCCTGTATCCCGTTCCCTTGGTTCTAGAAGAACGAACGTTTCTCCTCATGCTCAGTTCTGAGAGATAAGTGTGTGTGAAAGCCGTCCTTCACGTAGACTTTTGGGAACACAAATTTTCTTTACTGTTGCAAACCCCACTCCTTACATATATGGGGAGGTACAAGCTCCAACTCTGTTTTACAGTGAAAACTGCAGGAACTTCAAACCGGCACTAGGAAACAGACTGAGAAACCAGAGTAAAGGTTACATCTGCAACCCGTTCCCTTGGTTTTAGATGAACGAACGTCTCTCCACATGCTCAGTTCTGAGAGATAAGTGTGTGTGAAAGCCGTCCTTCACCAAATTTTTGGGAACACAAAGTTTCTTTTCAGTTGCAAACTCCACTCCATACATATATATGGGGAGGTACTAGCTCCAACTCAGATTTACAGTGAAAACTGCAGGAACTTCAAATTGTCACTAGGAAACAGACTGAGAAACCAGAGTAAAAGTTTATCCTGCAACCCGTTCCCTTGGTGCTAGATGAACGAACGTCTCTCCATATGCTTATTTCTGAGAGATGTGTGTGTGAAAGCCGTACTTCACCTAGATTTTTGGGAACACAAAGTTTCTTTACAGTTGCAAACTCCACTCAATACATATTTATGGGGAGGTACCAGCTCCAAATATGTTTTACAGTGAAAACTGCAGGAACTTCAACCCGGCACTAGGAAACAAATAGAGACACCAGAGTAAAAGTTTCTCCTGCAAAACGTCCCCTTTTTGCTAGATGAACGAACGTCTCTGCACATGCTCAGTTCTGAGAGATAAGTGTGTGTGAAAGCCGTCCTTCACCTAGCTTGTTGGGAACACAAAGTTTCTTTTCAGTTGCCAACCCCACTACATTCATATATATGGGGAGGTACTAGCCCCAAATCGGTTTTACAGTGAAAACTGAAGGAAATTCATACCAGCACTAAGAAACAGATTGAGAAACCAGAGTAAAAGTTCCTCCTGCAACCCGTTCCTTTGGTGCTAGATGAACGAAAGTCTCTCCACATGCTCTGTTCTATGATATATATCTGTGTGTGAATTCCAAACTTCACCTAGCTTGTTGAGAAATGAAACTTTCTTTTCAGTGGCAAATTCCACTCCATAAATATATATGGGTAGGTACAAGCTCCAACTCGGTTTTACAGTGAAAACTGCAGGAATTTCAAACCGGAACTAGGAAACAGACTGAGAAACCAGAGTAAAACTTTCTCCTGCAACCCATTCCCTTAGTGCTAGATGAACGAACGTCTCTCCACATGCTCAGTTCTGAGAGATAATTGTGTGTGAAAGCCGTCCTTCAACTAGATTTTTGGGAACACAAAGTTTCTTTACAGTTGCCAACCCCACTCCATACATATATATGTGGAGGTACTAGCTTCATCTCTGTTTCACAGTGAAAACTGCCGGAACTTCAAACCGGCACTACGAAACAGACTGAGAACCAGAGTAAAAGTTTCTCATGCAACCCATCCCCTTTGCGCTAGATGAACGAACGTCTCTCCACAGGCTCAGTTCTGAGAGTTAAGTGTGTGTGACAGCCGTACTTCACCTAGCTTGTTGGGAACACAAAGTTTCTTTTCAGCTGAAAACGCCCCTCGATAAATATATATGGGGAGGTACTTGCTCCAACACGGTTTGACAGTGAAAACTGCAGGAAATTCAAACCGGCACTAGGAAACAGACTGAGAAACCAGAGTAAAAGTTTCTCTTACAACCCGTTCCCTTATTACTAGATGAACGAACGTCTCTCCACATGCTCAGTTCTGAGAGATATGTGTGTGTGAAAGCCACACTTCACCTAGATATTTGGGAACACAAAGTTTCTTTACAGTTGCAAACTCCACTCCATACAAATATATGCGGAAGTACTAGCTCCAAATCTGTTTTACAGTGAAAACTGCAGGAACTTCAAAACGGCACTAGGAAACAGACTGAGAAAACAGAGTAAAAGTTTCTCCTGCAACCCGTTCCCTTTTTGGTAGATAAACGAACGTCTCTCCACATGCTAAGTTCTGAGAGATATGTGTGGGTGAAAGCCGGCCTTCACCTAGCTTGTTGGGAACACAAAGTTTCTTTTCAGTTGCCAACTCCACTCCATTCATATTTATGGGTAGGTACAAGCTCCAACTCGGTTTTACAGTGAAAACTGCAGGATATTCAAACCGGCACTAGGAAACAGACTGAGAAACCAGAGTAAAAGTTTCTCCTGCAACCCGTTCCCTTGGTGCTAGATGAACGAAAGTCTCTCCAAATGCTCAGTTCTGAGAGATAAGTGTGTGTGAAAGCCGTCCTTCAGCTAACTTGTTGGGAACACAAAGTTTCTTTTCAGGGGCAACCTCCACTCCATACATATATATGGGATGGTACTAGCTCCAACTCTGTTTTACAGTGAAAACTGCAGGAACTTCAAACCGGCACTAGGAAACTGCCTGAGAAACCAGAGTAATAGTTTCTCCGGCAACCCGTTCCCTTGGTGCTAGATGAACGAACGTCTCTCCACATGCTCAGTTCTGAGATATAAGTGTGTGTGAAAGCCGTTCTTCACCTAGGTTATTGGGAACACATAGTTTCTTTACAGTTGCAAACACCACACCATACATACAAATTGGGAGGTACTAGTTCCAACACGGTTTTACAGTGAAAACTGCAGGAACTTCAAACCGGAACTAGGAAACAGACTGAGAAACCAGAGTAAAAGTTTCTCCTGAAACCCGTTCCCTTTGTGCTAGATGAACGAACGTCTCTCCACATGTTCAGTTCTGTGAGATAAATGTGTGTGAAAGCCATTCTTCAACTAGCTTGTTGGCAACACAGAGTTTCTTTACATTTGCCAACTCCACTCCATACATATATATGGGGAGGAACTAGCTCCAACTAAGTTTTACAGTGAAAACTGCAGGAACTTCAAACCGGCTCTAGGAAACAGACGGAGAAACCAGAGTAAAAGTTTCTCCTGCAACCCGTTCCCTTGGTGCTAGATGAACGAAAGTCTCTCCACATGCTCAGTTCTGAGAGATAATTTTGTGTGAAAGCCGTCTTCACATAGATTTTTGGGAACACAAAGTTTCTTTACAGTTGCAAACTCCACTCCATACATATATATGGGGAAGTACAATCTCCAACTCGGTTTTACAGTGAAAACGGCAGGAACATCAAACCGGCACTAGAAAACAGACTGAGAAAACAGAGTAAATGTTTCTCCTGCAACACATTCCCTTGGTGCTAGATGAACGAATGTCTCTCCACATGCTCAGTTCTGAGGAAAAAGTGTGTGTGAAAGCCGTCCTTCACCTAGATATATGGGAACAAATAGTTCCTTTACATTTGCAAAATCCACTCCATACATATATATGGGGAGGTACTAGCTCCAACTCGGTTTTACAGTGAAAGCTGCAGGAACTTCAAACCGGCATTAGGAAACAGACTGAGAAACTAGAGAAAAAGTTTCCCCTGCAACCCGTTCCCTTGGTGCTAGATGAACGACCGTCTCTCCACATGCTCAGTTCTGAGAGATAAGTGTGTATGAAAGCCGTCTTTCACCTAGATTTTTGGGAACACAAAGTTTCTTTACAGTTGCAAACACGAATCCATACATATATATTGGGAGGAAAAAGCTCCAACTCGGTTTTACAGTGAAAACAGCAGGAACTTCAAACCGGCACTTGGAAACAGACTGAGAAACCAGAGAAAAGTTTCTCCGGCAACCCGTTCCCTTGGTGCTAGATGAACGAACGTCTCTCCACATGCTCAGTTCTGAGAGATAAGTATGTGTGACAGCTGATATTCACATAACTTTTTGGGAACACAAAGTTTCTTTACAGTTGCAAACTCCACTCCATTCATATATATGGGGAGGTAAGAACTCCAAATCGGATTTATAGTGAAAACTGCGGTAACTTAAAACCGGCACTAGAAATCAGACTGAGAAACCAGAGAAAAAGTTTCACCTGCAACCCGTTCCCTTTTTGCTAGATGAACGAACGTCTCTCAACATGTTCAGTTCTGTGAGATAAATGTGTGTGAAAGCCATACTTCACCTAGCTTGTTGGCAACACAAAGTTTCTTTACAGTTGCCAACTCCACTCCATACATATATATGGGGAGGTACTAGCTCCAAATCGGTTTTACAGTGAAAACTGCAGGGACTTCAAACCGGCACTATGAAACAGACTGTGAGACCAGAAAATAGTTTCTCCTGCAAACCGTTCCCTTGGTGCTAGGTGAACGAACGTCTCTCCACATGCTCAGTTCTGAAAGATAGGTGTGTGTGAAAGCCGTCCTTCACCTAGATTTTTGCTAACACATAGTTTCTTTACAGTGGCAAACTCCACTCCATACATATATATGGGGAGGTACAAGCTCTAACTCGGTTTTACGGAGAAAACTGCAGGAACTTCAAACCGGCACTAGGAAACAGACTGAGAAACCAGAGTAAAAGTTTCTCCTGCAACCCGTTCCCTTGGTGCTAGATGAACGATCGTCTCTCCAAATGCTCAGTTCTGAGAGATAAGTGTGTGTGAAAGTCTTCCTTCACCTAGATTTTTGGGAACACATAATTTCTTTAGAGTTGCAAACTCCACTCCATACATATGTATTGGGAGGAACAAACTCCAACTCGGTTTTACAGTGAAAACTGCAGGAACTTCAAACCGGCACTAGGAAACAGACTGAAAAACCAGAGTAAAAGATTCCCCTGCATCCCGTTCCCTTGGTGCTAGATGAACGGACGTCTCTCCACATGCTCAGTTCTGAGAGATAAGTGTGTGTGCAGCTGACCTTCACCTAACTTGTTGGGAACACAAAGTTTCTTTACAGTTGCAAACTCCACTCCATACATATATATGGGGAGGAACAAGCTCCAAATCGGTTTTACAGTGAAAACTGCAGGAACTTCAAACAGGCACTAGGAAACTGACTGAGAAACCAGAGTAAAAGTTTCTCCTGCAACCCGTTCCCTTGGTGCTAGATGAACGAAAGTGTCTCAACATGCTCAGTTCTGAGAGATAAGTGAGTGTGAAAGCCGTTCTTCACCTAGGTTTTTGGGAACTCATAGTTTCTTTACAGTTGCAAGCTCCACTCCTTACATACATATGGGGAGGTACTAGTTCCAACACGGTTTTACAGTGAAAACTGCAGGAATTTCAAACCGGCACTAGGAAACAGACTGAGAAATCAGAGTAAAAGTTTCTCCTGAAACCCGTTCCCTTTTTGCTAGATGAACGAACGTCTCTCAACATGTTAAGTTCTGTGAGATAAATGTGTGTGAAAGCCATACTTCATCTAGCTTGTTGGCAACACAAAGTTTCTTTACAGTTGCCAACTCCACTCCATACATATATATGGGGAGGTACTAGCTCCAAATCGGTTTTACAGTGAAAACTGCAGGGACTTCAAACCGGCACTATGAAACAGAGTGTGAGACCAGAGAAAAAGTTTCTCCTGCAACCCGTTCCCTTAGTGCTAGGTGAACGAACGTCTCTCCACATGCACAGTTCTGAAAGATAGGTGTGTGTGAAAGCCGCCCTTCACCTTGGTATTTGGGAACTCAAAGTTTCTTTACAGTTGCAAACTCCACTCCATACATATATATGGGTAGGTACAAGCTCCAACACGGTTTTACAGTGAAAACTGCAGGAACTTCAAACCGGCACTAGGAAACAGACTGAGAAACCAGAGAAAAGTTTCTCCTGCAACCCGTTCCCTTGGTGCTAGATGAACGAACGTCTCTCCACATGCTCAGTTCTGAGAGATAAGTATGTGTGACAGCTGACATTCACATAACTTTTTGGGAACACAAAGTTTCTTTACAGTTGCAAACTCCACTCCATTCATATATATGGGGAGGTAAGAACTCCAAATCGGATTTATAGTGAAAACTGCGGTAACTTAAACCCGGCACTAGAAATCAGACTTAGAAACCAGAGTAAAAGTTTCCCCTGCAAACCGTTCCCTTTTTGCTAGATGAACGAACGTCTCTCCACATGCTCAGTTCTGAGAGATAAGTGTGTGTGAAAGCCGTCCTTCACCTAGATTTTTGCTAACACATATTTTCTTTACAGTGGCAAACTCCACTCCATACATATATATGGGGAGGTACAAGCTCTAACTCGGTTTTACGCTGAAAATTGCAGGAACTTCAAACCGGCACTAGGAAACAGACAGAGAAACCAGAGTAAAAGTTTCTCCTGCAACCCGTTCCCTTGGTGTTACATGAACGATCGTCTCTCCAAATGCTCAGTTCTGAGAGATAAGTGTGTGTGAAAGCCGTCCTTCACCTAGATTTTTGGGAACACATAAATTCTTTACAGTTGCAAACTCCACTCCATACATATATATGGGGAGGTACAAGCTCAAACTCGGTTTTACAGTGAAAACTGCAGGAACTTCAAACCGGCACTAGAAAACAGACAGAGAAACCAGAGTAAAAGTTTCTCCTGCAACCCGTTCCTTTGTTGCTAGCTGAACGAACGTCTCTCCACATGCTCAGTTCTGAGAGATAATTGTGTGTGACAGCTGAACTTCACCTATCTTGTTGGGAACACAAAGTTTCTTTACAGTTGCAAACTCCACTCCATACATATATATTGGGAGGAACAAGCTCCAACTCGGTATTACAGTGAAAACTGCAGGAACTTCAAACCGGAACTAGGAAACTGACTGAGAAACCAGAGTAAAAGTTTCTCCTGCAACCCGTTCCCTTGGTGCTAGATGAACGAACGTCTCTCAACATGCTCAGTTCTGGGAGATAGTGAGTGTGAAAGCCGTTCTTCACCTAGGTTTTTGGGAACACATAGTTTCTTTACAGTTGCAAACTCCACTCCATATATCCATATGGGGAGGTACTAGTTCCAACACGGTTTTACAGTGAAAACTGCAGGAATTTCAAACCGGCACTAGGAAACAGACTGAGAAACCAGAGTAAAAGTTTCTCCTGAAACCCGTTCCCTTTGTGCTAGATGAACGAACGTCTCTCAACATGTTCAGTTCTGTGAGATAAATGTGTGTGAAAGCCATACTTCACCTAGCTTGTTGGCAACACAAAGTTTCTTTACAGTTGCCAACTCCAATCCATACATATATATGGGGAGGTACTAGCTCCAAATCGGTTTTACAGTGAAAACTGCAGGAACTTCAAACCGGCACTATGAAACAGACTGAGAAACCAGAGTAAAAGTTTCTCCTGTATCCCGTTCCCTTGGTTCTAGAAGAACGAACGTTTCTCCTCATGCTCAGTTCTGAGAGATAAGTGTGTGTGAAAGCCGTCCTTCACGTAGACTTTTGGGAACACAAATTTTCTTTACTGTTGCAAACCCCATTCCTTACATATATGGGGAGGTACAAGCTCCAACTCGGTTTTACAGTGAAAAATGCAGGAATTTCAAACCGGCTGTAGTAAACGGGAAACCAGAGAAAAAGTTTCTCCTGCAACCCGTTCCCTTGGTGCTAGATGATCGAACGTCTCTCCACATGCTCAGTTCTGAGAGATAATTGTGTGTGACTGCGGTCCTTCACCTTGCTTGTTGGGAACACAAAGTTTCTTTACAGTTGCAAACTCCAATCCATACATATATAAGGGGAGGTAAGAACTCCAAATCTGATTTATATTGAAAACTGCGGTAAATTAAAACCGCCACTAGAAAACAGACTGAGAAACCAGAGTAAAATTTTCTCCTGCAACCCGTTCCTTTTTTGCTAGATGAACGAAAGTCTCACCACATGCTCAGTTCTGAGAGATAAGTGTGTGTGAAACCCGTCCTTCACCTAGATTTTTGGGAACACATAGTTTCTTTAAAGTTGCAAACTCCACTCCATACATATATTTGGGGAGGTACAAGCTCAAACTCGGTTTTACAGTGGAAACTGCAGGAACTTCAAACCGGCACTAGGAAACAGACAGAGAAACCAGAGTAAAAGTTTCTCCTGCAACACGTTCCCTTGGTGCTAGATGAACGAACGTCTCCCCAAATGCTCAGTTCTGAGTGATAAGTGTGTGTGAAAGCCGTCCTTCACCTAGATTTTTGGGAACACAAAGTTTCTTTACAGTTGCAAACTAAAATCCATACATATATATGGGGAGGAACAAGACCCAACTCGGTATTACAGTGAAAACTGCAGGAACTTCAAACCGGAACTAGGAAACTGACTGAGAAACCAGAGTAAAAGTTTCTCCTGCAACCCGTTCCCTTGGTGCTAGATGAACGAACGTCTCTCAACATGCTCAGTTCTGGGAGATAGTGAGTGTGAAAGCCGTTCTTCACCTAGGTTTTTGGGAACACATAGTTTCTTTACAGTTGCAAACTCCACTCCATATATCCATATGGGGAGGTACTAGTTCCAACACGGTTTTACAGTGAAAACTGCAGGAATTTCAAACCGGCACTAGGAAACAGACTGAGAAACCAGAGTAAAAGTTTCTCCTGAAACCCGTTCCCTTTGTGCTAGATGAACGAACGTCTCTCAACATGTTCAGTTCTGTGAGATAAATGTGTGTGAAAGCCATACTTCACCTAGCTTGTTGGCAACACAAAGTTTCTTTACAGTTGCCAACTCCAATCCATACATATATATGGGGAGGTACTAGCTCCAAATCGGTTTTACAGTGAAAACTGCAGGAACTTCAAACCGGCACTATGAAACAGACTGAGAAACCAGAGTAAAAGTTTCTCCTGTATCCCGTTCCCTTGGTTCTAGAAGAACGAACGTTTCTCCTCATGCTCAGTTCTGAGAGATAAGTGTGTGTGAAAGCCGTCCTTCACGTAGACTTTTGGGAACACAAATTTTCTTTACTGTTGCAAACCCCATTCCTTACATATATGGGGAGGTACAAGCTCCAACTCGGTTTTACAGTGAAAAATGCAGGAATTTCAAACCGGCTGTAGTAAACGGGAAACCAGAGAAAAAGTTTCTCCTGCAACCCGTTCCCTTGGTGCTAGATGATCGAACGTCTCTCCACATGCTCAGTTCTGAGAGATAATTGTGTGTGACTGCGGTCCTTCACCTTGCTTGTTGGGAACACAAAGTTTCTTTACAGTTGCAAACTCCAATCCATACATATATAAGGGGAGGTAAGAACTCCAAATCTGATTTATATTGAAAACTGCGGTAAATTAAAACCGCCACTAGAAAACAGACTGAGAAACCAGAGTAAAATTTTCTCCTGCAACCCGTTCCTTTTTTGCTAGATGAACGAAAGTCTCACCACATGCTCAGTTCTGAGAGATAAGTGTGTGTGAAACCCGTCCTTCACCTAGATTTTTGGGAACACATAGTTTCTTTAAAGTTGCAAACTCCACTCCATACATATATTTGGGGAGGTACAAGCTCAAACTCGGTTTTACAGTGGAAACTGCAGGAACTTCAAACCGGCACTAGGAAACAGACAGAGAAACCAGAGTAAAAGTTTCTCCTGCAACACGTTCCCTTGGTGCTAGATGAACGAACGTCTCCCCAAATGCTCAGTTCTGAGTGATAAGTGTGTGTGAAAGCCGTCCTTCACCTAGATTTTTGGGAACACAAAGTTTCTTTACAGTTGCAAACTAAAATCCATACATATATATGGGGAGGAACAAGACCCAACTCGGTTTTACAGTGAAAACGGCAGAAACTTCAAACCGGCCCTAGGAAACAGACTGAGAAACCAGAGTAAAAGTTTCTCCTGCAACCCGTTCCCTTGGTGCTAGATGAACGAAAGTCTCTCCACATGCTCAGTTCTGACAGATAAGTGTGTGTGTAAGCCATCCTTTACCTAGATTTTTGGGAACATAAAGTTTCTTTACAGATGCAAACTCCACTCCATACATATATATGGGGAGGAAAAAGCTCCAACTCGGAGATACAGTGAAAAATGCAGGACTTCAAACCGGCACTAGGAAACAGACTGAGAAACCAGAGTAAAAGTTTCTCCTGCAACCCGTTCCCTTGGTGCTAGATGAACGAACCTCTCTCCACATTCTCAGTTCTGAGAGATAAGTGTGTGTGAAATCCGTCCTTCACCTAGATTTTTGGGAACACAAAGTTTCTTTTCAGTTGCAAACTCCACTCCATACATATATATGGGGAGGTACTAGCTCCAACTATGATTTACAGTGAAAACGGCAGGAACATCAAACCATCACTAGGAAACAGACTGAGAAAACAGAGTAAAAGTTTCTCCTGCAACCCGTTCCCTTGGTGCTAGATGAACGAATGTCTCTCTACATGCTCAGTTCTGAGAGAAAAGTGTGTGTGAAAGCCGTCTTCACCTAGATTTTTGGGAACAAAAAGTTCATTAACAGTTGCCAACTCCACTCCATACATATATATGGGGAGGTACTAGATCCAAATCGGTTTTATAGTGAAAGCTGCAGGATCTTAATCCGACATTAGGAAACAGAATGAGAAACCAGAGTAAAAGTTTCCCCTGAAACCCGTTCCCTTAGTGCTTGATGAACGAACGTCTCTCCACATGCTCAGTTCTGAGCGATAAGTGTGAGTGAAATCCGTCCTTCATCTAGGTTTTTTGAAGACAATATTTCTTTACAGTTGCAAACTCCACTCCATACATACATATGGGGAGGTACTAGTTCCAACACGGTTTTACAGTGAACACTGCAGGAACTTCAAACCGGTACTAGGAAAGAGACTGAGAAACCAGAGTAAAAGTTTCGCCTGAAACCCGTTCCCTTGGTGCTAGATGAACGAACGTCCCTCCACATGCTCAGTTCTGAGAGATATGTGTGTGTGAAAGCCGTCCTTCACATAGATTTTTGGGAACACAAAGTTTCTCTAGAGTTGCAAACTCCACTCCATACATATAAATGGGGAGGAACAATCTTCAACTCGGTTTTACAGAGAAAACTGCAGGAATTTCAAACCGGCTCTAGGAAACAGACGGAGAAACCAGAGTAAAAATTTCCACTGCAACCAGTTCCTTGGTGCTAGATGAATGAACGTCTCTCCACATGCTCAGTTCTGAGAGATAAGTGTGTGAAAGCTGTCCTTCACCTAGATTTTTGGGAACACATTGTTTATTTAGAGTTGCAAACTCCACTCCATACATACATATAGGGAGGTACTAGTTCCAACACGGTTTTACAGTGAAATCTGCAGGAACTTCAAACCGGCACTAGGAAACAGACTGAGAAACCAGTGTAAAAGTTTCTCCTGCAACCCGTTCCTTTGTGCTAGATGAACGAACGTCTCTCCACATGCTCAGTTCTGAGAGGTAAGCGTGTGTGAAAGCCGTCCTTCACCTAGCTTGTTGGGAACACAAAGTTTCTCTTCAGTTGCAAAATCCACTCCATACGTATATATGGGGAGGTATTAGCTCCAACTCGGTTTACAGTGAAAACTGCAGGAACTTCAAACCGGCACTAGGAAACAGACTGAGAAACCAGTGTAAAAGTTTCTCCTGCAACCCGTTCCTTTGTGCTAGATGAACGAACGTCTCTCCACATGCTCGGTTCTGAGAGATAAGTGTGTGTGAAAGCCGTCCTTCACCTAGCTTGTTGGCAACACAAAGTTTCTTTACAGTTGCCAACTCCAATCCATACATATATATGGGGAGGTACTAGCTCCAAATCGGTTTTACAGTGAAAACTGCAGGAACTTCAAACCGGCACTATGAAACAGACTGAGAAACCAGAGTAAAATTTCTCCTGTATCCCGTTCCCTTGGTTCTAGATGAACGAACGTTTCTCCTCATGCTCAGTTCTGAGAGATAAGTGTGTGTGAAAGCCGTCCTTCACGTAGACTTTTGGGAACACAAATTTTCTTTACTATTGCAAACCCCACTCCTTACATATATGGGGAGGTACAAGCTCCAACTCGGTTTTACAGTGAAAAATGCAGGAATTTCAAACCGGCTCTAGGAAACGGAGAAACCAGAGTAAAAGTTTCTCCTGCAACCCGTTCCCTTGGTGCTAGATGATCGAACGTCTCTCCACATGCTCAGTTCTGAGAGATAATTGTGTGTGACAGCGGTCCTTCACCTTGCTTGTTGGGAACACAAAGTTTCTTTAAAGTTGCAAACTCCAATCCATACATATATAAGGGGAGGTAAGAACTCCAAATCGGACTTATATTGAAAACTGCGGTAAATTAAAACCGCCACTAGAAAACAGACTGAGAAACCAGAGTAAAATTTTCCCTTGCAACCCGTTCATTTTTTGCTAGATGAACGAAAGTCTCACCACATGCTCAGTTCTGAGAGATAAGTGTGTGTGAAACCCGTCCTTCACCTAGATTTTTGGGAACACATAGTTTCTTTAAAGTTGCAAACTCCACTCCATACATATATTTGGGGAGGTACAAGCTCAAACTCGGTTTTACAGTGGAAACTGCAGGAACTTCAAACCGGCACTAGGAAACAGACAGAGAAACCAGAGTAAAAGTTTCTCCTGCAACACGTTCCCTTGGTGCTAGATGAACGAACGTCTCTCCAAGTGCTCAGTTCTGAGTGATAAGTGTATGTGAAAGCCGTCCTTCACCTAGATTTTTGGGAACACAAAGTTTCTTTACAGTTGCAAACTAAAATCCATACATATATATGGGGAGGAACAAGCCCCAACTCGGTTTTACAGTGAAAACGGCAGAAACTTCAAACCGGCCCTAGGAAACAGACTGAGAAACCAGAGTAAAAGTTTCTCCTGCAACCCGTTCCCTTGGTGCTAGATGAATGAACGTCTCTCCACATGCTCAGTTCTGACAGATAAGTGTGTGTGTAAGCCATCCTTTACCTAGATTTTTGGGAACATAAAGTTTCTTTACAGATGCAAACTCCACTCCATACATATATATGGGGAGGAAAAAGCTCCAACTCGGAGATACAGTGAAAAATGCAGGAATCAAACTGGCACTAGGAAACAGACTGAGAAACCAGAGTAAAAGTTTCTCCTGCAACCCGTTCCCTTGGTGCTAGATGAACGAAACTCTCTCCACATTCTCAGTTCTGAGAGATAAGTGTGTGTGAAATCCGTCCTTCACCTAGATTTTTGGGAACACAAAGTTTCTTTTTAGTTGCAAACTCCACTCCATACATATATATGGGGAGGTACTAGCTCCAACTATGATTTACAGTGAAAACGGCAGGAATATCAAACCGTCACTAGGAAACAGACTGAGAAAACAGAGGAAAAGTTTCTCCTGCAACCCGTTCCCTTGGTGCTAGATGAACGAATGTCTCTCTACATGCTCAGTTCTGAGAGAAAAGTGTGTGTGAAAGCCGTCTTCACCTAGATTTTTGGGAACAAAAAGTTCATTAACAGTTGCAAACTCCACTCCATACATATATATGGGGAGGTACTAGATCCAAATCGGTTTTATAGTGAAAGCTGCAGGATCTTAATCCGACATTAGGAAACAGAATGAGAAACCAGAGTAAAAGTTTCCCCTGAAACCCGTTCCCTTAGTGCTAGATGAACGAACGTCTCTCCACATGCTCAGTTCTGAGCGATAAGTGTGAGTGAAATCCGTCCTTCATCTAGGATTTTTGAAGACAATATTTCTTTACAGTTGCAAACTCCACTCCATACATACATATGGGGAGGTACTAGTTCCAACACGGTTTTACAGTGAACACTGCAGGAACTTCAAACCGGTATTAGGAAAGAGACTGAGAAACCAGAGTAAAAGTTTCGCCTGAAACCCGTTCCCTTGGTGCTAGATGAACGAACGTCCCTCCACATGCTCAGTTCTGAGAGATATGTGTGTGTGAAAGCCGTCCTTCACATAGATTTTTGGGAACACAAAGTTTCTCTAGAGTTGCAAACTCCACTCCATACATATAAATGGGGAGGAACAATCTCCAACTCGGTTTTACAGAGAAAACTGCAGGAATTTCAAACCGGCTCTAGGAAACAGACGGAGAAACCAGAGTAAAAATTTCCACTGCAACCAGTTCTTTGGTGCTAGATGAATGAACGTCTCTCCACATGCTCAGTTCTGAGAGATAAGTGTGTGAAAGCCGTCCTTCACCTAGATTTTTGGGAACACATTGTTTATTTAGAGTTGCAAACTCCACTCCATACATACATATAGGGAGGTACTAGTTCCAACACGGTTTTACACTGAAATCTGCAGGAACTTCAAACCGGCACTAGGAAACAGACTGAGAAACCAGAGTAAAAGTTTCTCCTGCAACCCGTTCCCTTGGTGCTAGATGAACGATCGTCTCTCCACATGCTCAGTTCTGAGAGATAAGTGTTTGTGTAAGCCGTACTTTACCTAGATTTTTGGGAACACAAAGTTTCTTTACAGATGCAAACACCACTCCATACATATATATGGGGAGGAACAAGCTCCAACTCGGATTTACAGTGAAAAATGCAGGAAATTCAAACCGGCACTAGGAAACAGACTGAGAAACCAGAGTAAAAGTTTCTCCTGCAACCCATTCCCTTGGTGCTAGATGAACGAACGTCTCTCCACATGCTCAGTTCTGAGAGATAAGTGTGTGTGAAAGCCGTCCTTCACCTAGATTTTTGGGAACACAAAGTTTCTTTTCAGTTGCAAACTCCACTCCATACATATATATGGGGAGGTACTAGCTCCAACTATGATTTACAGTGAAAACGGCAGGAACATCAAACCGGCACTAGGAAACAGACTGAGAAAACAGAGTAAAAGTTTCTCCTGCAACCCGTTCCCTTGGTGCTAGATGAACGAATGTCTCTCTACATGCTCAGTTCTGAGAGAAAAGTGTGTGTGAAAGCCGTCTTCACCTAGATTTTTGGGAACAAAAAGTTTCTTTACAGTTGCAAACTCCACTCCATACATATATATGGGGAGGTACTAGATCCAAATCGGTTTTATAGTTAAAGCTGCAGGATCTTAGTCCGGCATTAGGAAACAGAATGAGAAACCAGAGTAAAAGTTTCCCCTGAAACCCGTTCCATTAGTGCTAGATGAACGAACGTCTCTCCACATGCTCAGTTCTGAGTGATAAGTGTGAGTGAAAGCCGTCCTTCATCTAAGTTTTTTGAACACAATATTTCTTTACAGTTGCAAACTCCACTCCATACATACATATGGGGAGGTACTAGTTCCAACACGGTTTTACAGTGAAAACTGCAGGAACTTAAAAGCGGCACTAGGAAACAGACTGAGAAACCAGAGTAAAAATTTCTCCTGAAACCCTTTCCCTTTGTGCTAGATGAACGAACGTCTCTCCACATGTTCAGTTCTGAGAGATAAGTGTGTGTGAAAGCCGTACTTCACCTAGATTTTTATGAACACAAAGTTTCTTTACAATTGCAAACTCCACACCATACATATATATGGGGAGGTACTAGCTCCAACTCGGTTTTACAGTGAAAACTGCAGGAACTTCAAACTGGCACTAGGAAAAATATTGACAAAACAGAGTAAAAGTTTCACCTGCAACCCATTCCCTTTTTGCTAGATGAACGAACGTATCTCCACATGCTCATTTCTGAGAGAAAAGTGTGTGTGAAAGCCGTCCTTCACCTAGATTTTTGGGAACACAATGTTTCTTTAGAGTTACAAATTCCACTCCATACATACATATGGGGAGGTACTAGTTCCAACACGGTTTTACAGTGAACACTGCAGGAATTTCAAACCGGTACTAGGAAACAGAGTGAGAAAGAAGAGTAAAAGTTTCGCCTGAAACAAGTTCCCTTGGTGCTAGATGAACGAACGTCCCTCCACATGCTCAGTTCTGAGAGATATGTGTGTGTGAAAGCCGTCCTTCACATAGATTTTTGGGAACACAAAGTTTCTCTACAGTTGCAAACTCCACTCCATACATATAAATGGGGAGGAACAAACTCCAACTCGGTTTTACAGTGAAAACTGCAGGAACTTCAAACCGGCTCTAGGAAACAGACGGAGAAACCAGAGTAAAAATTTCCACTGCAACCAGTTCCTTGGTGCTAGATGAATGAACGTCTCTCCACATGCTCAGTTCTAAGAGATAAGTGTGTGAAATCCGTCCTTCACATAGATTTTTGGGAACACATTGTTTATTTATAGTTGCAAACTCCAATCCATACATACATATGGGGAGGTACTAGTTCCAACACGGTTTTACAGTGAAATCTGCAGGAACTTCAAACCGGCACTAGGAAACAGACTGAGAAACCAGAGTAAAAGTTTCTCCTGCAACCCGTTCCCTTGGTGCTAGATGAACGAACGTCTCTCCACATGCTCAGTTCTGAGAGATAAGTGTGAGTGAAAGCTGTCCTTCACCTAGCTTTTTGGGAACACAAAGATTCTTTTTAGTAGCAAACTCCACTCCATACATATATATGGGGAGGTACTAGCTCCAACTCGGTTTTACAGTGAAAATTGCAGGAAATTCAAGCCGGCACTAAGAAACAGACAGAGAAACCATAGTAAAAGTTTCCCTGCAAACAGTTCCCTTTTTTCTAGATGAACGAACGTCTCTCCACATGCTCAGTTCTGAGAGATAAGTGTGTGTGGAAGCCGTCCTTCACCAAAATTTTTGGGAACACATAGTTTCTTTACAGTTGCAAACTCAAATCCATACATATATATGGGGAGGTACTAGCTCCAACTCGGTTTTACAGTGAAAATTGCAGGAAATTCAAGCCGGCACTAAGAAACAGACCGAGATACCATAGTAAAAGTTTCCCCTGCAAACAGTTCCCTTTTTTCTAGATGAACGAACGTCTCTCCACAGGCTCAGTTCTGAGAGTTAAGTGTGTGTGATAGCCGTACTTCACCTAGCTTGTTGGGAACACAAAGTTTCTTTTCAGTTGAAAACGCCCCTCGATAAATATATATGGGGAGGTACTTGCTCCAACACGGTTTGACAGTGAAAACTGCAGGAAATTCAAACCGGCACTAGGAAACAGACTGAGAAACCAGAGTAAAAGTTTCTCCTACAACTCGTTCCCTTATCACTAGATGAACGAACGTCTCTCCACATGCTCAGTTCTGAGAGATATGTGTGTGTGAAAGCCGTCCTTCACCTAGATTTTTGGGAACACAAAGTTTCTTTACAGTTGCAAACTACACTCCATACACATATATGGGGAGGTACTAGCTCCAAATATGTTTTACAGTGAAAACTGCAGGAACTTCAATCCGGCACTAGGAAACAGACATAGAAACCAGAGTAAAAGTTTCTCCTGCAAACCGTTCCGTTTTTGCTAGATGAACGAACGTCTCTCCACATGCTCAGTTCTGAGAGATAAGTGTGTGTGATAGCCGTCCTTCCCCTAGCTTGTTGGGAGCACAAAGTTTCTTTTCAGTAGAAAAGCCCACTCTATAAATATATATGGGGAGGTACATGCTCCAAAACGTTTTGACAGTGCAAACTGCAGGAACTTGAAACCGGCACTAGGAAACAGACTGAGAAACCAGAGTAAAAGTTTCTCCTGCAACCTGTTCCCATTTTGCTAGATGAACGAACGTCTCTCCACATGCTCAGTTCTGAGAGAGAAGTGTGTGTGAAAGCCGTCCTTCACCTAGCTTGTTGGGAACAGAAAGTTTCTTTTAAGTTGAAAACGCCACTCGATAAATATATATGGGGAGGTACATGCTCCAACACGGTTTGACAGTGCAAACTGCAGGAACTTCAAACCGGCTCTAGGAAAAACCTGAGAAAACAGAGAAATAGTTTCTCCTGCAACCCGTTCCCTTGGTGCTAGATGAAAGAACGTCTCTCCACATGCTCAGTTCAGAGAGATAAGTGTGTGAAAGCCGTCCTTCACCTAGATTTTTGGGAACACAAAGTTTCTTTTCAGTGGCAAACTCCACTCCATACATATATATGGGGTGGTACTAGCTCCAAATCTGTTTTACATTGAAAACTGCAGGAACTTGAAACCGGCACTAGGAAACAGACTGAGAAACCAGAGTAAAATTTCAACTGCTACCCGTTCCCTTGGTGATAGATGAACGAACGTCTCTCCACATGCTCAGATCTGAGAGATAAGTGTGTGTGAAAGCCGTCCTTCACCTAGATTTTTGGGAACACAAAGTTTCTTTTCAGTTGCAAAGTCCATTCCATACATATATATGGGGAGGTACTAGCTCCAAATCAGATTTACAGTGAAAACTGCAGGAACTTCAAATTGGCACTAGGAAACAGACTGAGAAACCAGAGTAAAAGTTTCTTCTGCAACCCGTTCCCTTGGTGCTAGATGAACGATCGTCTCTCCACTTGCTCAGTTCTGAGAGATATGTGTGTGTGAAAGCCGTCCTTCACCTAGCTTGTTGGGAACACAAAGTTTCTTTTCAGTTGCCAACTCCACTACATACATATATATGGGGAGGTACAAGCTCCAACTCGGTTTTACACTGAAAACTGCAGGAACTTCAAACCGGCACTAGGAAACAGACTGAGAAACCAGAGTAAAAGTTTCTCCAACAAACCGTTCCCTTTCTGCTAGATGAAAGAACTTCTACCACATGCTCTGTTCTGAGATATAAGTGTGTTTGAAAGCCGTCCTTCACCTAGCTTGTTGGGAAAACAAAGTTTCTTTTCAGTTGCAAACTCCACTCCATACATATATATGTGAAGGTACTAGCTTCAACTCGGTTTTACAGTGAAAAATGCCGGAACTTCAAACCGGCACTAGGAAACAGACTGAGAACCAGATAAAAGTTTCTCCTGCAACCCATGCCCTTTGCGCTAGATGAACGAAGGTCTCTCCACAGGCTCAGTTCTGAGAGTTAAGTGTGTGTGATAGCCGTACTTCACCTAGCTTGTTGGGAACACAAAGTTTCTTTTCAGTTGAAAACGCCCCTCGATAAATATATATGGGGAGGTACTTGCTCCAACACGGTTTGACAGTGAAAACTGCAGGAAATTCAAACCGGCACTAGGAAACAGACTGAGAAACCAGAGTAAAAGTTTCTCCTACAACTCGTTCCCTTATTACTAGATGAACGAACGTCTCTCCACATGCTCAGTTCTGAGAGATATGTGTGTGTGAAAGCCGTCCTTCACCTAGATTTTTGGGAACACAAAGTTTCTTTACAGTTGCAAACTACACTCCATACACATATATGGGGAGGTACTAGCTCCAAATATATTTTACAGTGAAAACTGCAGGAACTTCAAACCGGCACTAGGAAACAGACTGAGAAACCAGAGTAAAAGTTTCTCCTGCAACCTGTTCCCATTTTGCTAGATGAACGAACGTCTCTCCACATGCTCAGTTCTGAGAGAAAAGTGTGTGTGAAAGCCGTCCTTCACCTAGCTTGTTGGGAACACAAAGTTTCTTTTCAGTTGCCAACTCCACTCCATTCATACTTATGGGTAGGTACAAGCTCCAACTCGGTTTTACAGTGAAAACTGCAGGATATTCAAACCGGCACTAGGAAACAGACTGAGAAACCAGAGTAAAACTTTCTCCTGCAACCCGTTCCCTTGGTGCTAGATGAACGAACGTCTCTCCACATGCTCAGTTCTGAGAGATAAGTGTGTGTGAAAGCCGTCCTTCACCTAGATTTTTGGGAACACAAAGTTTCTTTTCAGTTGCAAACTCCACTCCATATATATATATGGGGAGGTACTAGCTCCAACTCAGATTTACAGTGAAAACTGCAGGAACTTCAAATTGGCAATAGGAAACAGACTGAGAAACCAGAGTAAAAGTTTCTCCTGCAACCCGTTCCCTTGGTGCTAGATGAACGAACGTCTCTCCACATGCTCAGTTCTGAGAGATATGTGTGTGTGAAAGCCGGGCTTCACCTAGCTTGTTGGGAACACAAAGTTTCTTTTCATTTGAAAACGCCATTCGATAAATATATATGGGGAGGTACATGCTCCAACACGGTTTGACAGTGAAAACTGCAGGAAATTCAAAACAGCGCTAGGAAACAGACTGAGAAACCAGAGTAAAAGTTTCTCCTGCAACCCGTTCCCTTGTTACTAGATGAACGAACGTCTCTCCACATGCTCAGTTCTGAGAGATAAGTGTGTGTGAAAGCCGCCTTTCACCTATCTTGTTGGGAACACAAAGTTTCTTTACAGTTGCAAACTCCACTAAATACATATATATGGGGAAGTACTAGCTCCAAATCGGTTTTACAGTGAAAACTACAGGAACTTCAAAACGGCACTAGGAAACAGACTGAGAAAACAGAGTAAAAGTTTCTCCTGCAACCCGTTCCCTTTTTGTTAGATGAACGAACGTCTCTCCACATGCTCAGTTCTGAGAGATATGTGTGTGTGAAAGCCGGGCTTCACCTAGCTTGTTGGGAACACAAAGTTTCTTTTCAGTTGCCAACTCCACTCCATACATATATATGGGGAGGTACTAGCTCCAAATCCGTTTTACAGTGAAAACTGAAGGAAATTCATACCAGCACTAAGAAACAGATTGAGAAACCAGAGTAAAAGTTTCTCCTGAAACCCGTTCCTTTGGTGCTAGATGAACGAAAGTCTCTCCACATGCTCTGTTCTATGATATATGTGTGTGTGAATTCCAACCTTCACCTAGCTTGTTGAGAAACGAAACTTTCTTTTCAGTGGCAAATTCCACTCCATACATATATATGGGTAGGTACAAGCTCCAACTCGGTTTTACAGTGAAAACTGCAGGAATTTCAAACCGGAACTAGGAAACAGACTGAGAAACCAGAGTAAAAATTTCCCCTGCAACCCATTCCCTTGGTGCTAGATGAACGAACGTCTCTCCACATGCTCAGTTCTGAGAGATAATTGTGTGTTAAAGCCGTCCTTCACCTAGATTTTTGGGAACACAAAGTTTCTTTACAGTTGCCAACTCCACTCCATACATATATATGTGGAGGTACTAGCTTCAAATCGGTTTCACAGTGAAAACTGCCGGAACTTCAAACCGGCACTAGGAAACACACTGAGAACCAGAGTAAAAGTTTCTCATGCAACCCATCCCCTTTGCGCTAGATGAACGAACGTCTCTCCACAGGCTCAGATCTGAGAGTTAAGTGTGTGTGATAGCCGTACTTCACCTAGCTTGTTGGGAACACAAAGTTTCTTTTCAGTTGAAAACGCCCCTCGATAAATATATATGGGGAGGTACTTGCTCCAACACGGTTTGACAGTGAAAACTGCAGGAAATTCAAACCGGCACTAGGAAACAGACTGAGAAACCAGAGTAAAAGTTTCTCCTACAACCCGTTCCCTTATTACTAGATGAACGAACGTCTCTCCACATGCTCAGTTCTGAGAGATATGTGTGTGTGAAAGCCGTCCTTCACCTAGATTTTTGGGAACACAAAGTTTCTTTTCAGTTGCAAACTCCACTCCATACATATATATGGGGAGGTACTAGCTCCAACTCAGATTTACAGTGAAAACTGCAGGAACTTCAAATTGGCACTAGGAAACAGACTGGGAAACCAGAGTAAAAGTTTCTCCTGCAACCCGTTCCCTTGGTGCTAGAGGAACGAACGTCTCTCCACATGCTCATTTCTGAGAGATGTGTGTGTGAAAGCCGTACTTCACCTAGATTTTTGGGAACACAAAGTTTCTTTACAGTTGCAAACTCCACTCAATACATATATATGGCGAGGTACTAGCTCCAAATATGTTTTACAATGAAAACTGCAGGAACTTCAAACCGGCACTAGGAAACAAATAGAGAAACCAGAGTAAAAGTTTCTCCTGCCAAACGTTCCCTTTTTGCTAGATGAACGAACGTCTCTGCACATGCTCAGTTCTGAGAGATAAGTGTGTGTGAAAGCCGTCCTTCACCTAGCTTGTTGGGAACACAAAGTTTCTTTTCAGGGGCAACCTCCACTCCATACATATATATGGGGTGGTACTAGCTCCAACTCTGTTTTACAGTGAAAACTGCAGGAACTTCAAACCGGCACTAGGAAACAGACTGAGAAACCAGAGTAAAAGTTTCATCTGCAACCCGTTCCCTTGGTTCTAGATGAACGAACGTCTCTCCACATGCTCAGTTCTGAGAGATAAGTGTGTGTGAAAGCAGTCCTTCACCAAATTTTTGGGAACACAAAGTTTCTTTTCAGTTGCAAACTCCACTCCATACATATATATGGGGAGGTACTAGCTCCAACTCAGATTTACAGTGAAAACTGCAGGAACTTCAAATTGTCACTAGGAAACAGACTGAGAAACCAGAGTAAAAGTTTATCCTGCAAGCCGTTCCCTTGGTGCTAGATGATCGAACGTCTCTCCACATGCTCATTTCTGAGAGATGTGTGTGTGAAAGCCGTACTTCACCTAGATTTTTGGGAACACAAAGTTTCTTTACAGTTGCAAACTCCACTCAATACATATTTATGGGGAGGTACTAGCTCCAAATATGTTTTACAGTGAAAACTGCAGGAACTTCAAACCGGCACTAGGAAACAAATAGAGAAACCAGAGTAAAAGTTTCTCCTGCAAAACGTCCCCTTTTTGCTAGATGAACGAACGTCTCTGCACATGCTCAGTTCTGAGAGATAAGTGTGTGTGAAAGCCGTCCTTCACCTAGCTTGTTGGGAACACAAAGTTTCTTTTCAGTTGCCAACCCCACTACATACATATATATGGGGAAGTTCTAGCTCCAAATCGGTTTTACAGTGAAAACTGAAGGAAATTCATACCAGCACTAAGAAACAGATTGAGAAACCAGAGTAAAGTTCCTCCTGCAACCCGTTCCTTTGGTGCTAGATGAACGAAAGTCTCTCCACATCCTCTGTTCTATGATATATATCTGTGTGTGAATTCCAAACTTCACCTAGCTTGTTGAGAAACGAAACATTCTTTTCAGTGGCAAATTCCACTCCATAAATATATATGGGTAGGTACAAGCTCCAACTCGGTTTTACAGTGAAAACTGCAGGAATTTCAAACCGGAACTAGGAAACAGACTGAGAAACCAGAG
Organism: Camelus dromedarius; assembly: GCF_036321535.1. Lineage (NCBI taxonomy): Eukaryota > Metazoa > Chordata > Mammalia > Artiodactyla > Camelidae > Camelus > Camelus dromedarius. The sequence goes on from NW_026989750.1 coordinate 254,779, forward strand.
TAAAACTTTCTCCTGCAACCCATTCCCTTAGTGCTAGATGAACGAACGTCTCTCCACATGCTCAGTTCTGAGAGATAATTGTGTGTGAAAGCCGTCCTTCAACTAGATTTTTGGGAACACAAAGTTTCTTTACAGTTGCCAACTCCACTCCATACATATATATGTGGAGGTACTAGCTTCATCTCTGTTTCACAGTGAAAACTGCCGGAACTTCAAACCGGCACTAGGAAACAGACTGAGAACCAGAGTAAAAGTTTCTCATGCAACCCATCCCCTTTGCGCTAGATGAACGAACGTCTCTCCACAGGCTCAGTTCTGAGTGTTAAGTGTGTGTGACAGCCGTACTTCACCTAGCTTGTTGGGAACACAAAGTTTCTTTTCAGTTGAAAACGCCCCTCGATAAACTTATATGGGGAGGTACTTGCTCCAACACGGTTTGACAGTGAAAACTGCAGGAAATTCAAACCGGCACTAGGAAACAGACTGAGAAACCAGAGTAAAACTTTCTCTTACAACCCGTTCCCTTATTACTAGATGAACGAACGTCTCTCCACATGCTCAGTTCTGAGAGATATGTGTGTGTGAAAGCCACACTTCACCTAGATATTTGGGAACACAAAGTTTCTTTACAGTTGCAAACTCCACTCCATACAAATATATGCGGAAGTACTAGCTCCAAATCTGTTTTACAGTGAAAACTGCAGGAACTTCAAAACGGCACTAGGAAACAGACTGAGAAAACAGAGTAAAAGTTTCTCCTGCAACCCGTTCCCATTTTGGTAGATAAACGAACGTCTCTCCACATGCTCAGTTCTGAGAGATATGTGTGGGTGAAAGCTGGCCTTCACCTAGCTTGTTGGGAACACAAAGTTTCTTTTCAGTTGCCAACTCCACTCCATTCATATTTATGGGTAGGTACAAGCTCCAACTCGGTTTTACAGTGAAAACTGCAGGATATTCAAACCGGCACTAGGAAACAGACTGAGAAACCAGAGTAAAAGTTTCTCCTGCAACCCGTTCCCTTGGTGCTAGAGGAACGAAAGTCTCTCCACATGCTCAGTTCTGAGAGATAAGTGTGTGTGAAAGCCGTCCTTCAGCTAACTTGTTGGGAACACAAAGTTTCTTTTCAGGGGCAACCTCCACTCCATACATATATATGGGGTGGTACTAGCTCCAACTCTGTTTTACAGTGAAAACTGCAGGAACTTCAAACCGGCACTAGGAAACAGACTGAGAAACCAGAGTAAAAGTTTCATCTGCAACCCGTTCCCTTGGTTCTAGATGAACGAACGTCTCTCCACATGCTCAGTTCTGAGAGATAAGTGTGTGTGAAAGCAGACCTTCACCAAATTTTTGGGAACACAAAGTTTCTTTTCAGTTGCAAACTCCACTCCATACATATATATGGGGAGGTACTAGCTCCAACTCAGATTTACAGTGAAAACTGCAGGAACTTCAAATTGTCACTAGGAAACAGACTGAGAAACCAGAGTAAAAGTTTATCCTGCAACCCGTTCCCTTGGTGCTAGATGATCGAACGTCTCTCCACATGCTCATTTCTGAGAGATGTGTGTGTGAAAGCCGTACTTCACCTAGATTTTTGGGAACACAAAGTTTCTTTACAGTTGCAAACTCCACTCAATACATATTTATGGGGAGGTACTAGCTCCAAATATGTTTTACAGTGAAAACTGCAGGAACTTCAAACCGGCACTAGGAAACAAATAGAGAAACCAGAGTAAAAGTTTCTCCTTCAAAACGTCCCCTTTTTGCTAGATGAACGAACGTCTCTGCACATGCTCAGTTCTGAGAGATAAGTGTGTGTGAAAGCCGTCCTTCACCTAGCTTGTTGGGAACACAAAGTTTCTTTTCAGTTGCCAACCCCACTACATACATATATATGGGGAGGTACTAGCTCCAAATCGGTTTTAGAGTGAAAACTGAAGGAAATTCATACCAGCACTAAGAAACAGATTGAGAAACCAGAGTAAAAGTTCCTCCTGCAACCCGTTCCTTTGGTGCTAGATGAACGAAAGTCTCTCCACATCCTCTGTTCTATGATATATATCTGTGTGTGAATTCCAAACTTCACCTAGCTTGTTGAGAAACGAAACTTTCTTTTCAGTGGCAAATTCCACTCCATAAATATATATGGGTAGGTACAAGCTCCAACTCGGTTTTACAGTGAAAACTGCAGGAATTTCAAACCGGAACTAGGAAACAGACTGAGAAACCAGAGTAAAACTTTCTCCTGCAATCCATTCCCTTAGTGCTAGATGAACGAACGACTCTCCACATGCTCAGTTCTGAGAGATAATTGTGTGTGAAAGCCGTCCTTCAACTAGATTTTTGGGAACACAAAGTTTCTTTACAGTTGCCAACTCCACTCCATACATATATATGTGGAGGTACTAGCTTCATCTCTGTTTCACAGTGAAAACTGCCGGAACTTCAAACCGGCACTAGGAAACAGACTGAGAACCAGAGTAAAAGTTTCTCATGCAACCCATCCCCTTTGCGCTAGATGAACGAACGTCTCTCCACAGGCTCAGTTCTGAGAGTTAAGTGTGTGTGACAGCCGTACTTCACCTAGCTTGTTGGGAACACAAAGTTTCTTTTCAGTTGAAAACGCCCCTCGATAAATATATATGGGGAGGTACTTGCTCCAACACGGTTTGACAGTGAAAACTGCAGGAAATTCAAACCGGCACTAGGAAAAAGACTGAGAAACCAGAGTAAAAGTTTCTCTTACAACACGTTCCCTTATTACTAGATGAACGAACGTCTCTCCACATGCTCAGTTCTGAGAGATATGTGTGTGTGAAAGCCACACTTCACCTAGATATTTGGGAACACAAAGTTTCTTTACAGTTGCAAACTCCAATCCATACAAATATTTGCGGAAGTACTAGCTCCAAATCTGTTTTACAGTGAAAACTGCAGGAACTTCAAAACGGCACTAGGAAACAGACTGAGAAAACAGAGTAAAAGTTTCTCCTGCAATCCGTTCCATTTTTGGTAGATAAACGAACGTCTCTCCACATGCTCAGTTCTGAGAGATATGTGTGTGTGAAAGCCGTCCTTCAACTAGATTTTTGGGAACACAAAGTTTCTTTACAGTTGCCAACTCCACTCCATTCATATTTATGGGTAGGTACAAGCTCCAACTCGGTTTTACAGTGAAAACTGCAGGATATTCAAACCGGCACTAGGAAACAGACTGAGAAACCAGAGTAAAAGTTTCTCCTGCAACCCGTTCCCTTGGTGCTAGAGGAACGAAAGTCTCTCCACATGCTCAGTTCTCAGAGATAAGTGTGTGTGAAAGCCGTCCTTCAGCTAACTTGTTGGGAACACAAAGTTTCTTTTCAGGGGCAACCTCCACTCCATACATATATATGGGGTGGTACTAGCTCCAACTCTGTTTTACAGTGAAAACTGCAGGAACTTCAAACCGGCACTAGGAAACAGACTGAGAAACCAGAGTAAAAGTTTCATCTGCAACCCGTTCCCTTGGTGCTAGATGAACGAACGTCTCTCCACATGCTCAGTTCTGAGAGATAAGTGTGTGTGAAAGCCGTACTTCACCTAGATTTTTGGGAACACAAAGTTTCTTTTCAGTTGCAAACTCCACTCCATACATATATATGGGGAGGTACAAGCTCCAACTCAGATTTACAGTGAAAACTGCAGGAACTTCAAATTGGCACTAGGAAACAGACAGAGAAACCAGAGTAAAACTTTCTCCAGCAACCCGTTCCCTTGGTGCTAGATGAACGAACGTCTCTCCACATGCTCATTTCTGAGAGATGTGTGTGTGAAAGCCGTACTTCACCTAGATTTTTGGGAACACAAAGTTTCTTTACAGTTGCAAACTCCACTCAATACTTATATATGGGGAGGTACTAGCTCCAAATATGTTTTACAGTGAAAACTGCAGGAACTTCAAACCGGCTCTAGGAAACAGACGGAGAAACCAGAGTAAAAGTTTCTCCTGCAACCCGTTCCATTGGTGCTAGATGAACGAACGTCTCTCCACATGCTCAGTTCTGAGAGATAATTTTGTGTGAAAGCCGTCTTCACATAGATTTTTGGGAACACAAAGTTTCTTTACAGTTGCAAACTCCACTCCATACATATATATGGGGAGGTACAATCTCCAACTCGGTTTTACAATGAAAACTGCAGGAACTTCAAAACTGCACAAGGAAACAGACTGAGAAACCAGAGTAAAAGTTTCTCCTGCAACCCATTCCCTTGGTGCTAGATGAAAGAAAGTCTCTCCACATGCTCATTTCTGAGAGATGTGTGTGTGAAAGCCGTACTTCACCTAGATTTTTGGGAACACAAAGTTTCTTTACAGTTGCAATCTCCACTCAATACTTATATATGGGGAGGTACTAGCTCCAAATATGTTTTACAGTGAAAACTGCAGGAACTTCAAACCGGCTCTAGGAAACAGACGGAGAAACCAGAGTAAAAGTTTCTCCTGCAACCCGTTCCATTGGTGCTAGATGAACGAATGTCTCTCCACATGCTCAGTTCTGAGGGAAAAGTGTGTGTGAAAGCCGTCCTTCACCTAGATATATGGGAACAAAAAGTTCCTTTACAGTTGCAAACTCCACTCCATACATATATATGGGGAGGTACTAGCTCCAACTCGGTTTTACAGTGAAAGCTGCAGGAACTTCAAACCGGCATTAGGAAACAGACTGAGAAACTAGAGAAAAAGTTTCCCCTGAAACCCGTTCCATTTGTGCTAAATGAACGAACGTCTCTCCACATTCTTATTTCTGAGAAATAAGCGTGTGTGAAAGCCGCCCTTCACCTAGTTTGTTGGGAACACAAAGTTTTTTTTCTGTTGCCAAATCCACTCCAAACATATATATGTGGAGGTACTAGTTCCAACTCGGTTTTACAGTGAAAACTGCAGGACCATCAAACCGGCACTAGGAAACAGACTGAGAAACCAGAGTAATAGTTTCTCCTGCATCCCGTTTCCTTGGTGCTAGATGAACGAACGTCTCACCACATGCTCAGTTCTGAGAGATAAGTGTGTGTGACAGCTGAACTTCACATAGGTTTTTGGGAACACATAGTTTCTTTACAGTTGCAAACTCCACTCCATACATACATATGGGGAAGTACAAGTTCCAACACGGTTTTACAGTGAAAACTGCAGGAACTTCAAACTGGCACTAGGAAACAGAGAAACCAGAGTAAAGTTTTTCCTGCAACCCGTTCCTTTGTGCTAGATGAACGAAAGTCTTTCCACATTCTCAGTTCTGAGAGATAAGTGTGTGTTTAAGCCGTCCTTCACCTAGATTTTTGGGAACACAATGTTTCTTTACAGTTGCAAACTCCACTCCATACATACATATGGGGAGGTACAATTTCCAACAAGGTTTTAAAGTGAAAACTGCAGGAACTTCAAACCGGCACTAGGAAACAGACTGAGAAACCAGAGTAAAAGTTTCTCCTGCAACCCGTTCCCTTGGTGCTAGATGAACGACCGTCTCTCCACATGCTCAGTTCTGAGAGATAAGTGTGTATGAAAGCCGTCTTTCACCTAGATTTTTGGGAACACAAAGTTTCTTTACAGTTGCAAACACGACTCCATACATATATATTGGGAGGGAAAAGCTCCAACTCGGTTTTACAGTGAAAACAGCAGGAACTTCAAATCGGCACTAGGAAACAGACTGAGAAACCAGAGAAAAGTTTCTCCGGCAACCCGTTCCCTTGGTGCTAGATGAACGAACGTCTCTCCACATGCTCAGTTCTGAGAGATAAGTATGTGTGACAGCTGACATTCACATAACTTTTTGGGAACACAAAGTTTCTTTACAGTTGCAAACTCCACTCCATTCATATATATGGGGAGGTAAGAACTCCAAATCGGATTTATAGTGAAAACTGCGGTAACTTAAAACCGGCACTAGAAATCAGACTGAGAAACCAGAGAAAAAGTTTCACCTGCAACCCGTTCCCTTTTAGCTAGATGAACGAACGTCTCTCAACATGTTCAGTTCTGTGAGATAAATGTGTGTGAAAGCCATACTTCACCTAGCTTGTTGGCAACACAAAGTTTCTTTACAGTTGCCAACTCCACTCCATACATATATATGGGGAGGTACTAGCTCCAAATCGGTTTTACAGTGAAAACTGCAGGGACTTCAAACCGGCACTATGAAACAGACTGTGAGACCAGAAAATAGTTTCTCCTGCAACCCGTTCCCTAGGTATTAGGTGAACGAACGTCTCTCCACATGCTCAGTTCTGAGAGATAAGTGTGTGTGAAAGCCTTCCTTCACCTAGATTTTTGCTAACACATAGTTTCTTTACAGTGGCAAACTCCACTCCATACATATATATGGGGAGGTACAAGCTCTAACTCGGTTTTACGGTGAAAACTGCAGGAACTTCAAACCGGCACTAGGAAACAGACTGAGAAACAAGAGTAAAAGTTTCTCCTGCAACCCGTTCCCTTGGTGCTAGATGAACGATCGTCTCTCCAAATGCTCAGTTCTGAGAGATAAGTGTGTGTGAAAGCCTTCCTTCACCTAGATTTTTGGGAACACATAATTTCTTTACAGTTGCAAACTCCACTCCATACATATATATTGGGAGGAACAAGCTCCAACTCGGTTTTACAGTGAAAACTGCAGGAACTTCAAACCGGCACTAGGAAACAGACTGAAAAACCAGAGTAAAAGATTCCCCTGCATCCCGTTCCCTTGGTGCTAGATGAACGAACTTCTCTCCACATGCTCAGTTCTGAGAGATAAGTGTGTGTGCAGCAGACCTTCACCTAACTTGTTGGGAACACAAAGTTTCTTTACAGTTGCAAACTCCACTCCATACATATATATGGGGAGGAACAAGCTCCAAATCGGTTTTACAGTGAAAACTGCAGGAACTTCAAACAGGCACTAGGAAACTGACTTAGAAACCAGAGTAAAAGTTTCTCCTGCAACCCGTTCCCTTGGTGCTAGATGAACGAACGTCTCTCAACATGCTCAGTTCTGAGAGATAAGTGAGTGTGAAAGCCGTTCTTCACCTAGGTTTTTGGGAACACATAGTTTCTTTACAGTTGCAAACTCCACTCCATTCATATATATGGGGAGGTAAGTCCTCCAAATCGGATTTATAGTGAAAACTGCGGTAACTTAAAACCGGCACTAGAAATCAGACTGAGAAACCAGAGTAAAAGTTTCTCCTGCAAACCGTTCCCTTTTTGCTAGATGAACGAACGTCTCTCCACATGCTCAGTTCTGAGAGATAAGTGTGTGTGAAAGCCGTCCTTCACCTAGATTTTTGCTAACACATAGTTTCTTTACAGTGGCAAACTCCACTCCATACATATATATGGGGAGGTACAAGCTCTAACTCGGTTTTATGGTGAAAATTGCAGGAACTTCAAACCGGCACTAGGAAACAGACTGAGAAACCAGAGTAAAAGTTTCTCCTGCAACCCGTTCCCTTGGTGTTAGATGAACGATCGTCTCTCCAAATGCTCAGTTCTGAGAGATAAGTGTGTGTGAAAGCCGTCCTTCACCTAGAATTTTGGGAACACATAATTTCTTTACAGTTGCAAACTCCACTCCATACTTATATATGGGGAGGTACAAGCTCAAACTCGGTTTTACAGTGAAAACTGCAGGAACTTCAAACCGGCACTAGAAAACAGACAGAGAAACCAGAGTAAAAGTTTCTCCTGCAACCCGTTCCCTTGTTGCTAGCTGAACGAACGTCTCTCCACATGCTCAGTTCTGAGAGATAATTGTGTGTGACAGCTGACCTTCACCTAACTTGTTGGGAACACAAAGATTCTTTACAGTTGCAAACTCCACTCCATACATATATATTGGGAGGAACAAGCTCCAACTCGGTTTTACAGTGAAAACTGCAGGAACTTCAAACCGGAACTAGGAAACTGACTGAGAAACCAGAGTAAAAGTTTCTCCTGCAACCCGTTCCCTTGGTGCTAGATGAACGAACGTCTCTCAACATGCTCAGTTCTGAGAGATAAGTGAGTGTGAAAGCCGTTCTTCACCTAGGTTTTTGGGAACACATAGTTTCTTTACAGTTGCAAACTCCACTCCATACATCCATATGGGGAGGTACTAGTTCCAACACGGTTTTACAGTGAAAACTGCAGGAATTTCAAACCGGCACTAGGAAACAGACTGAGAAACCAGAGTAAAAGTTTCTCCTGAAACCCGTTCCCTTTGTGCTAGATGAACGAACGTCTCTCAACATGTTCAGTTCTGTGAGATAAATGTGTGTGAAAGCCATACTTCACCTAGCTTGTTGGCAACACAAAGTTTCTTTACAGTTGCCAACTCCAATCCATACATATATATGGGGAGGTACTAGCTCCAAATCGGTTTTACAGTGAAAACTGCAGGAACTTCAAACCGGCACTATGAAACAGACTGAGAAACCAGAGTAAAAGTTTCTCCTGTATCCCGTTCCCTTGGTTCTAGATGAACGAACGTTTCTCCTCATGCTCAGTTCTGAGAGATAAGTGTGTGTGAAAGCCGTCCTTCACGTAGACTTTTGGGAACACAAATTTTCTTTACAGTTGCAAACCCCACTCCTTACATATATGGGGAGGTACAAGCTCCAACTCGGTTTTACAGTGAAAAATGCAGGAATTTCAAACCGGCTCTAGGAAACGGAGAAACCAGAGTAAAAGTTTCTCCTGCAACCCGTTCCCTTGGTGCTAGATGATCGAACGTCTCTCCACATGCTCAGTTCTGAGAGATAATTGTGTGTGACAGCGGTCCTTCACCTTGCTTGTTGGGAACACAAAGTTTCTTTACAGTTGCAAACTCCAATCCATACATATATAAGGGGAGGTAAGAACTCCAAATCGGATTTATATTGAAAACTGCGGTAAATTAAAACCGCCACTAGAAAACAGACTGAGAAACCAGAGTAAAATTTTCTCCTGCAACCCGTTCCTTTTTTGCTAGATGAACGAAAGTCTCACCACATGCTCAGTTCTGAGAGATAAGTGTGTGTGAAACCCGTCCTTCACCTAGATTTTTGGGAACACATAGTTTCTTTAAAGTTGCAAACTCCACTCCATACATATATTTGGGGAGGTACAAGCTCAAACTCGGTTTTACAGTGGAAACTGCAGGAACTTCAAACCGGCACTAGGAAACAGACAGAGAAACCAGAGTAAAAGTTTCTCCTGCAACACGTTCCCTTGGTGCTAGATGAACGAACGTCTCTCCAAATGCTCAGTTCTGAGTGATAAGTGTGTGTGAAAGCCGTCCTTCACCTAGATTTTTGGGAACACAAAGTTTCTTTACAGTTGCAAACTAAAATCCATACATATATATGGGGAGGAACAAGCCCCAACTCGGTTTTACAGTGAAAACGGCAGAAACTTCAAAACGGCCCTAGGAAACAGACTGAGAAACCAGAGTAAAATTTCTCCTGCAACCCGTTCCCTTGGTGCTAGATGAACGAACGTCTCTCCACATGCTCAGTTCTGACAGATAAGTGTGTGTGTAAGCCATCCTTTACCTAGATTTTTGGGAACATAAAGTTTCTTTACAGATGCAAACTCCACTCCATACATATATATGGGGAGGAAAAAGCTCCAACTCGGAGATACAGTGAAAAATGCAGGACTTCAAACTGGCACTAGGAAACAGACTGAGAAACCAGAGTAAAATTTCTCCTGCAACCCGTTCCCTTGGTGCTAGATGAACGAACCTCTCTCCACATTCTCAGTTCTGAAAAATAAGTGTGTGTGAAATCCGTCCTTCACCTAGATTTTTGGGAACACAAAGTTTCTTTTCAGTTGCAAACTCCACTCCATACATATATATGGGGAGGTACTAGCTCCAACTATGATTTACAGTGAAAAAGACAGGAACATCAAACCGGCACTAGGAAACAGACTGAGAAAACAGAGTAAAAGTTTCTCCTGCAACCCGTTCCCTTGGTGCTAGATGAACGAATGTCTCTCTACATGCTCAGTTCTGAGAGAAAAGTGTGTGTGAAAGCCGTCTTCACCTAGATTTTGGGAACACATTGTTTATTTAGAGTTGCAAACTCCACTCCATACATACATATAGGGAGGTACTAGTTCCAACACGGTTTTACAGTGAAATCTGCAGGAACTTCAAACCGGCACTAGGAAACAGACTGAGAAACCAGTGTAAAAGTTTCTCCTGCAACCCGTTCCTTTGTGCTAGATGAACGAACGTCTCTCCACATGCTCAGTTCTGAGAGGTAAGCGTGTGTGAAAGCCGTCCTTCACCTAGCTTGTTGGGAACACAAAGTTTCTCTTCAGTTGCAAAATCCACTCCATACGTATATATGGGGAGGTATTAGCTCCAACTCGGTTTACAGTGAAAACTGCAGGAACTTCAAACCGGCACTAGAAAACAGACAGAGAAACCAGAGTAAAAGTTTCTCCTGCAACCCGTTCCCTTGTTGCTAGCTGAACGAACGTCTCTCCACATGCTCAGTTCTGAGAGATAATTGTGTGTGACAGCTGAACTTCACCTAACTTGTTGGGAACACAAAGTTTCTTTACAGTTGCAAACTCCACTCCATACATATATATTGGGAGGAACAAGCTCCAACTCGGTTTTACAGTGAAAACTGCAGGAACTTCAAACCGTAACTAGGAAACTGACTGAGAAACCAGAGTAAAAGTTTCTCCTGCAACCCGTTCCCTTGGTGCTAAATGAACGAACGTCTCTCAACATGCTCAGTTCTGAGAGATAAGTGAGTGTGAAAGCCGTTCTTCACCTAGGTTTTTGGGAACACATAGTTTCTTTACAGTTGCAAACTCCACTCCATACATCCATATGGGGAGGTACTAGTTCCAACACGGTTTTACAGTGAAAACTGCAGGAATTTCAAACCGGCACTAGGAAACAGACTGAGAAACCAGAGTAAAAGTTTCTCCTGAAACCCGTTCCCTTTGTGCTAGATGAACGAACGTCTCTCAACATGTTCAGTTCTGTGAGATAAATGTGTGTGAAAGCCATACTTCACCTAGCTTGTTGGCAACACAAAGTTTCTTTACAGTTGCCAACTCCAATCCATACATATATATGGGGAGGTACTAGCTCCAAATCGGTTTTACAGTGAAAACTGCAGGAACTTCAAACCGGCACTATGAAACAGACTGAGAAACCAGAGTAAAAGTTTCTCCTGTATCCCGTTCCCTTGGTTCTAGATGAACGAACGTTTCTCCTCATGCTCAGTTCTGAGAGATAAGTGTGTGTGAAAGCCGTCCTTCACGTAGACTTTTGGGAACACAAATTTTCTTTACTGTTGCAAACCCCACTCCTTACATATATGGGGAGGTACAAGCTCCAACTCGGTTTTACAGTGAAAAATGCAGGAATTTCAAACCGGCTCTAGGAAACGGAGAAACCAGAGTAAAAGTTTCTCCTGCAACCCGTTCCCTTGGTGCTAGATGATCGAACGTCTCTCCACATGCTCAGTTCTGAGAGATAATTGTGTGTGACAGCGGTCCTTCACCTTGCTTGTTGGGAACACAAAGTTTCTTTACAGTTGCAAACTCCAATCCATACATATATAAGGGGAGGTAAGAACTCCAAATCGGATTTATATTGAAAACTGCGGTAAATTAAAACCGCCACTAGAAAACAGACTGAGAAACCAGAGTAAAATTTTCTCCTGCAACCCGTTCCTTTTTTGCTAGATGAACGAAAGTCTCACCACATGCTCAGTTCTGAGAGATAAGTGTGTGTGAAACCCGTACTTCACCTAGATTTTTGGGAACACATAGTTTCTTAAAGTTGCAAACTCCACTCCATACATATATTTGGGGAGGTACAAGCTCAAACTCGGTTTTACAGTGGAAACTGCAGGAACTTCAAACCGGCACTAGGAAACAGACAGAGAAACCAGAGTAAAAGTTTCTCCTGCAACACGTTCCCTTGGTGCTAGATGAACGAACGTCTCTCCAAATGCTCAGTTCTGAGTGATAAGTGTGTGTGAAAGCCGTCCTTCACCTAGATTTTTGGGAACACAAAGTTTCTTTACAGTTGCAAACTAAAATCCATACATATATATGGGGAGGAACAAGCCCCAACTCGGTTTTACAGTGAAAACGGCAGAAACTTCAAACCGGCCCTAGGAAACAGACTGAGAAAACAGAGTAAAAGTTTCTCCTGCAACCCGTTCCCTTGGTGCTAGATGAACGAATGTCTCTCTACATGCTCAGTTCTGAGAGAAAAGTGTGTGTGAAAGCCGTCTTCACCTAGATTTTTGGGAACAAAAAGTTCATTAACAGTTGCAAACTCCACTCCATATATATATATGGGGAGGTACTAGATCCAAATCGGTTTTATAGTGAAAGCTGCAGGATCTTAATCCGACATTAGGAAACACAATGAGAAACCAGAGTAAAAGTTTCCCCTGAAACCCGTTCCCTTAGTGCTAGATGAACGAACGTCTCTCCACATGCTCAGTTCTGAGCGATAAGTGTGAGTGAAATCCGTCCTTCATCTAGGTTTTTTGAAGACAATATTTCTTTACAGTTGCAAACTCCACTCCATACATACATATGGGGAGGTACTAGTTCCAACACGGTTTTACAGTGAACACTGCAGGAACTTCAAACCGGTACTAGGAAAGAGACTGAGAAACCAGAGTAAAAGTTTCGCCTGAAACCCGTTCCCTTGGTGCTAGATGAACGAACGTCCCTCCACTTGCTCAGTTCTGAGAGATATGTGTGTGTGAAAGCCGTCCTTCACATAGATTTTTGGGAACACAAAGTTTCTCTAGAGTTGCAAACTCCACTCCATACATATAAATGGGGAGGAACAATCTTCAACTCGGTTTTACAGAGAAAACTGCAGGAATTTCAAACCGGCTCTAGGAAACAGACGGAGAAACCAGAGTAAAAATTTCCACTGCAACCAGTTCCTTGGTGCTAGATGAATGAACGTCTCTCCACATGCTCAGTTCTGAGAGATAAGTGTGTGAAAGCCGTCCTTCACCTAGATTTTTGGGAACACATTGTTTATTTAGAGTTGCAAACTCCACTCCATACATACATATAGGGAGGTACTAGTTCCAACACGGTTTTACAGTGAAATCTGCAGGAACTTCAAACCGGCACTAGGAAACAGACTGAGAAACCAGGGTAAAAGTTTCTCCTGCAACCCGTTCCTTTGTGCTAGATGAAAGAACGTCTCTCCACATGCTCAGTTCTGAGAGGTAAGCGTGTGTGAAAGCCGTTCTTTACCTAGCTTGTTGGGAACACAAAGTTTCTCTTCAGTTGCAAAATCCACTCCATACGTATATATGGGGAGGTATTATCTCCAACTCGGTTTACAGTGAAAATTGCAGGAACTTCAAACCAGCACTAGAAAACAGACAGAGAAACCAGAGTAAAAGTTTCTCCTGCAACCCGTTCCCTTGTTGCTAGCTGAACGAACGTCTCTCCACATGCTCAGTTCTGAGAGATAATTGTGTGTGACACCTGACCTTCACCTAACTTGTTGGGAACACAAAGTTTCTTTACAGTTGCAAACTCCACTCCATACATATATATTGGGAGGAACAAGCTCCAACTCGGTTTTACAGTGAAAACTGCAGGAACTTCAAACCGGAACTAGGAAACTGACTGAGAAACCAGAGTAAAAGTTTCTCCTGCAACCCGTTCCCTTGGTGCTAGATGAACGAACGTCTCTCAACATGCTCAGTTCTGAGAGATAAGTGAGTGTGAAAGCCGTTCTTCACCTAGGTTTTTGGGAACACATTGTTTATTTAGAGTTGCAAACTCCACTCCATACATACATATAGGGAGGTACTAGTTCCAACACGGTTTTACAGTGAAATCTGCAGGAACTTCAAACCGGCACTAGGAAACAGACTGAGAAACCAGTGTAAAAGTTTCTCCTGCAACCCGTTCCTTTGTGCTAGATGAACGAACGTCTCTCCACATGCTCAGTTCTGAGAGGTAAGCGTGTGTGAAAGCCGTCCTTCACCTAGCTTGTTGGGAACACAAAGTTTCTCTTCAGTTGCAAAATCCACTCCATACGTATATATGGGGAGGTATTAGCTCCAACTCGGTTTACAGTGAAAACTGCAGGAACTTCAAACCGGCACTAGAAAACAGACAGAGAAACCAGAGTAAAAGTTTCTCCTGCAACCCGTTCCCTTGTTGCTAGCTGAACGAACGTCTCTCCACATGCTCAGTTCTGAGAGATAATTGTGTGTGACACCTGACCTTCACCTAACTTGTTGGGAACACAAAGTTTCTTTACAGTTGCAAACTCCACTCCATACATATATATTGGGAGGAACAAGTTCCAACTCGGTTTTACAGTGAAAACTGCAGGAACTTCGAACCGGAACTAGGAAACTGACTGAGAAACCAGAGTAAAAGTTTCTCCTGCAACCCGTTCCCTTGGTGCTAGATGAACGAACGTCTCTCAACATGCTCAGTTCTGAGAGATAAGTGAGTGTGAAAGCCGTTCTTCACCTAGGTTTTTGGGAACACATAGTTTCTTTACAGTTGCAAACTCCACTCCATACATCCATATGGGGAGGTACCAGTTCCAACACGGTTTTACAGTGAAAACTGCAGGAATTTCAAACCGGCACTAGGAAACAGACTGAGAAACCAGAGTAAAAGTTTCTCCTGAAACCCGTTCCCTTTGTGCTAGATGAACGAACGTCTCTCAACATGTTCAGTTCTGTGAGATAAATGTGTGTGAAAGCCATACTTCACCTAGCTTGTTGGCAACACAAAGTTTCTTTACAGTTGCCAACTCCAATCCATACATATATATGGGGAGGTACTAGCTCCAAATCGGTTTTACAGTGAAAACTGCAGGAACTTCAAACCGGCACTATGAAACAGACTGAGAAACCAGAGTAAAGGTTTCTCCTGTATCCCGTTCCCTTGGTTCTAGATGAACGAACGTTTCTCCTCATGCTCAGTTCTGAGAGATAAGTGTGTGTGAAAGCCGTCCTTCACGTAGACTTTTGGGAACACAAATTTTCTTTACTGTTGCAAACCCCACTCCTTACATATATGGGGAGGTACAAGCTCCAACTCGGTTTTACAGTGAAAAATGCAGGAATTTCAAACCGGCTCTAGGAAACGGAGAAACCAGAGTAAAAGTTTCTCCTGCAACCCGTTCCCTTGGTGCTAGATGATCGAACGTCTCTCCACATGCTCAGTTCTGAGAGATAATTGTGTGTGACAGCGGTCCTTCACCTTGCTTGTTGGGAACACAAAGTTTCTTTACAGTTGCAAACTCCAATCCATACATATATAAGGGGAGGTAAGAACTCCAAATCGGATTTATATTGAAAACTGCGGTAAATTAAAACCGCCACTAGAAAACAGACTGAGAAACCAGAGTAAAATTTTCTCCTGCAACCCGTTCCTTTTTTGCTAGATGAACGAAAGTCTCACCACATGCTCAGTTCTGAGAGATAAGTGTGTGTGAAACCCGTCCTTCACCTAGATTTTTGGGAACACATAGTTTCTTTAAAGTTGCAAACTCCACTCCATACATATATTTGGGGAGGTACAAGCTCAAACTCGGTTTTACAGTGGAAACTGCAGGAACTTCAAACCGGCACTAGGAAACAGACAGAGAAACCAGAGTAAAAGTTTCTCCTGCAACACGTTCCCTTGGTGCTAGATGAACGAACGTCTCTCCAAATGCTCAGTTCTGAGTGATAAGTGTATGTGAAAGCCGTACTTCACCTAGATTTTTTTGAACACAAAGTTTCTTTACAGTTGCAAACTAAAATCCATACATATATATACGGAGGAACAAGCCCCAAATCGGTTTTACAGTGAAAACGGCAGAAACTTCAAACCGGCCCTAGGAAACAGACTGAGAAACCAGAGTAAAAGTTTCTCCTGCAACCCGTTCCCTTGGTGCTAGATGAACGAACGTCTCTCCACATGCTCAGTTCTGACAGATAAGTGTGTGTGTAAGCCATCCTTTACCTAGATTTTTGGGAACATAAAGTTTCTTTACAGATGCAAACTCCACTCCATACATATATATGGGGAGGAAAAAGCTCCAACTCGGAGATACAGTGAAAAATGCAGGACTTCAAACCGGCACTAGGAAACAGACTGAGAAACCAGAGTAAAAGTTTCTCCTGCAACCCGTTCCTTTGGTGCTAGATGAACGAAACTCTCTCCACATTCTCAGTTCTGAGAGATAAGTGTGTGTGAAATCCGTCCTTCACCTAGATTTTTGGGAACACAAAGTTTCTTTTCAGTTGCAAACTCCACTCCATACATATATATGGGGAGGTACTAGATCCAAATCGGTTTTATAGTGAAAGCTGCAGGATCTTAATCCGACATTAGGAAACAGAATGAGAAACCAGAGTAAAAGTTTCCCCTGAAACCCGTTCCCTTAGTGCTAGATGAACGAACGTCTCTCCACATGCTCAGTTCTGAGAGATAAGTGTGAGTGAAATCCGTCCTTCATCTAGGTTTTTTGAAGACAATATTTCTTTACAGTTGCAAACTCCACTCCATACATACATATGGGGAGGTACTAGTTCCAACACGGTTTTACAGTGAACACTGCAGGAACTTCAAACCGGTACTAGGAAAGAGACTGAGAAACCAGAGTAAAAGTTTCGCCTGAAACCCGTTCCCTTGGTGCTAGATGAACGAACGTCTCTCAACATGCTCAGTTCTGAGAGTTAAGTGAGTGTGAAAGCCGTCCTTCACCTAGGTTTTTGGGAACACATAGTTTCTTTACAGTTGCAAACTCCACTCCATACATCCATATGGGGAGGTACTAGTTCCAACACGGTTTTTACAGTGAAAACTGCAGGAATTTCAAACCGGCACTAGGAAACAGACTGAGAAACCAGAGTAAAAGTTTCCCCTGAAACCCGTTCCCTTTGTGCTAGATGAACGAACGTCTCTCAACATGTTCAGTTCTGTGAGATAAATGTGTGTGAAAGCCATACTTCACCTAGCTTGTTGGCAACACAAAGTTTCTTTACAGTTGTCAACTCCAATCCATACATATATATGGGGAGGTACTAGCTCCAAATCTGTTTTACAGTGAAAACTGCAGGAACTTCAAACCGGCACTATGAAACAGACTGAGAAACCAGAGTAAAAGTTTCTCCTGTATCACGTTCCCTTGGTTCTAGATGAACGAACGTTTCTCCTCATGCTCAGTTCTGAGAGATAAGTGTGTGTGAAATCCGTCCTTCACGTAGACTTTTGGGAACACAAATTTTCTTTACTGTTGCAAACCCCACTCCTTACATATATGGGGAGGTACAAGCTCCAACTCGGTTTTACAGTGAAAAATGCAGGAATTTCAAACCGGCTCTAGGAAACGGAGAAATCAGAGTAAAAGTTTCTCCTGCAACCCGTTCCCTTGGTGCTAGATGATCGAACGTCTCTCCACATGCTCAGTTCTGAGAGATAATTGTGTGTGACAGCGGTCCTTCACCTTGCTTGTTGGGAACACAAAGTTTCTTTACAGTTGCAAACTCCAATCCATACATATATAAGGGGAGGTAAGAACTCCAAATCGGATTTATATTGAAAACTGCGGTAAATTAAAACCGCCACTAGAAAACAGACTGAGAAACCAGAGTAAAATTTTCTCCTGCAACCCGTTCCTTTTTTGCTAGATGAACGAAAGTCTCACCACATGCTCAGTTCTGAGAGATAAGTGTGTGTGAAACCCGTCCTTCACCTAGATTTTTGGGAACACATAGTTTCTTTAAAGTTGCAAACTCCACTCCATACATATATTTGGGGAGGTACAAGCTCAAACTCGGTTTTACAGTGGAAACTGCAGGAACTTCAAACCGGCACTAGGAAACAGACAGTGAAACCAGAGTAAAAGTTTCTCTTGCAACACGTTCACTTGGTGCTAGATGAACGAACGTCTCTCCAAATGCTCATTTCTGAGTGATAAGTGTATGTGAAAGCCGTCCTTCACCTAGATTTTTGGGAACACAAAGTTTCTTTACAGTTGCAAACTAAAATCCATACATATATATGGGGAGGAACAAGCCCCAACTCGGTTTTACAGTGAAAACGGCAGAAACTTCAAACCGGCCCTAGGAAACAGACTGAGAAACCAGAGTAAAAGTTTCTCCTGCAACCCGTTCCCTTGGTGCTAGATGAACGAACGTCTCTCCACATGCTCAGTTCTGACAGATAAGTGTGTGTGTAAGCCATCCTTTACCTAGATTTTTGGGAACATAAAGTTTCTTTACAGATGCAAACTCCACTCCATACATATATATGGGGAGGAAAAAGCTCCAACTCGTAGATACAGTGAAAAATGCAGGACTTCAAACCGGCACTAGGAAACAGACTGAGAAACCAGAGTAAAAGTTTCTCCTGCAACCCGTTCCGTTGGTGCTAGATGAACGAACCTCTCTCCACATTCTCAGTTCTGAGAGATAAGTGTGTGTGAAATCCGTCCTTCACCTAGATTTTTGGGAACACAAAGTTTCTTTTCAGTTGCAAACTCCACTCCATACATATATATGGGGAGGTACTAGCTCCAACGATGATTTACAGTGAAAACGGCAGGAACATCAAACCGTCACTAGGAAACTGACTGAGAAAACAGAGTAAAAGTTTCTCCTGCAACCCGTTCCCTTGGTGCTAGATGAACGAATGTCTCTCTACATGCTCAGTTCTGAGAGAAAAGTGTGTGTGAAAGCCGTCTTCACCTAGATTTTTGGGAACAAAAAGTTCATTAACAGTTGCAAACTCCACTCCATACATATATATGGGGAGGTACTAGATCCAAATCGGTTTTATAGTGAAAGCTGCAGGATCTTAATCCGACCTTAGGAAACAGAATGAGAAACCAGAGTAAAAGTTTCCCCTGAAACCCGTTCCCTTAGTGCTAGATGAACGAACGTCTCTCCACATGCTCAGTTCTGAGAGATAATTGTGAGTGAAATCCGTCCTTCATCTAGGTTTTTTGAAGACAATATTTCTTTACAGTTGCAAACTCCACTCCATACATACATATGGGGAGGTACTAGTTCCAACACGGTTTTACAGTGAACACTGCAGGAACTTCAAACCGGTACTAGGAAACAGACGGAGAAACCAGAGTAAAAATTTCCACTGCAACCAGTTCCTTGGTGCTAGATTAATGAACGTCTCTCCACATGCTCAGTTCTGAGAGATAAGTGTGTGAAAGCCGTCCTTCACCTAGATTTTTGGGAACACATTGTTTATTTAGAGTTGCAAACTCCACTGCATACATACATATAGGGAGGTACTAGTTCCAACACGGTTTTACAGTGAAAACTGCAGGAACTTCAAACTGGCACTAGGAAAAATATTGAGAAAACAGAGTAAAAGTTTCACCTGCAACCCATTCCGTTTTTGCTAGATGAACGAACGTCTCTCCACATGCTCATTTCTGAGAGAAAAGTGTGTGTGAAAGCCGTCCTTCACCTAGATTTTTGGGAACACAATGTTTCTTTAGAGTTACAAATTCCACTCCATACATACATATGGGGAGGTACTAGTTCCAACACGGTTTTACAGTGAACACTGCAGGAACTTCAAACCGGTACTAGGAAACAGAGTGAGAAAGAAGAGTAAAAGTTTCGCCTGAAACAAGTTCCCTTGGTGCTAGATGAACGAACGTCCCTCCACATGCTCAGATCTGAGAGATATGTGTGTGTGAAAGCCGTCCTTCACATAGATTTTTGGGAACACAAAGTTTGTCTACAGTTGCAAACTCCACTCCATACATATAAATGGGGAGGAACAAACTCCAACTCGGTTTTACAGTGAAAACTGCAGGAACTTCAAACCGGCTCTAGGAAACAGACGGAGAAACCAGAGTAAAAATTTCCACTGCAACCAGTTCCTTGGTGCTAGATGAATGAACGTCTCTCCACATGCTCAGTTCTGAGAGATAAGTGTGTGAAATCCGTCCTTCACATAGATTTTTGGGAACACATTGTTTATTTAGAGTTGCAAACTCCAATCCATACATACATATGGGGAGGTACTAGTTCCAACACGGTTTTACAGTGAAATCTGCAGGAACTTCAAACCGGCACTAGGAAACAGACTGAGAAACCAGAGTAAAAGTTTCTCCTGCAACCCGTTCCCTTGGTGCTAGATGAACGAACGTCTCTCCACATGCTCAGTTCTGAGAGATAAGTGTGAGTGAAAGCTGTCCTTCACCTTGCTTGTTGGGAACACAAAGATTCTTTTTAGTAGCAAACTCCACTCCATACATATATATGGGGAGGTACTAGCTCCAACTCGGTTTTACAGTGAAAATTGCAGGAAATTCAAGCCGGCACTAAGAAACAGACCGAGAAACCATAGTAAAAGTTTCCCCTGCAAACAGTTCCCTTTTTTCTAGATGAACGAACGTCTCTCCACATGCTCAGTTCTGAGAGATAAGTGTGTGTGGAAGCCGTCCTTCACCAAAATTTTTGGGAACACATAGTTTCTTTACAGTTGCAAACTCAAATCCATACATATATATGGGGAGGTACAAGCTCCAACTCTGTTTTACAGTGAAAACTGCAGGAAGTTGAAACTGGCACTAGGAAACAGACTGAGAAACCAGAGTAAATGTTTCTCCTGCAACCCGTTCCCTTGGTGCTAGATGAACGAACGTCTCTCCACATGCTCAGTTCTGAGAGATATGTGTGTGTTAAAGCCGTCCTACACCTAGATTTTTGGGAACACAAAGTTTCTTTAGAGTTGCAAACTCCACTCCATACATATATAAGGGGGGGATCAAGCCCCAAATCGGTTCTACAGTGAAAACTGTAGGAACTTCAAACCGGCTCTAGGAAACAGACGGGGAAACCAGAGTAATAGTTTCTCCTGCAACCCATTCCCTTTTTGCTAGATGAACGAAAGTCTCTCCACATGCTCAGTTCTGAGATATAAGTGTGTGTGAAAGCCGTCCTTCACCTAGATTTTTGGGAACACATAGTTTCTTTACAGTTGCAAACTCCACTCCATACATATATATGGGGAGGTAGAAGCTTCAACACAGTTTTACAGTGAAAACTGCATTAACTTAAAACAGGTTCAAGGAAACAGACTGAGAAACCAGAGTAAAAGTTTCCCCTGCAACCCGTTCCCTTGGTGCTAGATGAACGAACGTCTCTCCACATGCTCAGTTCTGAGAGATAAGTGTGTGTGAAAGCCGTCCTTCACCTAGATTTTTGGGAACACAAAGATTCTTTACAGTTGCAAACTCCACTCCATACATATATATGGTGTGGATCAAGCTCCAACTCGGTTTTACAGTGAAAACTGCAGGAACTTCAAACCGGCACTAGGAAACAGATTGAGAAAACAGAGTAAAAGTTTCACGTGCAACCCATTCCCTTTTTGCTAGATGAACGAACGTCTCTCCACATGCTCATTTCTGAGAGAAAAATGTGTGTGAATGCCGTCCTTCACCTAGGTTTTTGGGAACACAGTGTTACTTTATATTTGCAAACCCCACTCCATACATACATATGGGGAGGTACTAGTTCCAACACTGTTTTACAGTGAAAACTGCAGGAACTTCAAAGCGGCACTAGGAAACGGACTGAGAAACCAGAGAAAAAGTTTCTCCTGAAACCCATTCCCTTTGTGCTAGATGAACGAACGTCTCTCCACATGTTCAGTTCTGAGAGATATGTGTGTGTGAAAGCCGTACTTCACCTAGATTTTTATGATCACAAAGTTTCTTTACAGTTGCCGACTCCACACCATTCATATATATGGGGAGGTACTAGCTCCAACTCGGTTTTACAGTGAAAACTGCAGGAACTTCAAACCGGCACTAGGAAACAGATTGAGATAACAGAGTAAATGTTTCACCTGCAACCCATTCCCTTTTTGCTAGATGAACGAACGTCTCTCCACATGCTCATTTCTGAGAGAAAAATGTGTGTGAAAGCCGTCCTTCACCTAGATTTTTGGGAAAACAATGTTACTTTAGAGTTACAAACTCCACTCCATACATACATATCGGGAGGTACTTGTTCCAACAAGGTTTTACAGTGAAAACTGCAGGATATTCAAACCGGCACTAGGAAATAGACTGAGAAACCAGAGTAAAACTTTCTCCTGAAACCCGTTCCCTTTGTGCTAGATGAACGAACGTCTCTCCACATGCTCAGTTCTGAGTGATAAGTGTGTGTGAAAGCCGTCCTTCACCTAGCTTGTTGGGAACACAAAGTTTCTTTTCAGTTGCCAACTCCACTCCATACATATATATGGGGAGGTACTAGCTCCAACTCGGTTTTACAGTGAAAACTGCAGGAAATTCAAACTGGCACTAGAAAACAGACTGAGATACCAGAGTAAAAGTTTCTCCTGCAACCCGTTCACTTGGTGCTAGGTGAACGAACGTCTCTCCACATGCTCACTTCTGAAAAATAGGTGTGTGTTAAAGCCGTCCTTCACCTTGATATTTGGGAACACAAAGTTTCTTTACAGTTGCAAACTCCGCTCCATACATATATATGGGTAGGTACAATCTCCAACACGGTTTTACAGTGAAAACTGCAGGAACTTCAATCCGGCACTAGGAAACAGTCTGAGAAAACAGAGTAAAAGTTTAACCTGCAACCCGTTCCATTTTGCTAGATGAACGAACGTCTCTCCACATGCTCAGGTCTGAGAGATAAGTGTGTGTGAAGGCCGTCCTTCACCTAGATTTTGGGGAACACAAAGTTTCTTTACAGATGCTAACTCCACTCCATACATATATATGGTTATGTACAAGCTCCAACACGGTTTTACAGTGAAAACTGCAGGAACTTCAAAGCGGAACTATGAAACAGCCTGAAAACCAGAGTAAAAGTTTCTCCTGTATCCCGTTCCCTTGGTGCTAGATGAACGAACGTTTCTGCTCATGCTCAGTTCTGAGAGATAAGTGTGTGTGAAAGCCGTCCTTCACGTAGACTTTTGGGAACACAAATTTTCTTTACTGTTGCAAACCCCACTCCTTACATATATGGGGAGGTACAAGCTCCAACTCGGTTTTACAGTGAAAAATGCAGGAATTTCAAACCGGCTCTAGGAAACGGAGAAACCAGAGTAAAAGTTTCTCCTGCAACCCGTTCCCTTGGTGCTAGATGATCGAACGTCTCTCCACATGCTCAGTTCTTTGAGATAATTGTGTGTGACAGCGGTCCTTCAACAAGCTTGTTGGGAACACATAGTTTCTTTACAGTTGCAAACTCCAATCCATACATATATAAGGGGAGGTAAGAACTCCAAATCGGATTTATATTGAAAACTGCGGTAAATTAAAACCGCCACTAGAAAACAGACTGAGAAACCAGAGTAAAATTTTCTCCTGCAACCAGTTCCTTTTTTGCTAGATGAATGAAAGTCTCACCACATGCTCAGTTCTGAGAGATAAGTGTGTGTGAAACCCGTCCTTAACCTAGATTTTTGGGAACACATAGTTTCTTTACAGTTGCAAACTCCACTCCATACATATATTTGGGGATGTACAAGCTCAAACTCGGCTTTACAGTGGAAACTGCAGGAACATCAAACAGGCACTAGGAAACAGACAGAGAAACCAGAGTAAAAGTTTCTCCTGCAACACGTTCCCTTGGTGCTAGATGAACGAACGTCTCTCCAAATGCTCAGTTCTGAGTGATAAGTGTGTGTGAAAGCCGTCCTTCACCTAGATTTTTGGGAACACAAAGTTTCTTTACAGTTGCAAACTAAAATCCATACATATATATGGGGAGGAACAAGCCTCAACTCGGTTTTACAGTGAAAACGGCAGAAACTTCAAACCGGCACTAGGAAACACACTGAGAAACCAGAGTAAAAGTTTCTCCTGCAACCCGTTCCCTTGGTGCTAGATGAACGAACGTCTCTCCACATGCTCAGTTCTGAGAGATAAGTGTGTTTGTAAGCCGTCCTTTACCTAGATTTTTGGGAACACAAAGTTTCTTTACAGATGCAAACTCCACTCCATACATATATATGGGGACGAACAAGCTCCAACTCGGATTTACAGTGAAAAATTCAGGAAATTCAAACCGGCACTAGGAAACAGACTGAGAAACCAGAGTAAAAGTTTCTCCTGCAACCCGTTCCCTTGGTGCTAGATGAACGAATGTCTCTCTACATGCTCAGTTCTGAGAGAAAAGTGTGTGTGAAAGCCGTCTTCACCTAGATTTTTGGGAACAAAAAGTTCCTTTACAGTTGCAAACTCCACTCCATACATATATATGGGGAGGTACTAGATCCAAATCGGTTTTATAGTGAAAGCTGCAGGATCTTAATCCGGCATTAGGAAACAGAATGAGAAACCAGAGTAAAAGTTTCTCCTGAAACCCGTTCCATTAGTGCTAGATGAACGAACGTCTCTCCACATGCTCAGTTCTGAGAGATAAGTGTGAGTGAAAGCCGTCCTTCATCTAGGTTTTTTGAACACAATATTTCTTTACAGTTGCAAACACCACTCCATACATACATATGGGGAGGTACTAGTTCCAACACGGTTTTACAGTGAAAACTGCAGGAACTTAAAAGCGGCACTAGGAAACAGACTGAGAAACCAGAGTAAAAATTTCTCCTGAAACCCGTTCCCTTTGTGCTAGATGAACGAACGTCTCTCCACATGTTCAGTTTTGAGAGATAAGTGTGTGTGAAAGCCGTACTTCACCTAGATTTTTATGAACACAAAGTTTCTTTACAGTTGCCGACTCCACACCATTCATATATATGGGGAGGTACTAGCTCCAACTCGGTTTTACAGTGAAAACTGCAGGAACTTCAAACCGGCACTAGGAAACAGATTGAGATAACAGAGTAAATGTTTCACCTGCAACCCATTCCCTTTTTGCTAGATGAACGAACGTCTCTCCACATGCTCATTTCTGAGAGAAAAATGTGTGTGAAAGCCGTCCTTCACCTAGATTTTTGGGAAAACAATGTTACTTTAGAGTTACAAACTCCACTCCATACATACATATCGGGAGGTACTTGTTCCAACAAGGTTTTACAGTGAAAACTGCAGGATATTCAAACCGGCACTAGGAAATAGACTGAGAAACCAGATTAAAACTTTCTCCTGAAACCCGTTCCCTTTGTGCTAGATGAACGAACGTCTCTCCACATGCTCAGTTCTGAGTGATAAGTGTGTGTGAAAGCCGTCCTTCACCTAGCTTGTTGGGAACACAAAGTTTCTTTTCAGTTGCCAACTCCACTCCATACATATATATGGGGAGGTACTAGCTCCAACTCGGTTTTACAGTGAAAACTGCAGGAAATTCAAACTGGCACTAGAAAACAGACTGAGATACCAGAGTAAAAGTTTCTCCTGCAACCCGTTCACTTGGTGCTAGGTGAACGAACGTCTCTCCACATGCTCACTTCTGAAAGATAGGTGTGTGTGAAAGCCGTCCTTCACCTTGATATTTGGGAACACAATGTTTCTTTACAGTTGCAAACTCCGCTCCATACATATATATGGGTAGGTACAAGCTCCAACACGGTTTTACAGTGAAAACTGCAGGAACTTCAAACCGGCACTAGGAAACAGTCTGAGAAAACAGAGTAAAAGTTTAACCTGCAACCCGTTCCATTTTGCTAGATGAACGAACGTCTCTCCACATGCTCAGGTCTGAGAGATAAGTGTGTGTGAAAGCCGTCCTTCACCTAGATTTTGGGGAACACAAAATTTCTTTACAGATGCTAACTCCACTCCATACATATATATGGGTATGTACAAGCTCCAACACGGTTTTACAGTGAAAACTGCAGGAACTTCAAAGCGGAACTATGAAACAGACTGAAAACCAGAGTAAAAGTTTCTCCTGTATCCCGTTCCCTTGGTGCTAGATGAACGAACGTTTCTGCTCATGCTCAGTTCTGAGAGATAAGTGTGTGTGAAAGCCGTCCTTCACGTAGACTTTTGGGAACACAAATTTTCTTTACTGTTGCAAACCCCACTCCTTACATATATGGGGAGGTACAAGCTCCAACTCGGTTTTACAGTGAAAAATGCAGGAATTTCAAACCGGCTCTAGGAAACGGAGAAACCAGAGTAAAAGTTTCTCCTGCAACCCGTTCCCTTGGTGCTAGATGATCGAACGTCTCTCCACATGCTCAGTTCTTTGAGATAATTGTGTGTGACAGCGGTCCTTCAACAAGCTTGTTGGGAACACATAGTTTCTTTACAGTTGCAAACTCCAATCCATACATATATAAGGGGAGGTAAGAACTCCAAATCGGATTTATATTGAAAACTGCGGTAAATTAAAACCGCCACTAGAAAACAGACTGAGAAACCAGAGTAAAATTTTCTCCTGCAACCAGTTCCTTTTTTGCTAGATGAATGAAAGTCTCACCACATGCTCAGTTCTGAGAGATAAGTGTGTGTGAAACCCGTCCTTAACCTAGATTTTTGGGAACACATAGTTTCTTTACAGTTGCAAACTCCACTCCATACATATATTTGGGGATGTACAAGCTCAAACTCGGCTTTACAGTGGAAACTGCAGGAACATCAAACAGGCACTAGGAAACAGACAGAGAAACCAGAGTAAAAGTTTCTCCTGCAACACGTTCCCTTGGTGCTAGATGAACGAACGTCTCTCCAAATGCTCAGTTCTGAGTGATAAGTGTGTGTGAAAGCCGTCCTTCACCTAGATTTTTGGGAACACAAAGTTTCTTTACAGTTGCAAACTAAAATCCATACATATATATGGGGAGGAACAAGCCTCAACTCGGTTTTACAGTGAAAACGGCAGAAACTTCAAACCGGCACTAGGAAACACACTGAGAAACCAGAGTAAAAGTTTCTCCTGCAACCCGTTCCCTTGGTGCTAGATGAACGAACGTCTCTCCACATGCTCAGTTCTGAGAGATAAGTGTGTTTGTAAGCCGTCCTTTACCTAGATTTTTGGGAACACAAAGTTTCTTTACAGATGCAAACTCCACTCCATACATATATATGGGGACGAACAAGCTCCAACTCGGATTTACAGTGAAAAATTCAGGAACTTCAAACCGGCACTAGGAAACAGACTGAGAAACCAGAGTAAAAGTTTCTCCTGCAACCCGTTCCCTTGGTGCTAGATGAACGAATGTCTCTCTACATGCTCAGTTCTGAGAGAAAAGTGTGTGTGAAAGCCGTCTTCACCTAGATTTTTGGGAACAAAAAGTTCCTTTACAGTTGCAAACTCCACTCCATACATATATATGGGGAGGTACTAGATCCAAATCGGTTTTATAGTGAAAGCTGCAGGATCTTAATCCGGCATTAGGAAACAGAATGAGAAACCAGAGTAAAAGTTTCTCCTGAAACCCGTTCCATTAGTGCTAGATGAACGAACGTCTCTCCACATGCTCAGTTCTGAGAGATAAGTGTGAGTGAAAGCCGTCCTTCATCTAGGTTTTTTGAACACAATATTTCTTTACAGTTGCAAACACCACTCCATACATACATATGGGGAGGTACTAGTTCCAACACGGTTTTACAGTGAAAACTGCAGGAACTTAAAAGCGGCACTAGGAAACAGACTGAGAAACCAGAGTAAAAATTTCTCCTGAAACCCGTTCCCTTTGTGCTAGATGAACGAACGTCTCTCCACATGTTCAGTTTTGAGAGATAAGTGTGTGTGAAAGCCGTACTTCACCTAGATTTTTATGAACACAAAGTTTCTTTACAATTGCGAACTCCAAAGCATACATATATATGGGGAGGTACTAGCTCCAACTCGGTTTTACAGTGAAAACTGCAGGAACTTCAAACCGGCACTAGGAAATAGATTGAGAAAACTGAGTAAAAGTTTCACCTGCAACCCATTCCCTTTTTGCTTGATGAACGAACGTCTCTCCACATGCTCATTTATGAGAGAAAATTGTGTGTGAAAGCCGTCCTTCACCTAGATTTTTGGGAACACAATGTTTCTTAGAGTTACAAATTCCACTCCATACATACATATGGGGAGGTACTAGTTCCAACACGGTTTTACAGTGAACACTGCAGGAACTTCAAACCGGTACTAGGAAACAGACTGAGAAACCAGAGTAAAAGTTTCGCCTGAAACCCGTTCCCTTGGTGCTAGATGAACGAACGTCCCTCCACATGCTCAGTTCTGAGAGATATGTGTGTGTGAAAGCCGTCCTTCACATAGATTTTTGGGAACACAAAGTTTCTCTACAGTTGCAAACTCCACTCCATACATATAAATTGGGAGGAACAAGCTCCAACTCGGTTTTACATTGAAAACTGCAGGAACTTCAAACCGGCTCTAGGAAACAGACGGAGAAACCAGAGTAAAAATTTCCACTGCAACCAGTTCCTTGGTGCTAGATGAATGAACGTCTCTCCACATGCTCAGTTCTGAGAGATAGGTGTGTGAAAGCCGTCCTTCACCTAGATTTTTGGGAACACATTGTTTATTAGAGTTGCAAACTCCACTCCATACATACATATGGGGAGGTACTAGTTCCAACACGGTTTTACAGTGAACACTGCAGGAACTTAAAACCGGTACTAGGAAACAGACTTAGAAAACAAAGTAAAAGTTTCTCCTGAAACCCGTTCCCTTGGTGCTAGATGAACGAATGTCTCTCCACATGCTATGTTCTGAGAGATAAGTGTGTGGAAAGCTGTCCTTCACCTAGATTGTTGGGAACTCAAAGATTCTTTTCAGTGGCAAACTCCACTCCATACATATATATGGGGAGGTACAAGCTCCAACTCGGTTTTACAGTGAAAACTGCAGGAAATTCAAGCCGGCACTAAGAAACAGACCGAGAAACCATAGTAAAAGTTTCCCCTGCAAACAGTTCCCTTTTTTCTAGATGAACGAACGTCTCTCCACATGCTCAGTTCTGAGAGATAAGTGTGTGTGGAAGCCGTCCTTCACCAAAATTTTTGGGAACACATAGTTTCTTTACAGTTGCAAACTCAAATCCATACATATATATGGGGAGGTAGAAGCTTCAACTCAGTTTTACAGTGAAAACTGCATTAAATTAAAACCGGTTCTAGGAACCAGAATGAGAAACAAGAATAAACGTTTCTCTGCAACCCGTTCCCTTGGTGCTAGATGAACGAACGTCTCCCCACATGCTCAGTTCTGAGAGATAAGTGTGTGTGAAAGCCGTCCTTCACCTAGATTTTTGGGAACACAAAGATTCTTTACAGTTGCAAACTCCACTCCATACATATATATGGTGAGGAACAAGCTCCAACTCGGTTTTACAGTGAAACCTGCAGGAACTTCAAACCAGCACTAGGAAACGGACTGAGAAACCAGAGTAAAAGTTTCTCCTGAAACCCATTCCCTTTGTGCTAGATGAACGAACGTCTCTCCACATGCTCAGTTCTGAGTGATAAGTGTGTGTGAAAGCCGTCCTTCACCTAGCTTGTTGGGAACACAAAGATTTTTTTCAGTTGCCAACCCCACTCCATACATATATATGGGGAGGTACTAGCTCCAACTCGGTTTTACAGTGAAAACTGCAGGAACTTCAAACCGGCACTAGAAAACAGACTGAGAAACCAGAGTAAAAGTTTCTCCTTCAAACCGTTCCCTTTGGGCTAGATGAACGAACGTCTCTCCACATGCTCAGTTCTGAGAGATAAGTGTGAGTGAAAGCCGTCCTTCATCTAGGTTTTTTGAACACAATATTTCTTTACAGTTGCAAACACCACTCCATACATACATATGGGGAGGTACTAGTTCCAACACGGTTTTACAGTGAAAACTGCAGGAACTTAAAAGCGGCACTAGGAAACAGACTGAGAAACCAGAGTAAAAATTTCTCCTGAAACCCGTTCCCTTTGTGCTAGATGAACGAACGTCTCTCCACATGTTCAGTTTTGAGAGATAAGTGTGTGTGAAGCCGTACTTCACCTAGATTTTTATGAACACAAAGTTTCTTTACAATTGCGAACTCCACAGCATACATATATATGGGGAGGTACTAGCTCCAACTCGGTTTTACAGTGAAAACTGCAGGAACTTCAAACCGGCACTAGGAAATAGATTGAGAAAACTGAGTAAAAGTTTCACCTGCAACCCATTCCCTTTTTGCTTGATGAACGAACGTCTCTCCACATGCTCATATATGAGAGAAAATTGTGTGTGAAAGCCGTCCTTCACCTAGATTTTTGGGAACACAATGTTTCTTTAGAGTTACAAATTCCACTCCATACATACATATGGGGAGGTACTAGTTCCAACACGGTTTTACAGTGAACACTGCAGGAACTTCAAACCGGTACTAGGAAACAGACTGAGAAACCAGAGTAAAAGTTTCGCCTGAAACCCGTTCCCTTGGTGCTAGATGAACGAACGTCCCTCCACATGCTCAGTTCTGAGAGATATGTGTGTGTGAAAGCCGTCCTTCACATAGATTTTTGGGAACACAAAGTTTCTCTACAGTTGCAAACTCCACTCCATACATATAAATTGGGAGGAACAAGCTCCAACTCGGTTTTACATTGAAAACTGCAGGAACTTCAAACCGGCTCTAGGAAACAGACGGAGTAACCAGAGTAAAAATTTCCACTGCAACCAGTTCCTTGGTGCTAGATGAATGAACGTCTCTCCACATGCTCAGTTCTGAGAGATAAGTGTGTGAAAGCCGTCCTTCACCTAGATTTTTGGGAACACATTGTTTATTAGAGTTGCAAACTCCACTCCATACATACATATGGGGAGGTACTAGTTCCAACACGGTTTTACAGTGAACACTGCAGGAACTTAAAACCGGTACTAGGAAACAGACTTAGAAAACAGAGTAAAAGTTTCTCCGGAAACCCGTTCCCTTGGTGCTAGATGAACGAATGTCTCTCCACATGCTATGTTCTGAGAGATAAGTGTGTGGAAAGCTGTCCTTCACCTAGATTGTTGGGAACTCAAAGATTCTTTTCAGTGGCAAACTCCACTCCATACATATATATGGGGAGGTACAAGCTCCAACTCGGTTTTACAGTGAAAACTGCAGGAAATTCAAGCCGGCACTAAGAAACAGACCGAGAAACCATAGTAAAAGTTTCCCCTGCAAACAGTTCCCTTTTTTCTAGATGAACGAACGTCTCTCCACATGCTCAGTTCTGAGAGATAAGTGTGTGTGGAAGCCGTCCTTCACCAAAATTTTTGGGAACACATAGTTTCTTTACAGTTGCAAACTCAAATCCATACATATATATGGGGAGGTAGAAGCTTCAACTCAGTTTTACAGTGAAAACTGCATTAAATTAAAACCGGTTCTAGGAAACAGAATGAGAAACAAGAATAAACGTTTCTCTGCAACCCGTTCCCTTGGTGCTAGATGAACGAACGTCTCCCCACATGCTCAGTTCTGAGAGATAAGTGTGTGTGAAAGCCGTCCTTCACCTAGATTTTTGGGAACACAAAGATTCTTTACAGTTGCAAACTCCACTCCATACATATATATGGTGTGGAACAAGCTCCAACTTGGTTTTACAGTGAAACCTGCAGGAACTTCAAACCAGCACTAGGAAACGGACTGAGAAACCAGAGTAAAAGTTTCTCCTGAAACCCATTCCCTTTGTGCTAGATGAACGAACGTCTCTCCACATGCTCAGTTCTGAGTGATAAGTGTGTGTGAAAGCCGTCCTTCACCTAGCTTGTTGGGAACACAAAGATATTTTTCAGTTGCCAACTCCACTCCATACATATATATGGGGAGGTACTAGCTCCAACTCGGTTTTACAGTGAAAACTGCAGGAACTTCAAACCGGCACTAGAAAACAGACTGAGAAACCAGAGTAAAAGTTTCTCCTTCAAACCGTTCCCTTTGGGCTAGATGAACGAACGTCTCTCCACATGCTTAGTTCTGAGAGATAAGTGTGTGTGACACCTGTCCTTCAACTAGCTTGTTGGGAACACAAAATTTCTTTTCACTTGCAAACTCCACTCCATACATATATATTGGGAGGTAAGAACTCCAAATCGGATTTATAATGAAAACTGCAGTTACTTAAACCCGGCACTAGGAAACAGTCTGAGAAACCAGGGTAAAAGTTTCTCCTGCAACCCGTTCCCTTTGTGCTAGATGAACGAACGTCTCTCCACATGCTCAGTTCTGAGAGTTAAGCGTGTTTGAAAGCCGTCCTTCACCTAGCTTGTTGGGAACACAAAGTGACTTTTCAGTTGCAAACTCCACTCAATACATATATATGGGGAGGTACTAGCTCCAACTCGGTTTTACAGTGAAAACTGCAGGAAATTCAAAACGGCACTTGGAAACAAACTGAGAAATCAGAGTAAAAGTTTCACCTGCATCCCGTTAATTTTGTGCTAGATGAAAGAACGTCTCTCCACATGCTCAGTTTTGAGAGATATGTGTGTGAAAGCCGTCCTTCACCTAACTTGTTGGGAACACAAAGTTTCTATTCAGTTGCCAACTCCCCTCCATACATATATATGGGGAGGTACTAGCTCCAACTCGGTTTTACAGTGAAAACTGCAGGAACTTCAAAGCGGCACAAGGAAACAGACTGTGAACTAGAGTAATAGTTTCTCCTGCAAACCGTCCCCTTTGCGCTTGATGAACGAACGTCTCTCCACATACTCAGTTCTGAGAGATAAGAGTGTGTGATAGCCGTACTTCACCTAGCTTGTTGGGAACACAAAGTTTCTTTTCAGTTGGAAACCCCATTCCATACATATATATGGGGTGGTAAGAACTCCAACTCGGTTTTACAGTGAAAACTGCAGGAACTTCTAACCGGCACTAGGAAACAGACTGAGAAACCAGAGAAAAAGTTTCCTCTGCAAACCGTTCCATTTGTGCTTGATGAACGAAAGTCTCTCCACATGCACAATTCTGAGAGATAAGTGTGTGTGACAGCTGTCCTTCACCTAGCTTGTGGTGAACACAAATTACCTTTTCACTTGCAAACTCCACTCCTTACATATATATCTGGAGGTAAGAACTCCAACTCGGATTTATAGTGAAAACTGCAGTAAATTAAAACCGGCACTAGGAAACAGACTGAGAAACCATAGAAAAGTTTCTCCTGCAAACCGTTCCCTTTGGGCTAGATGAAAGAACGTCTCTCCACATGCTCAGTTCTGAGAGATAAGTGTGTGTGACAGCTGTCCTTCAACTAGCTTGTTGGGAACACAAAATTTCTTTTCACTTGCAAACTCCACTCCATACATATATATTGGGAGGTAAGAACTCCAAATCGGATTTATAATGAAAACTGCAGTTACTTAAACCCGGCACTAGGAAACAGTCTGAGAAACCAGGGTAAAAGTTTCTCCTGCAACCCGTTCCCTTTGTGCTAGGTGAACGAACGTCTCTCCACATGCTAAGTTCTGAGAGTTAAGCGTGTTTGAAAGCCGTCCTTCACCTAGCTTGTTGGGAACACTAAGTGTCTTTTCAGTTGCAAACTCCACTCAATACATATATATGGGGAGGTACTAGCTCCAACTCGGTTTTACAGTGAAAACTGCAGGAACATCAAACCGGCAATAGGAAACAGACTGAGAAACCAGAGAAAAAGTTTCTCCTGCAACCCGTTCCATTTGTGCTAGATGAACGAACGTCTCTCCACATGCTCAGTTCTGAGAGATAAATGTGTGTGAAAGCCGTCCTTCACATAGCTTGTTGGGAACACAAAGTGTCTTTTCAGTTGCAAACTCCACTCCATACATATATATGGGGAAGTACTACCTCCAACTCGGTTTTACAATGAAAACTGCAGGAACTTCAAACCGGCACTAGGAAACAGACTGAGAAAACAGAGTAAAAGTTTCTCCTGCAACCCGTTCTCTTGGTGCTAGATGAACGAATATCTCTCCACATGCCAAGTTCTAGAGATATGTGTGTGTGAAAGCCGTCCTTCACCTAGATTTTCGGGAACACAAAGTTTCTTTACAGTTGCAAACTCCAATCCATACATATATATGGTGAGGTACTACCTCCAACTCGGTTTTACAATGAAAACTGCAGGAAATTCAAACCGGCACTAGGAAACAGACTGAGAAAACAGAGTAAAAGTTTCTCCTGCAACCCGTTCCCTTGGTGCTGGATGAACGAATATCTCTCCACATGCCAAGTTCTGAGAGATAAGTGTGTGTGAAAGCCGTCCTTCACCTAGATTTTCGGGAACACAAAGTTTCTTTACAGTTGCAAACTCCACTCCATACATATATATGGGGAGGAACTATCTCCATCTCGGTTTTACAGTGAAAACTGCAGGAACTTCAAACCGGTATTAGGAAACAGACTGAGAAACCAGAGTAAAAGTTTCTCCTGCAACCCGTTCCCTTTGTGCTAGATGAACGAACGTCTCTACACATGCTCAGTTCTGAGAGATAAGTGTGTGTGAAAGCCGTCCCTCACCTAGCTTGTTGGGAACTCAAAGTTTCTCTTCAGTTGCAAACTCCACTCCATACATATATATGGGGAGGTACTAGCTCCAACTCGGTTTTACAGTGAAAACTGCAGGAAATTCAAACCGGCACTAGGAAACAGACTGAGAAACCATAGTAAAAGTTTCTCCTGCAAAACTTTCCCTTTGTGCTAGATGAACGAACGTCTCTCCACATGCTCAGTTCTGAGAGAACAGTGCGTGTGGAAGTCGTCCTTCACCTAGATTGTTGGGAACACAAAGTTTCTCTTCAGTTGCAAACTCCACTCCATACATATATATGGGGAGGTACTAGCTCCAACTCGGTTTTACAGTGAAAACTGCAGGAACTTCTACCCGGCACTAGGAAACAGACTGAGAAACCAGAATAAAAGTTTCTCCTGCAACCCGTTCCCTTTGTGCTAGATGAATGAACGTCTCTCCACATGCTGAGTTCTGAGGGATAAGTGTGTGTGAAAGCCGTCCTTCACCTAGATTTTCGGGAACACAAAGTTTCTTTACAGTTGCAAACTCCAATCCATACATATATATGGTGAGGTACTACCTCCAACTCGGTTTTACAATGAAAACTGCAGGAAATTCAAACCGGCACTAGGAAACAGACTGAGAAAACAGAGTAAAAGTTTCTCCTGCAACCCGTTCCCTTGGTGCTGGATGAACGAATATCTCTCCACATGCCAAGTTCTGAGAGATAAGTGTGTGTGAAAGCCGTCCTTCACCTAGATTTTCGGGAACACAAAGTTTCTTTACAGTTGCAAACTCCACTCCATACATATATATGGGGAGGAACTATCTCCATCTCGGTTTTACAGTGAAAACTGCAGGAACTTCAAACCGGTATTAGGAAACAGACTGAGAAACCAGAGTAAAAGTTTCTCCTGCAACCCGTTCCCTTTGTGCTAGATGAACGAACGTCTCTACACATGCTCAGTTCTGAGAGATAAGTGTGTGTGAAAGCCGTCCCTCACCTAGCTTGTTGGGAACTCAAAGTTTCTCTTCAGTTGCAAACTCCACTCCATACATATATATGGGGAGGTACTAGCTCCAACTCGGTTTTACAGTGAAAACTGCAGGAAATTCAAACCGGCACTAGGAAACAGACTGAGAAACCATAGTAAAAGTTTCTCCTGCAAAACTTTCCCTTTGTGCTAGATGAACGAACGTCTCTCCACATGCTCAGTTCTGAGAGAACAGTGCGTGTGGAAGTCGTCCTTCACCTAGATTGTTGGGAACACAAAGTTTCTCTTCAGTTGCAAACTCCTCTCCATACATATATATGGGGAGGTACTAGCTCCAACTCGGTTTTACAGTGAAAACTGCAGGAACTTCTACCCGGCACTAGGAAACAGACTGAGAAACCAGAATAAAAGTTTCTCCTGCAACCCGTTCCCTTTGTGCTAGATGAATGAACGTCTCTCCACATGCTGAGTTCTGAGGGATAAGTGTGTGTGAAAGCCGTCCTTCACCTAGCTTTTTGGGAACACAAAGTTTCTTTTCAGATGCAAACTCCACTCCATACATATATATGGGGATGTACTAGCTCCAACTCGGTTTTACAATGAAAACTGCAGGAACTTCAAAACGGCACTAGGAAACAGACTGAGAAACCAGAGTAAAAGTTGCTCCTGCAACACGTTCCCTTTGTGCTAGATGAACGAACGTCTCTCCACATGCTCAGTTCTGAGAGATAAGTGTGTGTGAAAGCCGTCCTTCACCTAGCTTGTTGGGAACACAAAGTTTCTCTTCAGTTGCAAATCCCACTCCATATATATATATGGGGAGGTACTAGCTCCAACTCGATTTTACAGTGAAAACTGCAGGAACTTCAAACCGGAACTATGAAACAGACTGAAAACCAGAGTAAAAGTTTCTCCTGTATCCCGTTCCCTTGGTGCTAGATGAACGAACGTTTCTCCTCATGCTCAGTTCTGAGAGATAAGTGTGTGTGAAAGCCGTCCTTCACGTAGACTTTTGGGAACACAAATTTTCTTTACTGTTGCAAACCCCACTCCTTACATATATGGGGAGGTACAAGCTCCAACTCGGTTTTACAGTGAAAAATGCAGGAATTTCAAACCGGCTCTAGGAAACGGAGAAACCAGAGTAAAAGTTTCTCCTGCAACCCGTTCCCTTGGTGCTAGATGATCGAACGTCTCTCCACATGCTCAGTTCTTTGAGATAATTGTGTGTGACAGCGGTCCTTCAACAAGCTTGTTGGGAACACAAAGTTTCTTTACAGTTGCAAACTCCAATCCATACATATATAAGGGGAGGTAAGAACTCCAAATCGGATTTATATTGAAAACTGCGGTAAATTAAAACCGCCACTAGAAAACAGGCTGAGAAACCAGAGTAAAATTTTCTCCTGCAACCAGTTCCTTTATTGCTAGATGAATGAAAGTCTCACCACATGCTCAGTTCTGAGAGATAAGTGTGTGTGAAACCCGTCCTTAACCTAGATTTTTGGGAACACATAGTTTCTTTACAGTTGCAAACTCCACTCCATACATATATTTGGGGAGGTACAAGCTCAAACTCGGCTTTACAGTGGAAACTGCAGGAACATCAAACAGGCACTAGGAAACAGACAGAGAAACCAGAGTAAAAGTTTCTCCTGCAACACGTTCCCTTGGTGCTAGATGAACGAACGTCTCTCCAAATGCTCAGTTCTGAGTGATAAGTGTGTGTGAAAGCCGTCCTTCACCTAGATTTTTGGGAACACAAAGTTTCTTTAAAGTTGCAAACTAAAATCCATACATATATATGGGGAGGAACAAGCCTCAACTCGGTTTTACAGTGAAAACGGCAGAAACTTCAAACCGGCACTAGGAAACACACTGAGAAACCAGAGTAAAAGTTTCTCCTGCAACCCGTTCCCTTGGTGCTAGATGAACGAAAGTCTCTCCACATGCTCAGTTCTGAGAGATAAGTGTGTTTGTAAGCCGTCCTTTACCTAGGTTTTTGGGAACACAAAGTTTCTTTACAGATGCAAACTCCACTCCATACATATATATGGGGACGAACAAGCTCCAACTCGGATTTACAGTGAAAAATTCAGGAACTTCAAACCGGCACTAGGAAACAGACTGAGAAACCAGAGTAAAAGTTTCTCCTGCAACCCGTTCCCTTGGTGCTAGATGAACGAATGTCTCTCTACATGCTCAGTTCTGAGAGAAAAGTGTGTGTGAAAGCCGTCTTCACCTAGATTTTTGGGAACAAAAAGTTCCTTTACAGTTGCAAACTCCACTCCATAAATATATATGGGGAGGTACTAGATCCAAATCGGTTTTATAGTGAAAGCTGCAGGATCTTAATCCGGCATTAGGAAACAGAATGAGAAACCAGATTAAAAGTTTCTCCTGAAACCCGTTCCATTAGTGCTAGATGAACGAACGTCTCTCCACATGCTCAGTTCTGAGAGATAAGTGTGAGTGAAAGCCGTCCTTCATCGAGGTTTTTTGAACACAATATTTCTTTACAGTTGCAAACACCACTCCATACATACATATGGGGAGGTACTAGTTCCAACACGGTTTTACAGTGAAAACTGCAGGAACTTAAAAGCGGCACTAGGAAACAGACTGAGAAACCAGAGTAAAAATTTCTCCTGAAACCCGTTCCCTTGGTGCTAGATGAACGAACGTCTCTCCACATGTTCAGTTTTGAGAGATAAGTGTGTGTGAAAGCCGTACTTCACCTAGATTTTTATGAACACAAAGTTTCTTTACAATTGCGAACTCCACAGCATACATATATATGGGGAGGTACTAGCTCCAACTCGGTTTTACAGTGAAAACTGCAGGAACTTCAAACCGGCACTAGGAAATAGATTGAGAAAACTGAGTAAAAGTTTCACCTGCAACCCATTCCCTTTTTGCTTGATGAACGAACGTCTCTCCACATGCTCTTTTATGAGAGAAAATTGTGTGTGAAAGCCGTCCTTCACCTAGATTTTTGGGAACACAATGTTTCTTTAGAGTTACAAATTCCACTCCATACATACATATGGGGAGGTACTAGTTCCAACACGGTTTTACAGTGAACACTGCAGGAACTTCAAACCGGTACTAGGAAACAGACTGAGAAACCAGAGTAAAAGTTTCGCCTGAAACCCGTTCCCTTGGTGCTAGATGAACGAACGTCCCTCCACATGCTCAGTTCTGAAAGATATGTGTGTGTGAAAGCCGTCCTTCACGTAGATTTTTGGGAACACAAAGTTTCTCTACAGTTGCAAACTCCACTCCATACATATAAATTGGGAGGAACAAGCTCCAACTCGGTTTTACATTGAAAACTGCAGGAACTTCAAACCGGCTCTAGGAAACAGACGGAGAAACCAGAGTAAAAATTTCCACTGCAACCAGTTCCTTGGTGCTAGATGAATGAACGTCTCTCCACATGCTCAGTTCTGAGAGATAAGTGTGTGAAAGCCGTCCTTCACCTAGATTTTTGGGAACACATTGTTTATTAGAGTTGCAAACTCCACTCCATACATACATATGGGGAGGTACTAGTTCCAACACGGTTTTACAGTGAACACTGCAGGAACTTAAAACAGGTACTAGGAAACAGACTTAGAAAACAGAGTAAAAGTTTCTCCTGAAACCCGTTCCCTTGGTGCTAGATGAACGAATGTCTCTCCACATGCTATGTTCTGAGAGATAAGTGTGTGGAAAGCTGTCCTTCACCTAGATTGTTGGGAACTCAAAGATTCTTTTCAGTGGCAAACTCCACTCCATACATATATATGGGGAGGTACAAGCTCCAACTCGGTTTTACAGTGAAAACTGCAGGAAATTCAAGCCGGCACTAAGAAACAGACCGAGAAACCATAGTAAAAGTTTCCCCTGCAAACAGTTCCCTTTTTTCTAGATGAACGAACGTCTCTCCACATGCTCAGTTCTGAGAGATAAGTGTGTGTGGAAGCCGTCCTTCACCAAAATTTTTGGGAACACATAGTTTCTTTACAGTTGCAAACTCAAATCCATACATATATATGGGGAGGTAGAAGCTTCAACTCAGTTTTACAGTGAAAACTGCATTAAATTAAAACCGGTTCTAGGAAACAGAATGAGAAACAAGAATAAACGTTTCTCTGCAACCCGTTCCCTTGGTGCTAGATGAACGAACGTCTCCCCACATGCTCAGTTCTGAGAGATAATTGTGTGTGAAAGCCGTCCTTCACCTAGATTTTTGGGAACACAAAGATTCTTTACAGTTGCAAACTCCACTCCATACATATATATGGTGTGGAACAAGCTCCAACTCGGTTTAACAGTGAAACCTGCAGGAACTTCAAACCAGCACTAGGAAACGGACTGAGAAACCAGAGTAAAAGTTTCTCCTGAAACCCATTCCCTTTGTGCTAGATGAACGAACGTCTCTCCACATGCTCAGTTCTGAGTGATAAGTGTGTGTGAAAGCCGTCCTTCACCTAGCTTGTTGGGAACACAAAGATTTTTTTCAGTTGCCAACTCCACTCCATACATATATATGGGGAGGTACTAGCTCCAACTCGGTTTTACAGTGAAAACTGCAGGAACTTCAAACCGGCACTAGAAAACAGACTGAGAAACCAGAGTAAATGTTTCTCCTTCAAACCGTTCCCTTTGGGCTAGATGAACGAACGTCTCTCCACATGCTCAGTTCTGAGAGATAAGATTGTGTGACACCTGTCCTTCAACTAGCTTGTTGGGAACACAAAATTTCTTTTCACTTGCAAACTCCACTCCATACATATATATTGGGAGGTAAGAACTCCAAATCGGATTTATAATGAAAACTGCAGTTACTTAAACCCGGCACTAGGAAACAGTCTGAGAAACCAGGGTAAAAGTTTCTCCTGCAACCCGTTCCCTTTGTGCTACATGAACGAACGTCTCTCCACATGCTCAGTTCTGAGAGTTAAGCGTGTTTGAAAGCCGTCCTTCACCTAGCTTGCTGGGAACACAAAGTGACTTTTCAGTTGCAAACTCCACTCAATACATATATATGGGGAGGTACTAGCTCCAACTCGGTTTTACAGTGAAAACTGCAGGAAATTCAAAACGGCACTAGGAAACAAACTGAGAAATCAGAGTAAAAGTTTCACCTGCATCCCGTTACTTTTGTGCTAGATGAAAGAACGTCTCTCCACATGCTCAGTTTTGAGAGATATGTGTGTGAAAGCCGTCCTTCACCTAACTTGTTGGGAACACAAAGTTTCTATTCAGTTGCCAACTCCCCTCCATACATATATATGGGGAGGTACTAGCTCCAACTCGGTTTTACAGTGAAAACTGCAGGAACTTCAAAGCGGAACAAGGAAACAGACTGTGAACTAGAGTAATAGTTTCTCCTGCAAACCGTCCCCTTTGCGCTAGATGAACGAACGTCTCTCCACATACTCAGTTCTGAGAGATAAGAGTGTGTGATAGCCGTACTTCACCTAGCTTGTTGGGAACACAAAGTTTCTTTTCAGTTGGAAACCCCATTCCATACATATATATGGGGTGGTAAGAACTCCAACTCGGTTTTACAGTGAAAACTGCAGGAACTTCTAACCGGCACTAGGAAACAGACTGAGAAACCAGAGAAAAAGTTTCCTCTGCAAACCGTTCCATTTGTGCTTGATGAACGAAAGTCTCTCCACATGCACAATTCTGAGAGATAAGTGTGTGTGACAGCTGTCATTCACCTAGCTTGTGGTGAACACAAATTATCTTTTCACTTGCAAACTCCACTCCTTACATATATATCTGGAGGTAAGAACTCCAACTCGGATTTATAGTGAAAACTGCAGTAAATTAAAACCGGCACTAGGAAACAGACTGAGAAACCATAGAAAATTTCTCCTGCAAACCGTTCCCTTTGTGCTAGATGAACGAACGTCTCTCCACATGCTCAGTTCTGAGAGATAATTGCGTGTGAAAGTCGTCCTTCACCTAGAATTTTGGGAACACAAAGTTTCTCTTCAGTTGCAAACTCCACACCGTACATATATATGGGGAGGTACTAGCTCCAACTCGGTTTTACAGTGAAAACTGCAGGAACTTCAAACCGGCACTAGGAAACAGATTGAGATAACAGAGTAAATGTTTCACCTGCAACCCATTCCCTTTTTGCTAGATGAACGAACGTCTCTCCACATGCTCATTTCTGAGAGAAAAATGTGTGTGAAAGCCGTCCTTCACCTAGATTTTTGGGAACACAATGTTTCTTTAGAGTTACAAATTCCACTCCATACATACATATGGGGAGGTACTTGTTCCAACACGGTTTTACAGTGAAAACTGCAGGATATTCAAACCGGCACTAGGAAAAAGACTGAGAAACCAGAGAAAAGTTTCTCCTGAAACCCGTTCCCTTTGTGCTAGATGAACGAACGTCTCTCCACATGCTAAGTTCTGAGTGATAAGTGTGTGTGAAAGCCGTCCTTCACCTAGCTTGTTGGGAACACAAAGTTTCTTTTCAGTTGCCAACTCCACTCCATACATATATATGGGGAGGTACTAGCTCCAACTCGGTTTTACAGTGAAAACTGCAGGAACTTCAAACCGGCACTAGAAAACAGACTGAGAAACCAGAGTAAAAGTTTCTCCTTCAAACCGTTCCCTTTGGGCTAGATGAACGAACGTCTCTCCACATGCTAAGTTCTGAGAGATAAGTGTGTGTGACAGCTGTCCTTCAACTAGCTTGTTGGGAACACAAAATTTCTTTTCACTTGCAAACTCCACTCCATACATATATATTGGGAGGTAAGAACTCCAAATCGGATTTATAATGAAAACTGCAGTTACTTAAACCCGGCACTAGGATACAGTCTGAGAAACCAGGGTAAAAGTTTCTCCTGCAACCCGTTCCCTTTGTGCTAGATGAACGAACGTCTCTCCACATGCTAAGTTCTGAGAGTTAAGCGTGTTTGAAAGCCGTCCTTCACCTAGCTTGTTGGGAACACAAAGTGTCTTTTCAGTTGCAAACTCCACTCAATACATATATATGGGGAGGTACTAGCTCCAACTCGGTTTTACAGTGAAAACTGCAGGAACATCAAACCGGCAATAGGAAACAGACTGAGAAACCAGAGAAAAAGTTTCTCCTGTAACCCGTTCCATTTGTGCTAGATGAACGAACGTCTCTCCACATGCTCAGTTCTGAGAGATAAGTGTGTGTGAAAGCCGTCCTTCACCTAGCTTGTTGGGAACACAAAGTGTCTTTTCAGTTGCAAACTCCACTCCATACATATATATGGGGAAGTACTACCTCCAACTCGGTTTTACAATGAAAACTGCAGGAACTTCAAACCGGCACTAGGAAACAGACTGAGAAAACAGAGTAAAAGTTTCTCCTGCAACCCGTTCTCTTGGTGCTAGATGAACGAATATCTCTCCACATGCCAAATTCTAGAGATAAGTGTGTGTGAAAGCCGTCCTTCACCTAGATTTTCGGGAACACAAAGTTTCTTTACAGTTGCAAACTCCAATCCATACATATATATGGGGAGGAACTATCTCCAACTCGGTTTTACAGTGAAAGCTGCAGGAAATTCAAAACGGCACTAGGAAACAAACTGAGAAATCAGAGTAAAAGTTTCACCTGCATCCCGTTCCTTTTGCGCTAGATGAAAGAACGTCTCTCCACATGCTGAGTTCTGAGGGATAAGTGTGTTTGAAAGCCGTCCTTCACCTAGCTTGTTGGGAACACAAAGTTTCTTTTCAGTTGCAAACTCCACTCCATACATATATATGGGGAGGTACTAGCTCCAACTCGGTTTTACAGTGAAAACTGCAGGAACTTCAAACCGGCACTAGGAAATAGACTGAGAAACCAGAATAAAAGTTTCTCCTGCAACCCGTTCCCTTCGTGCTAGATGAATGAACGTCTCTCCACATGCTCAGTTCTGAGAGATAAGTGTGTGTGAAAGCCGTCTTTCACCTAGATTTTTGGGAACAGAAAGTTGCTTTACAGTTGCAAACTCCACTCCATACATATATATGGGGAGGTACTATCTCCAACTCGGGTTTATAATGAAAACGGCAGGAACTTCAAACCGGCACTAGGAAACAGACTGAGAATACAAAGTAAAAGTTTCTACTGCAACCCGTTCCATTGGTGCTAGATGAACGAATGTCTCTCCACATTCCCAGTTCTGAGAAATAAGTGTGTGTTAAAGCCGTCCTTCACCTAGATTTTCGGGAACACAAAGTTTCTTTACAGTTGCAAACTGCAATCCATACATATATATGGGGAGGTACTAACTCCAACTCGGTTTTACAATGAAAACTGCAGGAAATTCAAACCGGCACTAGGAAACAGACTGAGAAAACAGAGTAAAAGTTTCTCCTGCAACCCGTTCCCTTGGTGCTGGATGAACGAATATCTCTCCACATGCCAAGTTCTGAGAGATAAGTGTGTGTGAAAGC
Source organism: Camelus dromedarius (assembly GCF_036321535.1). Lineage (NCBI taxonomy): Eukaryota > Metazoa > Chordata > Mammalia > Artiodactyla > Camelidae > Camelus > Camelus dromedarius. Next base: position 298,559 of record NW_026989750.1, read on the forward strand.
CGTCCTTCACCTAGATTTTCGGGAACACAAAGTTTCTTTACAGTTGCAAACTCCACTCCATACATATAAATGGGGAGGAACTATCTCCATCTCGGTTTTACAGTGAAAGCTGCAGGAACTTCAAAACGGCACTAGGAAACAAACTGAGAAATCAGAGTAAAAGTTTCACCTGCATCCCGTTCCTTTTTTGCTAGATGAAAGAACGACTCTCCACATGCTCAGTTTTGAGAGATATGTGTGTGTGAAAGCCGTCCTTCACCTAACTTGTTGGGAACACAAAGTTTCTATTCAGTTGCCAACTCCACTCCATACATATATATGGGGAGGTACTAGCTCCAACTCGGTTTTACAGTGAAAACTGCAGGAACTTCAAACCGGCACAAGGAAACAGACTGTGAACTAGAGTAATAGTTTCTCCTGCAAACCGTCCCCTTTACGCTAGATGAACGAACGTCTCTCCACATACTCAGTTCTGAGAGATAAGAGTGTGTGATAGCCGTACTTCACCTAGCTTGTTGGGAACACAAAGTTTCTTTTCATTTGGAAACCCCACTCCATACATATATATGGGGTGGTAAGAACTCCAACTCGGTTTTACAGTGAAAACTGCAGGAACTTCTAACCGGCACTAGGAAACAGACTGAGAAACCAGAGAAAAAGTTTCCTCTGCAAACCGTTCCATTTGTGCTTGATGAACGAACGTCACTCCACATGCAAAATTCTGAGAGATAAGTGTGTGTGACAGCTGTCCTTCACCTAGCTTGTGGTGAACACAAATTATCTTTTCACTTGCAAACTCCACTCCTTACATATATATCTGGAGGTAGGAACTCCAACTCGGATTTATAGTGAAAACTGCAGTAAATTAAAACCGGCACTAGGAAACAGACTGGGAAACCATAGAAAAGTTTCTCCTGCAAACAGTTCCCTTTGTGCTAGATGAACGAACGTCTCTCCACATGCTCAGTTCTGAGAGATAAGTGCATGTGAAAGTCGTCCTTCACCTAGAATTTTGGGAACACAAAGTTTCTCTTCAGTTGCAAACTCCACTCCGTACATATATATGGGGAGGTAGTAGCTCCAAATCGGATTTATAATGAAAACTGCAGTTACTTAAACCCGGCACTAGGAAACAGTCTGAGAAACCAGGGTAAAATTTCTCCTGCAACCCGTTCCCTTTGTGCTAGATGAACGAACGTCTCTCCACATGCTAAGTTCTGAGAGTTAAGCGTGTTTGAAAGCCGTCCTTCACCTAGCTTGTTGGGAACACAAAGTGTCTTTTCAGTTGCAAACTCCACTCAATACATATATATGTGGAGGTACTAGCTCCAACTCGGTTTTACAGTGAAAACTGCAGGAACATCAAACCGGCAATAGGAAACAGACGGAGAAACCAGAGAAAAAGTTTCTCATGCAACCCGTTCCATTTGTGCTAGATGAACGAACGTCTCTCCACATGCTCAGTTCTGAGAGATAAGTGTGTGTGAAAGCCGTCCTTCACCTAGCTTGTTGGGAACACAAAGTGTCTTTTCAGTTGCAAACTCCACTCCATACATATATATGGGGAAGTACTACCTCCAACTCGGTTTTACAATGAAAACTGCAGGAACTTCAAACCGGCACTAGGAAACAGACTGAGAAAACAGAGTAAAAGTTTCTCCTGCAACCCGTTCCCTTGGTGCTAGATGAACGAATATCTCTCCACATGCCAAGTTCTAGAGATAAGTGTGTGTGAAAGCCGTCCTTCACCTAGATTTTCGGGAACACAAAGTTTCTTTACAGTTGCAAACTCCACTCCATACATATATATGGGGAGGAACAATCTCCAACTCGGTTTTACAGTGAAAGCTGCAGGAAATTCAAAACGGTACTAGGAAACAAACTGAGAAATCAGAGTAAAAGTTTCACCTGCATCCCGTTCCTTTTGTGCTAGATGAAAGAACGTCTCTCCACATGCTGAGTTCTGAGGGATAAGTGTGTGTGAAAGCCGTCCCTCACCTAGCTTGTTGGGAACACAAAGTTTCTTTTCAGTTGCAAACTCCACTCCATACATATATATGGGGAGGTACTAGCTCCAACTCGGTTTTACAGTGAAAACTGCAGGAACTTCAAACCGGCACTAGGAAACAGACTGAGAAACCAGAATAAAAGTTTCTCCTGCAACCCGTTCCCTTCGTGCTAGATGAATGAACGTCTCTCCACATGCTCAGTTCTGAGAGATAAGTGTGTGTGAAAGCCGTCTTTCACCTAGATTTTTGGGAACAGAAAGTTGCTTTACAGTTGCAAACTCCACTCCATACATATATATGGGGAGGTACTATCTCCAACTCGGGTTTATAATGAAAACGGCAGGAACTTCAAACCGGCACTAGGAAACAGACTGAGAAAACAGAGTAAAAGTTTCTCCTGCAACCCGTTCCCTTGGTGCTGGATGAACGAATATCTCTCCACATGCCAAGTTCTGAGAGATAAGTGTGTGTGAAAGCCGTCCTTCACCTAGATTTTCGGGAACACAAAGTTTCTTTACAGTTGCAAACTCCACTCCATACATATATATGGGGAGGAACTATCTCCATCTCGGTTTTACAGTGAAAGCTGCAGGAACTTCAAAACGGCACTAGGAAACAAACTGAGAAATCAGAGTAAAAGTTTCACCTGCATCCCGTTCCTTTTTTGCTAGATGAAAGAACGACTCTCCACATGCTCAGTTTTGAGAGATATGTGTGTGTGAAAGCCGTCCTTCACCTAACTTGTTGGGAACACAAAGTTTCTATTCAGTTGCCAACTCCACTCCATACATATATATGGGGAGGTACTAGCTCCAACTCGGTTTTACAGTGAAAACTGCAGGAACTTCTAAACGGCACTAGGAAACAGACTGAGAAACCAGAGAAAAAGTTTCCTCTGCAAACCGTTCCATTTGTGCTTGATGAACGAACGTCACTCCACATGCAAAATTCTGAGAGATAAGTGTGTGTGACAGCTGTCCTTCACCTAGCTTGTGGTGAACACAAATTATCTTTTCACTTGCAAACTCCACTCCTTACATATATATCTGGAGGTAGGAACTCCAACTCGGATTTATAGTGAAAACTGCAGTAAATTAAAACCGGCACTAGGAAACAGACTGAGAAACCATAGAAAAGTTTCTCCTGCAAACAGTTCCCTTTGTGCTAGATGAACGAACGTCTCTCCACATGCGCAGTTCTGAGAGATAAGTGCGTGTGAAAGTCGTCCTTCACCTAGAATTTTGAGAACACAAAGTTTCTCTTCAGTTGCAAACTCCACTCCGTACATATATATGGGGAGGTAGTAGCTCCAACTCGGTTTTACAGTGAAAACTGCAGGAATTTCAAACCGGTATTAGGAAACAGACTGAGAAACCATAGTAAAAGTTTCTCCTGCAAAACTTTCCCTTTGTGCTAGATGAACAAACGTCTCTCCACATGCTCAGTTCTGAGAGAACAGTGCGTGTGGAAGTCGTCCTTCACCTAGATTGTTGGGAACACAAAGTTTCTCTTCAGTTGCAAACCCCACTCCTTACATATGTATGGGGAGGTACTAGCTCCAACTCGGTTTTACAGTGAAAACTGCAGGAACTTCTACCCGGCACTAGGAAACAGACTGAGAAACCAGAATAAAAGTTTCTCCTGCAACCCGTTCCCTTTGTGCTAGATGAATGAACGTCTCTCCACATGCTGAGTTCTGAGGGATAAGTGTGTGTGAAAGCCGTCCTTCACCTAGCTTTTTGGGAACACAAAGTTTCTTTTCAGTTGCAAACTCCACTCCATACATATATATGGGGATGTACTAGCTCCAACTCGCTTTTACAATGAAAACTGCAGGAACTTCAAACCGGCACTAGGAAACAGACTGAGAAACCAGAGTAAAAGTTGCTCCTGCAACCCGTTCCCTTTGTGCTAGATGAACGAACGTCTCTCCACATGCTCAGTTCTGAGAGATAAGTGTGTGTGAAAGCCGTCCTTCACCTAGCTTGTTGGGAACACAAAGTTTCTTTTCAGTTGCAAATCCCACTCCATATATATATATGGGGAGGTACTAGCTCCAACGCGATTTTACAGTGAAAACTGCAGGAACTTCAAAACGGCACTAGGAAACAGACTGAGAAACCAGAGTAAAAGTTGCTCCTGCAAACCAATCCCTTTGTGCTAGATGAACGAACGTCTTTCCATATGCTCAAATTTGAGAGATAATTGTGTGTGAAAGCCGTAATTCACCTAGCTTGTTGGGAACACAAAGTTTCTTTTCAGTTGCCAACTCCACTCCATACATATATATGGGTAGGTACTAGCTCCAACTCTGTTTTACAGTGAAAAATGCAGGAACTTCAAACCAGCAATAGGAAACAGCCTGAGAATCCATACAAAAGTTTCTCCTGCAAAACGTTCCCTTTGTGCTAGATGAACGAACGTCTCTCCATATGCTCAGTTCTGAGAGATAAGTGTGTGTGAAAGTCGTGCTTCACCTAGAATTTTGGGAACACAAAGTTTCTCTTCAGTTGCAAACTCCAATCCGTACATATATATGGGGAGGTAGTAGCTCCAACTCGGTTTTACAGTGAAAACTGCAGGAACTTCAAACCGGTATTAGGAAACAGACTGAGAAACCAGAGTAAATGTTTCTCCTGCAACACGTTCCCTTTGTGCTAGATGAACGAAAGTCTCTCCACATGCTCAGTTCTGAGAGATAAGTGTGTGTGAAAGCCGTCCCTCACCTAGCTTGTTGGGAACTCAAAGTTTCTCTTCAGTTGCAAACTCCACTCCATACATATATATGGGGAGGTACTATCTCCAACTCGGTTTTACAGTGAAAACTGCAGGAAATTCAAACCGGCACTAGGAAACAGACTGAGAAACCAGAGTAAAAGTTGCTCCTGCAACCCGTTCCTTTGTGCTAGATGAACGAACGTCTCTCCACATGCTCAGTTTTGAGAGATAAGTGTGTGTGAAAGTCGTCCTTCACCTAGATTGTTGGGAACACAAAGTTTATTTTCAGTTGCAAAGCCCACTGCATACATATATATGGGGAGGTAGTAGCTCCAACACGGTTTTACAATGAAAACTGCAGGAACTTCAAACCGGCATTAGGAAACAGACTAAGAAACCAGAGTAAAAGTTGCTCCTGCAACCCGTTCCCTTTGTGCTAGATGAACGAACGTCTCTCCACATGCTCAGTTCTGAGAGATAAGTGTGTGTGAAAGCCGTCCCTCACCTAGCTTGTTGGGAACTCAAAGTTTCTCTTCAGTTGCAAACTCCACTCCATACATATATATGGGGATGTACTATCTCAAACTCGGTTTTACAGTGAAAACGGCAGGAACATCAAACCGGCAATAGGAAACAGAATGAGAAACCAGAGAAAAAGTTTCTCCTGCAACCCGTTCCATTTGTGCTACATGAACGAACGTCTCTCCACATGCTCAGTTCTGAGAGATAAGTGTGTGTGAAAGCCGTCCTTCACCTAGCTTGTTGGGAACACAAAGTGTCTTTTCAGTTGCAAACTCCACTCCATACATATATATGGGGAAGTACTACCTCCAACTCGGTTTTACAATGAAAACTGCAGGAACTTCAAACCGGCACTAGGAAACAGACTGAGAAAACAGAGTAAAAGTTTCTCCTGCAACCCGTTCTCTTGGTGCTAGATGAACGAATATCACTCCACATGCCAAGTTCTAGAGATAAGTGTGTGTGAAAGCCGTCCTTCACCTAGATTTTCGGGAACACAAAGTTTCTTTACAGTTGCAAACTCCACTCCATACATATATATGGGGAGGAACTATCTTCAACTCGGTTTTACAGTGAAAGCTGCAGGAAATTCAAAACGGCACTAGGAAACAAACTGAGAAATCAGAGTAAAAGTTTCACCTGCATCCCGTTCCTTTTGTGCTAGATGAAAGAACGTCTCTCCACATGCTGAGTTCTGAGGGATAAGTGTGTGTGAAAGCCGTCCTTCACCTAGCTTGTTGGGAACACAAAGTTTCTTTTCAGTTGCAAACTCCACTCCATACATATATATGGGGAGGTACTAGCTCCAACTCGGTTTTACAGTGAAAACTGCAGGAACTTCAAACCGGCACTAGGAAACAGACTGAGAAACCAGAATAAAAGTTTCTCCTGCAACCCGTTCCCTTGGTGCTGGATGAACGAATGTCTCTCCACATTCCCAGTTCTGAGAGATATGTGTGTGTTAAAGCCCTCCTTCACCTAGATTTTCGGGAACACAAAGTTTCTTTACAGTTGCAAACTCCAATCCATACATATATATGGGGAGGTACTACCTCCAACTCGGTTTTACAATGAAAACTGCAGGAAATTCAAACAGGCACTAGGAAACAGACTGAGAAAACAGAGTAAAAGTTTCTCCTGCAACCCGTTCCCTTGGTGCTGGATGAACGAATATCTCTCCACATGCCAAGTTCTGAGAGATAAGTGTGTGTGAAAGCCGTCCTTCACCTAGATTTTCGGGAACACAAAGTTTCTTTACAGTTGCAAACTCCACTCCATACATATATATGGGGAGGAACTATCTCCAACTCGGTTTTACAGTGAAAGCTGCAGGAACTTCAAAACGGCACTAGGAAACAAACTGAGAAATCAGAGTAAAAGTTTCACCTGCATCCCTTTCCTTTTTTGCTAGATGAAAGAACGACTCTCCACATGCTCAGTTTTGAGAGATATGTGTGTGTGAAAGCCGTCCTTCACCTAACTTGTTGGGAACACAAAGTTTCTATTCAGTTGCCAACTCCACTCCATACATATATATGGGGAGGTACTAGCTCCAACTCGGTTTTACAGTGAAAACTGCAGGAACTTCAAACCGGCACAAGGAAACAGACTGTGAACTAGAGTAATAGTTTCTCCTGCATACCGTCCCCTTTGCGCTAGATGAACGAACGTCTCTCCACATACTCAGTTCTGAGAGATAAGAGTGTGTGATAGCCGTACTTCACCTAGCTTGTTGGGAACACAAAGTTTCTTTTCAGTTGGAAACCCCACTCCATACATATATATGGGGTGGTAAGAACTCCAACTCGGTTTTACAGTGAAAACTGCAGGAACTTCTAACCGGCACTAGGAAACAGACTGAGAAACCAGAGAAAAAGTTTCCTCTGCAAACCGTTCCATTTGTGCTTGATGAACGAACGTCACTCCACATGCAAAATTCTGAGAGATAAGTGTGTGTGACAGCTGTCCTTCACCTAGCTTGTGGTGAACACAAATTTTCTTTTCACTTGCAAACTCCACTCCTTACATATATATCTGGAGGTAGGAACTCCAACTCGGATTTATAGTGAAAACTGCAGTAAATTAAAACCGGCACTAGGAAACAGACTGAGAAACCATAGAAAAGTTTCTCCTGCAAACAGTTCCCTTTGTGCTAGATGAACGAACGTCTCTCCACATGCTCAGTTCTGAGAGATAAGTGCGTGTGAAAGTCGTCCTTCACCTAGAATTTTGGGAACACAAAGTTTCTCTTCAGTTGCAAACTCCACTCCGTATATATATATGGGGAGGTAGTAGCTCCAACTCGGTTTTACAGTGAAAACTGCAGGAACTTCAAACCGGTATTAGGAAACAGACTGAGAAACCAGAGTAAAAGTTTCTCCTGCAACCCGTTCCCTTTGTGCTAGATGAACGAACGTCTCTCCACATGCTCAGTTCTGAGAGATAAGTGTGTGTGAAAGCCGTCCCTCACCTAGCTTGTTGGGAACTCAAAGTTTCTCTTCAGTTGCAAACTCCACTCCATACATATATATGGGGAGGTACTAGCTCCAACTCGGTTTTACATTGAAAACTGCAGGAAATTCAAACCGGCACTAGGAAACAGACTGAGAAACCATAGTAAAAGTTTCTCCTGTAAAACTTTCAGTTTGTGCTAGATGAACGAACGTCTCTCCACATGCTCAGTTCTGAGAGAACAGTGCGTGTGGAAGTCGTCCTTCACCTAGATTGTTGGGAACACAAAGTTTCTCTTCAGTTGCAAACTCCACTCCATACATATATATGGGGAGGTACTAGCTCCAACTCGGTTTTACAGTGAAAACTGCAGGAACTTCTACCCGGCACTAGGAAACAGACTGAGAAACCAGAATAAAAGTTTCTCCTGCAACCCGTTCCCTTTGTGCTAGATGAATGAACGTCTCTCCACATGCTGAGTTCTGAGGGATAAGTGTGTGTGAAAGCCGTCCTTCACCTAGCTTTTTGGGAACACAAAGTTTCTTTTCAGTTGCAAACTCCACTCCATACATATATATGGGGATGTACTAGCTCCAACTCGGTTTTACAATGAAAACTGCAGGAACTTCAAACCGGCACTAGGAAACAGACTGAGAAACCAGAGTAAAAGTTGCTCCTGCAACCCGTTCCCTTTGTGCTAGATGAACGAACGTCTCTCCACATGCTCAGTTCTGAGAGATAAGTGTGTGTGAAAGCCGTCCTTCACCTAGCTTGTTGGGAACACAAAGTTTCTCTTCAGTTGCAAATCCCACTCCATATAAATATATGGGGAGGTACTAGCTCCAACTCGATTTTACAGTGAAAACTGCAGGAACTTCAAACCGGCACTAGGAAACAGACTGAGAAACCAGAGTAAAAGTTGCTCCTGCAAACCATTCCCTTTTTGCTAGATGAACGAACGTCTCTCCACATGCTCAAATTTGAGAGATAATTGTGTGTGAAAGCCGTAATTCACCTAGCTTGTTGGGAACACAAAGTTTCTTTTCAGTTGCAAACTCCACTCCATACATATATATGGGTAGGTACTAGCTCCAACTCTGTTTTACAGTGAAAAATGCAGGAACTTCAAACCGGCACTAGGAAACACACTGAGAAACCAGAGTAAATGTTTCCCCTGCAACCCGTTCTCTTTGTGTTAGATGAACGAAAGTCTCTCCACATGCTCAGTTCTGAGAGATATGTGTGTGTGAAAGCCGTCCTTCACCTAGCTTGTTGGGAACACAAATTTTGTTTTCATTGCAAACTCCACTCCATACATATATATGGGAAGGTACTAGCTCCAACTCGGTTTTACACTGAACACTGCAGGATCTTCAAACCGGCACTAGGAAACAGACTGAGAAACCAGAGGAAATGTTTCTCCTGTAACCCGTTCTATTTGTGCTAGATGAACGAACGTCTCTCCACATGCTCAGTTCTGAGAGATAAGAGTGTGTGAAAGCCGTCCTTCACCTAGCTTGTTGGGAACACAAAGTTTCTTTTAAGTTGCAAACTCCACTCCATACATATATATGGGGAGGTACTAGCTCCAACTCGATTTTACAGTGAAAACTGCAGGAACTTCAAACCGGCACTAGGAAACTGACTGAAAAACCAGAGTAAAAGTTTCTCCTGCAACCCGTTCCCTTTGTGCTAGATGAACGAACGTCTCTCCACATGCTCAGTTCTGAGAGAAAATTGTGTGTGAAAGCCGTCCTTCAACTAGCTGGTTGGGAACACAAAGTTCCTTTTCAGTTGCAAACTGCACTCCGTAGAAATATATGGGGAGGTACTAGCTCCAAATCGATTTTACAGTGAAAACTGCAGGAACTTCAAACCGGCACTAGGAAACACACTGAGAAACCAGAGTAAATGTTTCCCCTGCAACCAGTTCCCTTTGTGTTAGATGAACGAACGTCTCTCCTCATGCTCAGTTCTGAGAGATATGTGTGAGTGAAAGCCGTCCTTCACCTAGCTTGTTGGGAACACCAACTTTCTTTTCATTGCAAACTCCACTCCATACATATATATGGGGAGGTACTAGCTCCAACTCGGTTTTACACTGAACACAGCAGGATCTTCAAACCGGCACTAGGAAACAGACTGAGAAACCAGAGTAAAAGTTTCTCCTGCAAACCGTTCCATTTGTGCTAGATGAACGAACATCTCTCCACATGCTCAGTTCTGAGAGATAAGAGTGTGTGAAAGCCGTCATTCACCTAGCTTGTTGGGAACACAAAGTTTCTTTTCAGTTGCAAACTCCACTCCATACATATATATGGGGAGGTACTAGCTCCAACTCGCTTTTATAGTGAAAACTGCAGGAACTTCAAACCGGCACTAGGAAACTGACTGAGAAACCAGAGTAAAAGTTTCTCCTGCAACCCGTTCCCTTTGTGCTAGATGAACAAACGTCTCTCCACATGCTCAGTTCTGAGAGAAAATTGTGTGTGAAAGCTGTCCTTCACCTAGCTTGTTGGGAACACAAAGTTTCTCTTCAGTTGCAATCTCCACTCCATATATATATATGGGGAGGTATTAGCTCCAACTCGGTTTTACAATGCAAACTGTAGGAACTTCAAACCGGCACTAGGAAACAGACTGAGTATCCAGAGTAAATGTTTCCCCTGCAACCCGTTCCCTTTGTGTTAGATGATCGAAAGTCTCTCCACATGCTCAGATCTGAGAGATAAGTGTGTGTGAAAGCCGTCCTTCACCTAGCTTGTTGGGAACACAAACTTTATTTTCATTGCAAACTCCACTCCACAAATATATATGGGGATGTTCTAGCTCCAACTCGGTTTTACACTGAACACTGCAGGATCTTCAAACCGGCACTAGGAAACAGACTGAGAAACCAGATTAATAGTTTCTCCTGCAACCCTTTCCATTTGTGCTAGATGAACGAACGTCTCTCCACATGCTCAATTCTGAGAGATAAGAGTGTGTGAAAGCCGTCATTCCCCTAGCTTGTTGGGAACACAAAATTTCTTTTCAGTTGAAAACACCACTCCATATATTTATATGGGGAGGTACTAGCTCCAACTCGGTTTTACAGTGAAAACTGCAGGAACTTCAAACCGGCACTAGGAAACAGGCTGAGAAACCAGAGTAAAAGTTTCTCCTGCAACCCGATCCCTTTGTGCTAGATGAACGATCGTCTATCCACATGCTCAGTTCTGAGAGATAAGTGTGTGTGAAAGCCGTCAATCACCTAGCTTGTTGGGAACACAAAGTTTCTCTTCACTTGCAAACTCAACTCCATACATATATAAGGGGAGGTACTAGCTCCAACTCGGTTTTACAGTGAAAACTGCAGGAACTTCAAACCGGCAGTAGGAAACAGACTGAGAAACCAGGGTAATAGTTTCTCCTGCAACCTGTTCCTTTTTGCTAGATGAACGAACGTCTCTCCACATGCTCAGTTCTGAGAGATAATTGGGTGTGAAAGCCGTCCTTCACATAGCATGTTGGGAACACAAAGTTTCACTTCAGTTGCAAACTCCACTCCATAAATATATATGGGGAGGTATTAGCTCCAACTCGGTTTTACAATACAAACTGTAGAAACTTCAAAGCGGCACTAGGAAACAAACTGAGAAACCAGAGTAATGGTTTCTCCTGCAACCCGTTCCCTTGGTGCTAGATGAACGAAAGTCTCTCCACATGACCTGAACGGAGAGATAAGTGTGTGTGAAAGCCGTCCTTCACCTAGCTTGTTGGGAGAACAAAGTTTCTTTTCAGTTGCAAACACCACTCCATACATATATATGGGGAGGTAGTAGCTCCAACTCGGTTTTACAGTGAAAACTGCAGGAACGTCTAATCGGCACTAGGAAACAGACTGAGAAACCAGAGTAAAAGTTTCTCCTGCAACCCGTTCCCTTTGTGCTAGATGAACGAACGTCTCTCCACATGCTGAGTTCTGAGAGATAAGTGTGTGTGAAAGCCGAACTTCACCTAGCTTGTTGGGAACACAAAGTTTCTTTTCAGTTGCAAACTCCACTCCATTCATATATATGGGGAGGTACTAGCTACAACTCGGTTTTACAGTGAAAACTGCAGGAACTTCAAACCGGCACTAGGAAACAGACTGAGAAACAAGAGTAAAAGTTTCTCCTGCAACCCGTTCCTTTGTGCTAGATGAACGAACGTCTCTCCACATGCTCAGTTCTGAGAGATAAGTGTGTGTGAAAGCCGTCCTTCACATAACTTGTTGGGAACACAAAGTTTCTTTTCAGTTGCAAACTCCACTCCATACATATATATGGGGAGGTACTAGCTCCAAATCTGTTTTACAGTGAAAAGTGCAGGAATTTCAAACCGGCACTAGGAAACAGACTGAGAAACCAGAGTAAAAGTTTCTCCTACAACCCGTTCCCTTTGTGCTAGATGAATGAACGTCTCTCCACATGCTCAGTTCTGAGAGAAAACTGTGTGTGAAAACCGTCCTTCAACTAGCTTGTTGGGAACACAAAGTTTCTCTTCAGTTGCAAACTCCACTCCATACATATATATGGGGAGGTATTAGATTCTACTCGGTTTTACAATGCAAACTTTAGGAACTTCAAACCGGCACTAGGAAACAGACTGAGAAACCAGAGTAAAAGTTTCTCCTGCAACACGATCCTTTTGTGCTAGATGAACGAACGTCTCTCCACATGCTCAGTTCTGGGAAATAAGTGTGTGTGAAAGCCGTCCTTCACCTAGCTTGTTGGGAACACAAAGTTTCTCTTCAGTTGCAAACTCCACTCCATAAATATATATGGGGAGGTATTAGCTCCAACTCGGTTTTACAATACAAACTGTAGAAACTTCAAAGCGGCACTAGGAAACAAACTGAGAAACCAGAGTAATGGTTTCTCCTGCAACCCGTTCCCTTTGTGCTAGATGAACGAAAGTCTCTCCACATGACCTGTACTGAGAGATAAGTGTGTGTGAAAGCCGTCCTTCACCTAGCTTGTTGGGAGAACAAAGTTTCTTTTCAGTTGCAAACACCACTCCATACATATATATGGGGAGGTAGTAGCTCCAACTCGGTTTTACAGTGAAAACTGCAGGAACGTCTAATCGGCACTAGGAAACAGACTGAGAAACCAGAGTAAAAGTTTCTCCTGCAACCCGTTCCCTTTGTGCTAGATGAACGAACGTCTCTCCACATGCTGAGTTCTGAGAGATAAGTGTGTGTGAAAGCCGAACTTCACCTAGCTTGTTGGGAACACAAAGTTTCTTTTCAGTTGCAAACTCCACTCCATTCATATATATGGGGAGGTACTAGCTACAACTCGGTTTTACAGTGAAAACTGCAGGAACTTCAAACCGGCACTAGGAAACAGACTGAGAAACAAGAGTAAAAGTTTCTCCTGCAACCCGTTCCTTTGTGCTAGATGAACGAACGTCTCTCCACATGCTCAGTTCTGAGAGATAAGTGTGTGTGAAAGCCGTCCTTCACATAACTTGTTGGGAACACAAAGTTTCTTTTCAGTTGCAAACTCCACTCCATACATATATATGGGGAGGTACTAGCTCCAAATCTGTTTTACAGTGAAAAGTGCAGGAATTTCAAACCGGCACTAGGAAACAGACTGAGAAACCAGAGTAAAAGTTTCTCCTACAACCCGTTCCCTTTGTGCTAGATGAATGAACGTCTCTCCACATGCTCAGTTCTGAGAGAAAACTGTGTGTGAAAACCGTCCTTCAACTAGCTTGTTGGGAACACAAAGTTTCTCTTCAGTTGCAAACTCCACTCCATACATATATATGGGGAGGTATTAGATTCTACTCGGTTTTACAATGCAAACTTTAGGAACTTCAAACCGGCACTAGGAAACAGACTGAGAAACCAGAGTAAAAGTTTCTCCTGCAACACGATCCTTTTGTGCTAGATGAACGAACGTCTCTCCACATGCTCAGTTCTGGGAAATAAGTGTGTGTGAAAGCCGTCCTTCACCTAGCTTGTTGGGAACACAAAGTTTCTCTTCAGTTGCAAACTCCACTCCATACATATATATGGGGAGGTACTAGCACCAACTCGGCTTTACAGTGAAAATTGCAGGAACTTTAAACCGGCACTAGGAAACAGACTGAGAAACCAGAGTAAATGTTTCCCCTGCAACCCGTTCCCTTTGTGTTAGATAAACGAAAGTCTCTCCACATGCTCAGTTCTGAGAGATATGTGTGTGTGAAAGCAGTCCTACACCTAGCTTGTTGGGAACACAAACTTTATTTTCATTGCAAACTCCACTCCATACATATATATGGGGAGGTTCTAGATCCAACTCGGTTTTACACTGAACAATGCAGGATCTTCAAACCGGCACTAGGAAACAGAGTGAGAAATCAGAGTAAAAGTTTCTCCTGCAACCCGTTCCATTTGTGCTAGATGAACGAACGTCTCTCCACATGCTCAGTTCTGAGAGATAAGAGTGTGTGAAAGCCGTCATTCACCTAGCTTGTTAGGAACACAAAGTTTCTTTTCAGTTGAAAACTCCACTCCATACATATATATGGGAGGTACTAGCTCCAACTCGGTTGTACAGTGAAAACTGCAGGAACTTCAAACCAGCACTAGGAAACAGACTGAGAAACCAGAGTAAAAGTTTCTCCTGCAAACCGTTCCCTTTGTGCTATATGAACGAACGTCTCTCCACATGCTCAGTTATGAGAGATAAGTGTGTGTGAGAGCCGTCCTTCACCTGGCTTGTTGGGAACACAAACTTTATTTTCATTGCAAATTACACTCCATACATATATATGGGGAGGTTCTAGCTCCAACTCGGTTTTACACTGAACAATGCAGGATCTTCAAACCGGCACTAGGAAACAGGCTGAGAAACCTGAGTAAAAGTTTCTCCTGCAACCCGATCCCTTTGTGCTAGATGAACTAACGTCTATCCACATGCTCATTTCTGAGAGATAAGTGTGTGTGAAAGCCGTCAATCACCTAGCTTGTTGGGAACACAAAGTTTCTCTTCACTTGCAAACTCGACTCCATACATATATAAGGGGAGGTACTAGCTCCAACTCGTTTTTACAGTGAAAACTGCAGGAACTTCAAACCGGCAGTAGGAAACAGACTGAGAAACCAGGGTAAAAGTTTCCCCTGCAACCCATTCCCTTTTTGCTAGATGAACGAACGTCTCTCCACATGCTCAGTTCTGAGAGAATATTGGGTGTGAAAGCCGTCCTTCACGTAGCTTGTTGGGAACACAAAGTTTATCTTCAGTTGCAAACTCCACTCCATACATATATATGGGGAGGTATTAGCTCCAACTCGGTTTTACAATGCAAACTGTAGAAACTTCAAACCGGCACTAGGAAACAGACTGAGAAACCAGAATTAAGGTTTCTCCTGCAACCCGTTCCCTTTGTGCTAGATGAACGAAAGTCTCTCCACATGTTCTGTACTGAGAGATAAGTGTGTGTGAAAGCCGTCCTTCACCTAGCTTGTTGGGAAAACAAAGTTTCTTTTCAGTTGCAAACTCCACTCCATACATACATATGGGGAGGTACTAGCTCCAACTCGGTTTTACAGTGAAAACTGCAGGAACGTCTAATCGGCACTAGAAAACAGACTGAGAAACCAGAGTAAAAGTTTCTCCTGCAAACCGTTCCCTTTGTGCTAGATGAACGAACGTCTCTCCACATGCTCAGTTCTGAGAGATAAGTGTGTGTGAAAGCCGACCTTCACCTAGCTTGTTGGGAACACAAAGTTTCTTTTCAGATGCAAACTCCACTCCATTCATATATATGGGGAGGTACTAGCTCCAACTCGGTTTTACAGTGAAAACTGCAGGAACTTCAAACCGGCACTAGGAAACAGACTGAGAAAAAAGAGTAAAAGTTTCTCCTGCAACCCGTTCCCTTTGTGCTAGATGAACGAACGTCTCTCCACATACTCAGTTCTGAGAGATAAGTGTGTGTGAAAGCCGTCCTTCACATAACTTGTTGGGAACACAAAGTTTCTTTTCAGTTGCAAACTCCACTCCATACATATATATGGGGAGGTACTAGATCCAAATCGGTTTTACAGTGAAAATTGCAGGAATTTCAAACCGGCACTAGGAAACATACTGAGAAACCAGAGTAAAAGTTTCTCCTGCAACCCGTTCCCTTTGTGCTAGATGAACGAACGTCTTTCCACATGCTCATTTCTGAGAGAAAATTGTGTGTGAAAACCGTCCTTCACCTAGCTTGTTGGGAACACAAAGTTTCTCTTCAGTTGCAAACTCCACTCCATACATATATATGGGGATGTACTATCTCAAACTCGGTTTTACAGTGAAAACGGCAGGAACATCAAACCGGCAATAGGAAACAGAATGAGAAACCAGAGAAAAAGTTTCTCCTGCAACCCGTTCCATTTGTGCTAGATGAACGAATGTCTCTCCACATGCTCAGTTCTGAGAGATAAGTGTGTGTGAAAGCCGTCCTTCACCTAGCTTGTTGGGAACACAAAGTGCCTTTTCAGTTGCAAACTCCACTCCATACATATATATGGGGAAGTACTACCTCCAACTCGGTTTTACAATGAAAACTGCAGGAACTTCAAACCGGCACTAGGAAACAGACTGAGAAAACAGAGTAAAAGTTTCTCCTGCAACCCGTTCTCTTGGTGCTAGATGAACGAATATCACTCCACATGCCAAGTTCTAGAGATAAGTGTGTGTGAAAGACGTCCTTCACCTAGATTTTCGGGAACACAAAGTTTCTTTACAGTTGCAAACTCCACTCCATACATATATATGGGGAGGAACTATCTCCAACTCGGTTTTACAGTGAAAGCTGCAGGAAATTCAAAACGGCACTAGGAAACAAACTGAGAAATCAGAGTAAAAGTTTCACCTGAATCCCGTTCCTTTGTGCTAGATGAAAGAACGTCTCTCCACATGCTGAGTTCTGAGGGATAAGTGTGTGTGAAAGCCGTCCTTCACCTAGCTTGTTGGGAACACAAAGTTTCTTTTCAGTTGCAAACTCCACTCCATACATATATATGGGGAGGTACTAGCTCCAACTCGGTTTTACAGTGAAAACTGCAGGAACTTCAAACCGGCACTAGGAAATAGACTGAGAAACCAGAATAAAAGTTTCTCCTGCAACCCGTTCCCTTGGTGCTGGATGAAAGAATGTCTCTCCACATTCCCAGTTCTGAGAGATAAGTGTGTGTTAAAGCCGTCCTTCACCTAGATTTTCGGGAACACAAAGTTTCTTTACAGTTGCAAACTCCAATCCATACATATATATGGGGAGGTACTACCTCCAACTCGGTTTTACAATGAAAACTGCAGGAAATTCAAACAGGCACTAGGAAACAGACTGAGAAAACAGAGTAAAAGTTTCTCCTGCAAACCGTTCCCTTGGTGCTGGATGAACGAATATCTCTCCACATGCCAAGTTCTGAGAGATAAGTGTGTGTGAAAGCCGTCCTTCACCTAGATTTTCGGGAACACAAAGTTTCTTTACAGTTGCAAACTCCACTCCATACATATATATGGGGAGGAACTATCTCCAACTCGGTTTTACAGTGAAAGCTGCAGGAACTTCAAAACGGCACTAGGAAAAAAACTGAGAAATCAGAGTAAAAGTTTCACCTGCATCCCTTTCCTTTTTTGCTAGATGAAAGAACGACTCTCCACATGCTCAGTTTTGAGAGATATGTGTGTGTGAAAGCCGTCCTTCACCTAACTTGTTGGGAACACAAAGTTTCTATTCAGTTGCCAACTCCACTCCATACATATATATGGGGAGGTACTAGCTCCAACTCGGTTTTACAGTGAAAACTGCAGGAACTTCAAACCGGCACAAGGAAACAGACTGTGAACTAGAGTAATAGTTTCTCCTGCATACCGTCCCCTTTGCGCTAGATGAACGAACGTCTCTCCACATACTCAGTTCTGAGAGATAAGAGTGTGTGATAGCCGTACTTCACCTAGCTTGTTGGGAACACAAAGTTTCTTTTCAGTTGGAAACCCCACTCCATACATATATATGGGGTGGTAAGAACTCCAACTCGGTTTTACAGTGAAAACTGCAGGAACTTCTAACCGGCACTAGGAAACAGACTGAGAAACCAGAGAAAAAGTTTCCTCTGCAAACCGTTCCATTTGTGCTTGATGAACGAACGTCACTCCACATGCAAAATTCTGAGAGATAAGTGTGTGTGACAGCTGTCCTTCACCTAGCTTGTGGTGAACACAAATTATCTTTTCACTTGCAAACTCCACTCCTTACATATATATCTGGAGGTAGGAACTCCAACTCGGATTTATAGTGAAAACTGCAGTAAATTAAAACCGGCACTAGGAAACAGACTGAGAAACCATAGAAAAGTTTCTCCTGCAAACAGTTCCCTTTGTGCTAGATGAACGAACGTCTCTCCACATGCTCAGTTCTGAGAGATAAGTGCGTGTGAAAGTCGTCCTTCACCTAGAATTTTGGGAACACAAAGTTTCTCTTCAGTTGCAAACTCCACTCCGTACATATATATGGGGAGGTAGTAGCTCCAACTCGGTTTTACAGTGAAAACTGCAGGAACTTCAAACCGGTATTAGGAAACAGACTGAGAAACCAGAGTAAAAGTTTCTCCTGCAACCCGTTCCCTTTGTGCTAGATGAACGAACGTCTCTCCACATGCTCAGTTCTGAGAGATAAGTGTGTGTGAAAGCCGTCCCTCACCTAGCTTGTTGGGAACTCAAAGTTTCTCTTCAGTTGCAAACTCCACTCCATACATATATATGGGGAGGTACTAGCTCCAACTCGGTTTTACATTGAAAACTGCAGGAAATTCAAACCGGCACTAGGAAACAGACTGAGAAACCATAGTAAAAGTTTCTCCTGCAAAACTTTCCCTTTGTGCTAGATGAACGAACGTCTCTCCACATGCTCAGTTCTGAGAGAACAGTGCGTGTGGAAGTCGTCCTTCACCTAGATTGTTGGGAACACAAAGTTTCTCTTCAGTTGCAAACTCCACTCCATACATATATATGGGGAGGTACTAGCTCCAACTCGGTTTTACAGTGAAAACTGCAGGAACTTCTACCCGGCACTAGGAAACAGACTGAGAAACCAGAATAAAAGTTTCTCCTGCAACCCGTTCCCTTTGTGCTAGATGAATGAACGTCTCTCACATGCTGAGTTCTGAGGGATAAGTGTGTGTGAAAGCCGTCCTTCACCTAGCTTTTTGGGAACACAAAGTTTCTTTTCAGTTGCAAACTCCACTCCATACATATATATGGGGATGTACTAGCTCCAACTCGGTTTTACAATGAAAACTGCAGGAACTTCAAACCGGCACTAGGAAACAGACTGAGAAACCAGAGTAAAAGTTGCTCCTGCAACCCGTTCCCTTTGTGCTAGATGAACGAACGTCTCTCCACATGCTCAGTTCTGAGAGATAAGTGTGTGTGAAAGCCGTCCTTCACCTAGCTTGTTGGGAACACAAAGTTTCTCTTCAGTTGCAAATCCCACTCCATATAAATATATGGGGAGGTACTAGCTCCAACTCGATTTTACAGTGAAAACTGCAGGAACTTCAAACCGGCACTAGGAAACAGACTGAGAAACCAGAGTAAAAGTTGCTCCTGCAAACCATTCCCTTTGTGCTAGATGAACGAACGTCTCTCCACATGCTCAAATTTGAGAGATAATTGTGTGTGAAAGCCGTAATTCACCTAGCTTGTTGGGAACACAAAGTTTCTTTTCAGTTGCAAACTCCACTCCATACATAAATATGGGTAGGTACTAGCTCCAACTCTGTTTTACAGTGAAAAATGCAGGAACTTCAAACCGGCACTAGGAAACACACTGAGAAACCAGAGTAAATGTTTCCCCTGCAACCCGTTCCCTTTGTGTTAGATGAACGAAAGTCTCTCCACATGCTCAGTTCTGAGAGATATGTGTGTGTGAAAGCCGTCCTTCACCTAGCTTGTTGGGAACACAAATTTTGTTTTCATTGCAAACTCCACTCCATACATATATATGGGAAGGTACTAGCTCCAACTCGGTTTTACACTGAACACTGCAGGATCTTCAAACCGGCACTAGGAAACAGACTGAGAAACCAGAGGTAATGTTTCTCCTGTAACCCGTTCTATTTGTGCTAGATGAACGAACGTCTCTCCACATGCTCAGTTCTGAGAGATAAGAGTGTGTGAAAGCCGTCATTCACCTAGCTTGTTGGGAACACAAAGTTTCTTTTAAGTTGCAAACTCCACTCCATACATATATATGGGGAGGTACTAGCTCCAACTCGATTTTACAGTGAAAACTGCAGGAACTTCAAACCGGCACTAGGAAACTGACTGAAAAACCAGAGTAAAAGTTTCTCCTGCAACCCGTTCCCTTTGTGCTAGATGAACGAACGTCTCTCCACATGCTCAGTTCTGAGAGAAAATTGTGTGTGAAAGCCGTCCTTCAACTAGCTGGTTGGGAACACAAAGTTCCTTTTCAGTTGCAAACTGCACTCCATAGAAATATATGGGGAGGTACTAGCTCCAACTCGATTTTACAGTGAAAACTGCAGGAACTTCAAACAGGCACTAGGAAACACACTGAGAAACCAGAGTAAATGTTTCCCCTGCAACCAGTTCCCTTTGTGTTAGATGAACGAACGTCTCTCCTCATGCTCAGTTCTGAGAGATATGTGTGAGTGAAAGCCGTCCTTCACCTAGCTTGTTGGGAACACCAACTTTCTTTTCATTGCAAACTCCACTCCATACATATATATGGGGAGGTACTAGCTCCAAGTCGGTTTTACACTGAACACAGCAGGATCTTCAAACCGGCACTAGGAAACAGACTGAGAAACCAGAGTAAAAGTTTCTCCTGCAACCCGTTCCATTTGTGCTAGATGAACGAACATCTCTCCACATGCTCAGTTCTGAGAGATAAGAGTGTGTGAAAGCCGTCATTCACCTAGCTTGTTGGGAACACAAAGTTTCTTTTCAGTTGCAAACTCCACTCCATACATATATATGGGGAGGTACTAGCTCCAACTCGCTTTTATAGTGAAAACTGCAGGAACTTCAAACCGGCACTAGGAAACTGACTGAGAAACCAGAGTAAAAGTTTCTCCTGCAACCCGTTCCCTTTGTGCTAGATGAACAAACGTCTCTCCACATGCTCAGTTCTGAGAGAAAATTGTGTGTGAAAGCCGTCCTTCACCTAGCTTGTTGGGAACACAAAGTTTCTCTTCAGTTGCAATCTCCACTCCATATATATATATGGGGAGGTATTAGCTCCAACTCGGTTTTACAATGCAAACTGTAGGAACTTCAAACCGGCACTAGGAAACAGACTGAGTATCCAGAGTAAATGTTTCCCCTGCAACCCGTTCCCTTTGTGTTAGATGAACGAAAGTCTCTCCACATGCTCAGATCTGAGAGATAAGTGTGTGTGAAAGCCGTCCTTCACCTAGCTTGTTGGGAACACAAACTTTATTTTCATTGCAAACTCCACTCCACACATATATATGGGGATGTTCTAGCTCCAGCTCGGTTTTACACTGAAAACTGCAGGATCTTCAAACCGGCACTAGGAAACAGACTGAGAAACCAGATTAATAGTTTCTCCTGCAACCCTTTCCATTTGTGCTAGATGAACGAACGTCTCTCCACATGCTCAATTCTGAGAGATAAGAGTGTGTGAAAGCCGTCATTCCCCTAGCTTGTTGGGAACACAAAATTTCTTTTCAGTTGAAAACTCCACTCCATACATTTATATGGGGAGGTACTAGCTCCAACTCGGTTTTACAGTGAAAACTGCAGGAACTTCAAACCGGCACTAGGAAACAGGCTGAGAAACCAGAGTAAAAGTTTCTCCTGCAACCCGATCCCTTTGTGCTAGATGAACGATCGTCTATCCACATGCTCAGTTCTGAGAGATAAGTGTGTGTGAAAGCCGTCAATCACCTAGCTTGTTGGGAACACAAAGTTTATCTTCACTTGCAAACTCAACTCCATACATATATAAGGGGAGGTACTAGCTCCAACTCGGTTTTACAGTGAAAACTGCAGGAACTTCAAACCGGCACTAGGAAACAGACTGAGAAACCAGGGTAATAGTTTCTCCTGCAACCTGTTCCCTTTTTGCTAGATGAACGAACGTCTCTCCACATGCTCAGTTCTGAGAGATAATTGGGTGTGAAAGCCGTCCTTCACATAGCTTGCTGGGAACACAAAGTTTCTCTTCAGTTGCAAACTCCACTCCATACATATATATGGGGAGGTATTAGCTCCAACTCGGTTTTACAATACAAACTGTAGAAACTTCAAACCGGCACTAGGAAACAAACTGAGTAACCAGAGTAATGGTTTCTCCTGCAACCCGTTCCCTTTGTGCTAGATGAACGAAAGTCTCTCCACATGATCTGTACTGAGAGATAAGTGTGTGTGAAAGCCGTCCTTCACCTAGCTTGTTGGGAGAACAAAGTTTCTTTTCAGTTGCAAACTCCACTCCATACATATATATGGGGAGGTAGTAGCTCCAACTCGGTTTTACAGTGAAAACTGCAGGAACGTCTAATCGGCACTAGGAAACAGACTGAGAAACCAGAGTAAAAGTTTCTCCTGCAACCCGTTCCCTTTGTGCTAGATGAACGAACGTCTCTCCACATGCTGAGTTCTGAGAGATAAGTGTGTGTGAAAGCCGAACTTCACCTAGCTTGTTGGGAACACAAAGTTTCTTTTCAGTTGCAAACTCCACTCCATTCATATATATGGGGAGGTACTAGCTCCAACTCGGTTTTACAGTGAAAACTGCAGGAACTTCAAACCGACACTAGGAAACAGACTGAGAAACAAGAGTAAAAGTTTCTCCTGCAACCCGTTCCTTTGTGCTAGATGAACGAACGTCTCTCCACATGCTCAGTTCTGAGAGATAAGTGTGTGTGAAAGCCATCCTTCACATAACTTGTTGGGAACACAAAGTTTCTTTTCAGTTGCAAACTCCACTCCATACATATATATGGGGAGGTACTAGCTCCAAATCTGTTTTACAGTGAAAAGTGCAGGAATTTCAAACCGGCACTAGGAAACAGACTGAGATACCAGAGTAAAAGTTTCTCCTACAACCCTTTCCCTTTGTGCTAGATGAATGAACGTCTCTCCACATGCTCAGTTCTGAGAGAAAATTGTGTGTGAAAACCGTCCTTCACCTAGCTTGTTGGGAACACAAAGTTTCTCTTCAGTTGCAAACTCCACTCCATACATATATATGGGGAGGTACTAGCACCAACTCGGTTTTACAGTGAAAACTGCAGGAACTTCAAACCGGCACTAGGAAACAGGCTGAGAAACCAGAGTAAAAGTTTCTCCTGCAACCCGATCCGTTTGTGCTAGATGAACGATCGTCTATCCACATGCTCAGTTCTGAGAGATAAGTGTGTTTGAAAGCCGTCAATCACCTAGCTTGTTGGGAACACAAAGTTTCTCTTCACTTGCAAACTCGACTCCATACATATAAAAGGGGAGGTACTAGCTCCAACTCGGTTTTACAGTGAAAACTGCAGGAACTTCAAACCGGCAGTAGGAAACAGACTGAGAAACCAGGGTAATAGTTTCTCCTGCAACCTGTTCCCTTTGTGCTAGATGAACGAACGTCTCTCCACATGCTCAGTTCTGAGAGATAATTGGGTGTGAAAGCCGTCCTTCACATAGCTTGCTGGGAACACAAAGTTTCTCTTCAGTTGCAAACTCCACTCCATACATATATATGGGGAGGTATTAGCTCCAACTCGGTTTTACAATGCAAACTGTAGAAACTTCAAACCGGCACTAGGAAACAAACTGAGAAACCAGAGTAATGGTTTCTCCTGCAACCCGTTCCCTTTGTCCTAGATGAACGAAAGTCTCTCCACATGATCTGTACTGAGAGATAAGTGTGTGTGAAAGCCGTCCTTCACCTAGGTTGTTGGGAAAACAAAGTTTCTTTTCAGTTGCAAACTCCACTCCATACATATATATGGGGAGGTACAAGCTCCAACTCGGTTTTACAGGGAAAACTGCAGGAACGTCTAATCGGCACTAGGAAACAGACTGAGAAACCAGAGTAAAAGTTTCTACTGCAACCCGTTCCCTTTGTGCTAGATGAACGAACGTCTCTCCACATGCTGATTTCTGAGAGATAAGTGTGTGTGAAAGCCGAACTTCACCTAGCTTGTTGGGAACACAAAGTTTCTTTTCAGTTGCAAACTCCACTCCATTCATATATATGGGGAGGTACTAGCTCCAACTCGGTTTTACAGTGAAAACTGCAGGAACTTCAAACCGGCACTAGGAAACAGACTGAGAAACAAGAGTAAAAGTTTCTCCTGCAACCCGTTCCTTTGTGCTAGATGAACGAACGTCTCTCCACATGCTCAGTTCTGAGAGATAAGTGTGTGTGAAAGCCGTCCTTCACATAACTTGTTGGGAACACAAAGTTTCTTTTCAGTTGCAAACTCCAGTCCATACATATATATGGGGAGGTACTAGCTCCTAATCTGTTTTACAGTGAAAAGTGCAGGAATTACAAACCGGCACTAGGAAACAGACTGAGAAACCAGAGTAAAAGTTTCTCCTACAACCCGTTCCCTTTGTGCTAGATGAATGAACGTCTCTCCACATGCTCAGTTCTGAGAGAAAATTGTGTGTGAAAACCGTCCTTCGCCTAGCTTGTTGGGAACACAAAGTTTCTCTTCAGTTGCAAACTCCACTCCATACATATATATGGGGAGGTATTAGATTCTACTCGGTTTTACAATGCAAACTTTAGGAACTTCAAACCGGCACTAGGAAACAGACTGAGAAACCAGAGTAAAAGTTTCTCCTGCAACACGATCCTTTTGTGCTAGATGAACGAACGTCTCTCCACATGCTCAGTTCTGAGAAATAAGTGTGTGTGAAAGCCGTCCTTCACCTAGCTTGTTGGGAACACAAAGTTTCTCTTCAGTTGCAAACTCCACTCCATACATATATATGGGGAGGTACTAGCACCAACTCGGCTTTACAGTGAAAACTGCAGGAACTTTAAACCGGCACTAGGAAACAGACTGAGAAACCACAGTAAATGTTTCCCCTGCAACCCGTTCCCTTTGTGTTAGATGAACGAAAGTCTCTCCACATGCTCAGTTCTGAGAGATATGTGTGTGTGAAAGCAGTCCTACACCTAGCTTGTTGGGAACACAAACTTTATTTTCATTGCAAACTCCACTCCATACATATATATGGGGAGGTTCTAGATCCAACTCGGTTTTACACTGAACAATGCAGGATCTTCAAACCGGCACTAGGAAACAGAGTGAGAAACCAGAGTAAAAGTTTCTCCTGCAACCCGTTCCATTTGTGCTAGATGAACGAACGTCTCTCCACATGCTCAGTTCTGAGAGATAAGAGTGTGTGAAAGCCGTCATTCACCTAGCTTGTTAGGAACACAAAGTTTCTTTTCAGTTGAAAACTCCACTCCATACATATATATGGGAGGTACTAGCTCCAACTCGGTTGTACAGTGAAAACTGCAGGAACTTCAAACCAGCACTAGGAAACAGACTGAGAAACCAGAGTAAAAGTTTCTCCTGCAACCCGTTCCCTTTGTGCTATATGAACGAACGTCTCTCCACATGCTCAGATATGAGAGATAAGTGTGTGTGAGAGCCGTCCTTCACCTGGCTTGTTGGGAACACAAACTTTATTTTCATTGCAAATTACACTCCATACATATATATGGGGAGGTTCTAGCTCCAACTCGGTTTTACACTGAACAATGCAGGATCTTCAAACCGGCACTAGGAAACAGGCTGTGAAACCTGAGTAAAAGTTTCTCCTGCAAACCGATCCCTTTGTGCTAGATGAACTAACGTCTATCCACATGCTCAGTTCTGAGAGATAAGTGTGTGTGAAAGCCGTCAATCACCTAGCTTGTTGGGAACACAAAGTTTCTCTTCACTTGCAAACTCGACTCCATACATATATAAGGGGAGGTACTAGCTCCAACTCGTTTTTACAGTGAAAACTGCAGGAACTTTAAACCGGCAGTAGGAAACAGACTGAGAAACCAGGGTAAAAGTTTCTCCTGCAACCCATTCCCTTTTTGCTAGATGAACGAACGTCTCTCCACATGCTCAGTTCTGAGAGAATATTGGGTGTGAAAGCCGTCCTTCACGTAGCTTGTTGGGAACACAAAGTTTCTCTTCAGTTGCAAACTCCACTCCATACATATATATGGGGAGGTATTAGCTCCAACTCGGTTTTACAATGCAAACTGTAGAAACTTCAAACCGGCACTAGGAAACAAACTGAGAAACCAGAATTAAGGTTTCTCCTGCAACCCGTTCCCTTTGTGCTAGATGAACGAAAGTCTCTCCACATGTTCTGTACTGAGAGATAAGTGTGTGTGAAAGCCGTCCTTCACCTAGCTTGTTGGGAAAACAAAGTTTCTTTTCAGTTGCAAACTCCACTCCATACATACATATGGGGAGGTACTAGCTCCAACTCGGTTTTACAGTGAAAACTGCAGGAACGTCTAATCGGCACTAGAAAACAGACTGAGAAACCAGAGTAAAAGTTTCTCCTGCAAACCGTTCCATTTGTGCTAGATGAACGAACGTCTCTCCACATGCTCAGTTCTGAGAGATAAGTGTGTGTGAAAGCCGACCTTCACCTAGCTTGTTGGGAACACAAAGTTTCTTTTCAGATGCAAACTCCACTCCATTCATATATATGGGGAGGTACTAGCTCCAACTCGGTTTTACAGTGAAAACTGCAGGAACTTCAAACCGGCACTAGGAAACAGACTGAGAAAAAAGAGTAAAAGTTTCTCCTGCAACCCGTTCCCTTTGTGCTAGATGAACGAACGTCTCTCCACATGCTCAGTTCTGAGAGATAAGTGTGTGTGAAAGCCGTCCTTCACATAACTTGTTGGGAACACAAAGTTCCTTTCCAGTTGCAAACTCCACTCCATACATATATATGGGGAGGTACTAGATCCAAATCGGTTTTACAGTGAAAAGTGCAGGAATTTCAAACTGGCACTAGGAAACATACTGAGAAACCAGAGTAAAAGTTTCTCCTGCAACCCGTTCCCTTTGTGCTAGATGAACGAACGTCTTTCCACATGCTCAGTTCTGAGAGAAAATTGTGTGTGAAAACCGTCCTTCACCTAGCTTGTTGGGAACACAAAGTTTCTCTTAAGTTGCAAACTCCACTCCATACATATATATGGGGAGGTATTAGATCCTACTTGGTTTTACAATGCAAACTTTAGGAACTTCAAACCGGCACTAGGAAACAGACTGAGAAACCAGAGTAAAGGTTTCTCCTGCAACACGATCCATTTGTGCTAGATGAAAGAACGTCTCTCCACATGCTCAGTTTTGAGAGATAATTGTGTGTGAAAGCCGTCCTTCACCTAGCTTGTTGGGAACACAAAGTTCCTTTTCAGTAGCTATCTGCACTCCATACATGTATATGTGGAGGTACTAGCACCAACACGGTTTTATAGTGAAAAATGCAGGAACTTCAAACCGGAACTAGGAAACAGTCTGAGAAACCAGAGTAAAAGTTTCTCCTGCAATCCGTTACCTTTGTGCTAGATGAACGAAAGTCTCTCCACATGCTCAGTTCTGAGAGATAAGTGTGTGTGAATGCCGTCCTTCACCTAGCTTGTTGGGAACACAAAGTTTCTCTTCAGTTGCAAACTCCACCCTTTACATATATATGGGGAGGTACTAGCTCCAACTCAGTTTTACAGAGAAAACTGCAGGAACTTCAAACTGGCACTAGGAAACAGACTGAGAAACCAGAGTAAAAGTTTCTCCTGCAAACCGTTCCCTTTGTGCTAGATGAACGAACGTCTCTCCACATGCTCAGTTCTGAGAGATAAGTGTGTGTGAAAGCCGTCCTTCACATAGCTTGTTGGGAAAGCAAAGTTCCTTTTCAGTTGCAAACTCCACTCCTTACATATATATGGTGAGATACTAGCTCCAAATCGGGTTTACAGTGAAAACAGCAGTAACTTCAAACCGGCACTAGGAAACAGACTGAGAAAGCAGAGTAAAAGTTTCTCCTGCAACCCGTTCCAATTGTGCTAAATGAACGAACGTCTCTCCACATGCTCAGTTCTGAGAGATAAGTGTGAGTGAAAGCCGTCATTCACCTAGCTTGTTGGGAACACAAAGTTTCTCTTCAGTTGCAAACTCCACTCCATACATATATATGGGGAGGTACTAGCTCCAACTCGGATTTACAGTGAAAAATGCTGGAACTTCAAACTGGCACTAGGAAACA